>NW_018397271.1:433582-433694 GCF_002168275.2 Theobroma umbraticum | reverse complement strand
AGATATAGGTAAAATCTCTCCTTTTTGTAAAAGAACAATATCAATTATGAGAGAAGGGATCATTTTAAAGCTCATTATATCAAATGGTAAAGCACTAGTAAAGACTTCCTTT
>NW_018397271.1:433375-433569 GCF_002168275.2 Theobroma umbraticum | reverse complement strand
AGCTTGATGCTAATTTTAAAGCTAGACATTGATTGAGAAAACTTAAGGCTTGATGCCAATTATGCATTTCAGCATTCAAGTTTAAGTGAGAAGCAGTATAAGGCACAATATCTATTTTAGTGTTTAGAAAGATGTTACCAGTAATGAAGAACACCAAATGTTGAATTCTCACCAAACCTTCTTGTTGAAAATCT
>NW_018397271.1:433168-433360 GCF_002168275.2 Theobroma umbraticum | reverse complement strand
TTAGTGACAATCATTGACTCCCCCTTAACAAATCATACACTCAACAAAAATTGTTAGAGATTCTTAATAGATCAAACATTGAGAGAGAAATCATGAGCCTAGAATAAATGATAACCTAAATGGATATTTAATTTATTTTTGTAATACTCAAGTATTCATGAAACCAAAAAAAAATATGAGCATTTGAATAGA
>NW_018397271.1:433029-433158 GCF_002168275.2 Theobroma umbraticum | reverse complement strand
AATCATCAAATACTCACATTTCAAGAAATATTTGCAAAGTAGCTCCTAGGCATGTCAAAGGATTCATTAGTTTTCAAGCATCATTCTCAATTATCATCAAGAATTATCAATCATCAAGCACTCATTATC
>NW_018397271.1:432915-432999 GCF_002168275.2 Theobroma umbraticum | reverse complement strand
CAATCAAGCATTTCCAAGAAATTTCTTAATTCATATATAAGAACAGCAACTCAAAAAGAAATTAAAAAAAAATAATCATTAAGC
>NW_018397271.1:432723-432905 GCF_002168275.2 Theobroma umbraticum | reverse complement strand
AGTATTCTTCAAAATCATTTTCATGTTGGTATTCATCCAAGTTATTTTAAAGCAAGCATTGCAAGATGTAGTTTCCAAATTATATATAAAACTTGTCAATTCAAGGAGAATTTTCACAAAAAGGCATATCATTATTAATGAAGCATGACTAAAGCATTTTTCATTTATTTTAATCATGTATG
>NW_018397271.1:432373-432481 GCF_002168275.2 Theobroma umbraticum | reverse complement strand
TATAGACATATACCCATTCAAAAAATATGCAACCATTAAAGTTCAAGGTACATGTATTTTCTCAATATTTCATGATTCATGAGTGATATCAGTTGTTATAGAATATTG
>NW_018397271.1:432237-432363 GCF_002168275.2 Theobroma umbraticum | reverse complement strand
ACTCAACTCATGAATATATTCGAAGTGAACATTCAATCATCGATGAATACCAATTATCAAGATTCAAGAAAAAGATATTTAGTCAAAGCACGTTAGGCATTCATTGCTAACTAAAGCTATAAGCCA
>NW_018397271.1:431983-432220 GCF_002168275.2 Theobroma umbraticum | reverse complement strand
CAAATTGTTTATGGTGACCTATAAGCTAAAGCTGGATACACACAAAATCTTTAGATCATGTAAACGTTAAAGCTCAATGAAGACATAGTTAACATTTAAATGCATATTCAAAATATATTTCAGCTATGTCATCTCACAATAGATGCCATGATCAAACTTGACAATTACATTCATGTTCAAATACATAGCTCAAGTCAAGTTATAAACTTCAAACCTTAAGGTCAAGCACAAAGAAAA
>NW_018397271.1:431723-431883 GCF_002168275.2 Theobroma umbraticum | reverse complement strand
TGCCATCAGACATAGATTTGCTCTTTCTTCCACTTTCTCTTTTTCAGTATCTGAGCTTGAAATATCACTGTCTGACCCAGTTGCAGCCACCATTTCCTTCTTTGAATTTTTATTTTTCTTGGAAGTTTCTTCCTTCAGCAAGGGACATTCGGACCTGAAG
>NW_018397271.1:431354-431513 GCF_002168275.2 Theobroma umbraticum | reverse complement strand
CCCATAAGTTTTCTAAATCTTCTTGCCACTATAGCTAATTCTTCATCATCATCATAGGATAAATTTTCCAGTTCTTCTTCCAGAATGCTTACTTTTAAAGCATGTTTTTCTTCTTTTCTTTTGCTTCTCTCTTGTTTTCTTCTTCTTCTTCTTTAAGTT
>NW_018397271.1:406104-430887 GCF_002168275.2 Theobroma umbraticum | reverse complement strand
AGGCACAATGCAAAGTGTTTTTTGCTTTGAAGTTTGTCTGGACCTTTTTGGTTTCAGCTTTAGTCCATTCAGGCCTTCACTTAGGGATCATTTCATTTGTCATTACATTTATGGTTGAAGGAATGAAGGGTCCATTAGTTATGACATCCCATATTTCATAATCTATTGCCCTTATATAGATTGACATTTTAGTGCTCCAATAGGGGTAGTTTGATCCATCAAACAAAAGTGGTTTGTTTGTGGATTGTCCTTCAGCAACTATGGATTTTTGAAGAGCTATTTGGATCTCCCTTAGGATGTTAAGCCTTAAGAATGAAGGATCTAGCTCTGATACCACTTGTTGGTCCCAAATAAATATGCTAAAGTGGGGGTGAATAGCACTTTTTGACTCTTACAAGATTGAACCTCTGTTTGGGGCAAGTTTAATTTCAATGATGGGAAGTTAAATGCAAGATAAGGAATAATCTAACAAGGAACAAAATAAAGAATAAAGCAACAAAGACAAAACACAAAGATTTATAATGATTCGGTTAAAGACCTACATCCACTACCTTGATTGTTCAATCAAGGATTTTTCAAATGAAATCACTATAAATGGTGAAATTCTCAAGCTTTCACCAAGCTTTTACAATGGCTTTTCACAAGCTCAGCCACAACCTTCAACAATGGTTTTCCCAAGATCAACCAAAATCCAAAAACTAACTTTTCTAAGCTGAGTTAGAACCTATGCACTCAATGAAGCTAACCCAGGCTTGATTAATCCCCTTAGAGTGCCTCGCACAATCTAAGCAATCAAGGAAAAGAGAAATAAAGAGGTACCAATGATCACTAACCTGATCTGATGGTACAAGATGAAGTTCTTAACTCTATTACAAAGATTGGAGTGAAGTGTAGAAATATGCAGAGTGTTCTTGAGATTTTTGAGCTATTTTTTATCTTATTTTTTGGTTGTTGGGAGATGTTTTTATACTTGAAAAATCAACTCTGATGGCAGCTAGATAGATTCTGACCGTTGAAAACAGTTTGGGAGCTATTCTGTCCATTACTTTATCTTTTAGCGTCAGTTCAAACTACTAGACAGAATGCTCTTAGTCGACTAATCGATATCACTTAGTCGACGAAGTCGTTTCTATCTCTAAACTAGTTTCTGGCAATAGGCTCTATCTTTGAGCATTTCTAGCAGTACTTTCTTAGTTGACTGACAAACTTTCTTAGTCGATTGAGTAGTTTTTATCTCTGAACCCAATTTCTGACAATAAGCTCTTAGTCGACTAACTCTGTCTCTTGGTCGACTATGTACTCTCTGTTTCACGATTTGCTTGAACTCGTCAGCTTCTCTTTTGAGTTTTATCCAACCAACTCCCTTGATTATTCAACTTAGAGGCTTCTTATTTCATTGCTCACTTATAGCTCCTTATTCTCATGAGTTTTGATATTGTCTTTTGAATGATTGACTAATTATTTGACATACATTTTTGTTCTGCACACTTAAACAATATAATTAAACACCAATGAATGGGAATATTTTGCTATCATCAAAAATACATAAAGTCAACATTCTCTATCTTTTATTTTTTATGATAACAAAACACTCCTAGATTAATAGTACAATGTCTATGTTCAATATGAATGCTTCAAATCTTTATGCGTAATAAGTTACTCCCCCTTAGCCAATGCATCTAGTTTTCTTTACATAATATTCAATAAAACCAAAACAAAGCATCACACATAAAAATTAAACATGAAGACTAATCAAACTCCATTTAACTTAGTCTTCCTTCTCTCTTTTTTTTTATCATTAAAATTGATATTCAAAACTCTCCCTTAGTGAGTGCATCTGAATTTTCCTTTAATCTTTAGATCAAACTTTAATGAATGAGAATCATAAGCACTCATACACCTAAGTCATACAAGCTTATAAATATAGTTCAATAACTTCAAAAGTCAAGCTTATAACTATGTAAGAACAAATGTATGGGAGTTAAATCATTTCAAGCAATTGTCAAGGATTACTCAAATAATATTCAAGCAAATTTTATCATTTTGTCATAATCAAAACTATAATAATTTTAAAGCTAACATATAGCCTATGATGATGGATAGTGAGAATCCTTACATTAGGGTGGCATTGGTAAGCCTTACATTGTGCTAGCAAGGGAATGAATCTCAGTACTTCTCTCTTAGAATCACCTCAGTAGAATAGTCAAAGAAGAAAATAATTTTTCTCTTTTATACGCACCAAAGGTTGGCACACAATTGGCTAGGTTTTTTCTTATCTACTATTAAGAGTTGCTTAAAGCAAGGTTTATATACTTTGGTCCATTTTCAGCCTTAATTCAATTTTTACATGATTTCTCGTATAATTTGCTTAATAGTCCTTACACTTAATTGAATTGTTCAATTAAGTTATCAAATGGTCTTTGCACTTAATTAAATCATTTAATTAAGTTCAAGTTAAAGTTTAGAACTTTTAGTTAATCGATTAAGTCCAACTTAATCACCTTTCTCAATTTAATCTCAATATTCACCTTTTGTGTGTGACTCTTTAAGCTTCTAACATGTTGGTAATGGAATTAAATTGTAATCTTAATTAATTAATTAATTAATTTAATTCTAAAAACCAAGATTGGCATCTGGCACTACAACATGGCCACCTAAATGTTAAAAGAGTTAAGATGATGTAACTCAACCTTTCAGTATTCAATCTATCAGTGTAATATATTCTCTCATCATATATCCCGAAGATAATAAGAACATGGTGCAATGTCCACTCTTATTGATCTCCATGTTAATCTTGAAGTTAGATCATTAACTTTATAGAGACTTATGAAACTCTTTTTCATAACCTCCAGGGCACTTTGGCCAAAGACTTCAATAAGCTAATATCAACTAAGAACTGTTAGGATATGTCCTCTTAAATCACTTAGGGTAATATTTCCTTTGTTGACCACTCATTTGGCTTCATATGCTTCATGCTATACCTAAAAGCATCTTGCTTTAACATCCTTAGTAAGACTTGTATGGATGAAATCTTTTAACATGTTGACTTTGAACATTTGTTCTTAAATTGCTTTTGGCATGATTTAAAATGAAAACAAATTTGAGAAACTTGTTTTCAAGTTTGCCTTAATTAAAAGTTTAATTTGTTGAAAAGAATTTTTATAAATCCAATTCACTCCCCCTCTTGGATATTTTTTCATTATTGTTGAGCTCACATTCTTAACAAGTACCATGGTTGGAAAAACTCCTCCAACATCTCATAAAGATGTAGCTCGATTTATGTGTCTCTATTGAAAATTTTCCACCTATTTTAAGAAAAAAAGTTGAGGTTTCACAATACACTAACAATGCAACTCTAAACATTCCGCTAGCAAATACGAAAAACCTAAGACTTTAATAAAACTAGAGCTTTGATACCAACTTTGTCACATCTCATTTTTAAAGGACTATGATGGCACAACGACCTAGACGAGCATTGCCCATTATACCCAAGCAAACCTTGTTACTTTCGTGCATAACTAACATCTTATAATAAACTTTTATCATTCCAATAAACATCATAAACATATCGTCTAGCACCATCACAACATGGTGGAATTTCTTCATCACAATGTGTGGAAACGCATTACAACATATGCATATAAATATGTCAAATATACTATGCATAACATCATGCATTTGCACCTCGATGTTAACTACGCCCTTATGCCATCATGAGCATTCATCTGTTTAATCTCATGAAGAAATATGGTATTAAATTTAATTTACATTAGCATAAACATGTTTGACATGACATAAATGTCAATATAAAGACAAGCTTGTTAATGGAACATGACACGACCTTCTAGACTACAAGTTGGTGCTAGAACACCTACTAAAAAGAAACAATTCACGTCTCTATGATAGTGGCTGCCAGAGAGCTACATGTGTAAGTCATAAGGACTCCATGATTGGACAAGGGAAGGGAACAAGTCAAAAGGGAAAAAATTTTACTCAAACTGTAACTTTAATTAAGCGTACATGTAGGAACTGTTAAGAATTTTGAAAATATGGTGCCTTGAAAAACAAGTATATTCTCATACTTAATTTTATTAAATTTATTTGTAATGAAAGTACATTTTAATAATAAGATAAAAAGTTTGTTTTAAGTAAACATTCATTATCTAGTTATTAAGGTACTATTATTCTATTGAGATACTAAAATACATTTGTATGAAAAGTCATACATAGGAAATATGTATTTTAATTGAATCTAAAAATTATTTACAACCATATAATAAAGCTGGTCACTATCCATCAAGCTCATAATATTAACATCACTTCTAGTGATTTCAAAAAGATTGGTGATTAAGTATATCTAAACATCCATGTTAATAACAGGAAACTCCATGTTTGACTATCATTTTTTTATTTAATATTAATTTTTTTTAAAATAAAGATGAATAATAATAAAATAAGAGTTATTATTTATCAATAAGGAGTTTTATTTTATCAAGAACTCTAAATGATAATTAAAGAATTAAATTATTTATTCTTTAATTTTAATTTTGATAATTATGGAACATGTTTTATGCTTCCATAACTCTAAATGTATGGTCAAGATTGATTTAAAGGTGTTTGATTTTGATGAAACCTTTGATGCAAGAATTTTAATAAAAAGAAAAGAGATTGAAAAAAAAAATGTACTTTTTCTTCAAAAAGTTTCAACCGTCACTTCTCTCCTCTTTCTCCAAACTTTGTCGTATCTTTCTTCCTTTCTCCCATTCTTGGTTGAATTTTATGAAGGAAAATAACCATTAATTTTTAACAAGAAAAGAGAGACAAAATCGGTTGCCATCTTGAGTTTAGCATTCCACACTTTGTCTACTCAAGGTTCAAGTTGAAAGCATTCTTGAAAAATAAGTGGTAAACTTGTTTGGTCAAGAAATTATTTATTAGTGTGGTGGTATTCGAAAATAAGAATCCCAAAATAAAAGGTCTGTTTTTTTTTTTACTTAATAGATTTTTACTTTTTTAGGATGTGATTATGTTACTTGCAATAAAAATGATGTGTGTTTTCGCTTGTGTAATTGGATTGCTTTATTCTTTTATAAAAAAAGTTTTTGGAAATCTATACTTTACACAATCACATCAATCCACTAAGATCCTACTCCAATAGGAATCTCAAATACTTGTCATCAATCTAAAAATAAATTTATGCAAAACCTTTGTATGCATCTTAAATCAATATGAAATGTTCATAAACCTTTAGAGTAAAACTCAAGTGGACATCCATTGAATACTCATAGAAAAAGCTAGAATTCATTGTTCTATACTAGAAGTCTAGATATTTTCTCAAAAGTATCAATACTTTTTACTCAACATGAAAAAGCCTTTCATGCATTCTGTCTTTTGGGTATCAAGACTTTGAATCTAAGTCTCGATACTTCATGTCTATAAACTCATATTTGGGCTTTGTTCAGCACACTTTAACACTAGACTTTTTATTATGCTTAAGATTCATCAAGAAACTTAACCTTCATCCATATTTAATAAGAAATATCATTGCTTCCACAATTCTAGCACAATTCACATTTCTAACTAGTTCATAACACATCCAAACTATAACGTATATAAAAATACAACTTAGTTATACTTAGATTATTGATGACCATGGTTTAAACCCTCATTGACCTAGGATTACTAGGTGCACCAATGAGTGGCATTCTGCCTCACTCATACTGGGGATAACGGTACCTTCCATATTATCTTGATTTATATGTGTATGCATTATATATGCCCTATACATGGCTCTCATATTAATTGGGATATAACATATCCATAACTGATAACATTGTCAATATATGCTCATGTTCATGCTTTGCTATTTCTCATAATCAAAATCTTGCGTAACTCACGTGGTATATGGAAACTGCATCACATACATATTCAATTAGCATACAATATATGCTATCTCAATCCAAGCTCATGCTTACAACTCATCATGCATGCTGGCTATCAATCATGCTGTAAGCATAAACATATTTAATTCCCATCATATAGGTGGGAATCATACATCCACCTTAATTTTTATCATGCTATCATGAATGTAATATTAGTCACATCATCACTGAAGATTTTGAATAAAAACTTTTAAAGAACTTGTCTCCCTTTGTTGAAAACTAATACATAATAGATTATTTACATACTTATATAAATTTGCAAACTTTCTCAAAAATTTTGATTTACACATAAACATATTTGTAATTTCAAATCTCATTGAAATCATGCCATTCAACAATCTCAATAAATCATGCCATTCAACAATCTCAATAAATCATGCTTGTCACGACCCAAATCCGAGGGTTCATGACTGACCCACGAGCCTAACAAGAAAGCCCACTAGACTCAAGTAAGCCTCAGAGTTTGCAACCATATAACTCAAATGCCAAGGAATTTATAATCAAATATTCGTAACAATATCAAATATATTATAGTATCCCTAGCTCACAATCCATACAATTATACATAAGGCCATACATTGGTCATCAAATCTGGTTCATACATAACAGCCCTTATGCACAAATTCATATGGCACATCGTGCCTAACATATTTCATAGGCTAATTAAATTAGAAAGTGGAAGGCCCACAAAGACTCAGTAGAGTGAAATGTTGGGAAAGAGACCTATCGGATACCAATTACATGTCTGTCCAATCGATGACATTTGCCACATAACCCCATGGCTTTTCTTATCTGCACGTGGTACAACAAAAGGGTGAGTCATCTAATACTCAGCGAAGGGATGCTATCACAACATAATACTTAGCATATAAATTATATTTAGGCCTATCTAGCCGTAAGACTTTCATATTCAAACATCTCTAATTCAAAGGTGCAAGGATCATCCTGATATCCTACATGCACAACTCATCATATTGAATTCATGCTAAATCACATCTCAACAATGTATTATATCTACAATTTCCAAGTTTTGTGTCTTCACAATAAATCATATCAATTCAAGGCTTAGCTTTAAAGCCATTATCATCAAACTAGGCATCATAGGCACACCTTAATTGCCAAGCCCAGCCTCAAATCTCATTTACAAATAATTGTTTATTCTGAAGCATTTCATCAAATATCATTCACAATGGTCACCACATATTCATATTTTAAATTAGATTATGCCATCTCTGATGCATGTCATCATAGTCAAACGAAATCAAATGAGTGGTATTGCCTTGAACATAATCAAATCACACACAATCCCCAACTAGCAAAAAATTAGATTAGGTGCAAGGCAAAGCTATTAAGTAGAGAAACATATGACACACGTGCCGAAGTAATGGGTGGAGAGTAGGTCATGCACGTGTCGAAGCAATGAGTGGAGAACAGATCATGCACGTGCCAAAGAAACAAGCAAAGAACATATCATCAACTAGAGTAATCTCCTGACGTCGGCATCACTTGGAGTAATCTCAATGGATGGCATCAAAAGTATTAGAGGCGGGAATCATAATGGGATTAGTGCCACTGTCTTTACTTACCACCATCCTTGTAGGCACACACATACTCACAGGGCATGAGACTCCACTCCACCTCAAGTCAAATTAACGTCTAGAATTCATCCCTCAGATGCAACACAAATCCATGAATCAAGGCATCATACTTGTGACATTCCATATGTCAACATCAAATCATATTCAAATTTAAGGAGCTTTAATCATCTCTAAGCTCAACATAATTCTAAACGCCTTTAAATCTCTAAGGCATCATTAAACAAAACATAATCAATCTTTAGGTCTTTATGCCTATAACCCTATATGGGTATTAATCATATTCAATCATATCAATCATAGATTAACAACCGTATGCATATCCTTAAATCAATCACAAATACATGGGCATTCATGCATATATCATTTCCATAAACAATCATGGCCTTTCAGCTTCACATAACCAATATCATCTCAATTGCTATGCCATTATCCCAAATACACATTGTGCCCATATGCCTAATTGGGCAATTCATTCATCATAATTTGGCAGAGTCTTCAATACATAATTCATATTGCACCATGTGCAGGCCTCTTACTTTAAGTCCTACATGCCATGGGTTCCAACACAATGCCACTTTGTGGCTCACCCCAAATCACACAATCATAAATTTCCTATTCTAGATAACTAATTAACTTAAGCATCCGCATCTAGGCACACAATCATAATTGTTCTCTAATCTAGGCACATACCTCTAAGCCAACATACATATTCACACACACACACACACACATATTAATTCTCTAGCATAGGCATTCTTACCTAGGCATACAAACAACACTTAAGTACCATGGTAGTGCATACATTATACTAAATGCATCACATGCATTTAATTAAATCCCACTCACATTGACAATCGAAAGTGCATCCTCAGCCAAACTCCGATTTTTAGTCTCCAACCGTCCTCCAGCTCACCCATGAGTAAAATAGCTCAACTCTCCCCTTGGACGCATCAAAACATCCAAAATTAAGATCATTTTCTAGCTTTCAAAAATATCCCAACTTTTCAAAAATAACCAAATTTAATATATATGCTCATTCTTCCAACAAATGAGCTAAATCCTTACCTTAAAAGCTAGGTTGACCAAATCTAGGCTTTAAATCTCTAATAACCTCAAGGGGAAAGAGTTTGACCAAATCTGAAAATATTTGGATCCAAGGTTTTAACTAATTAAATTGAAAACCAATTGGTAAAAATGCTTAATCTTACCTTTAGAATAGTTCCCAAGATTGGATCTAGCTTAAATTGGCTCTAAATGCCATTTGGGGGCTTAAGGTTTCATATGGGGTAAAGAGAGAAAAAGAAAGAAAAAGAAAAACAGTTGAGATAAAGAAATAGGGCGGAATGGCCTAAAACCCTTTTTTATTTTTTATTCTTTCTTTCTGATGTATCGTTACATTTTGCAATATATTGATACATCTACCCTAATGTCGAATAAACGTATTGATACATTGAGGCAATGTATCGATACATTGAGGGTAGAATGGCCCTAGGTGCTCTCTGCTTCAAATGTATCGATACATATTCATCCTTTGTCAAATCTATTGATACATCTATAAATGTATCGATAGAATTCCTCTAGAACACCTCATATTGTTCTTCATACCAAAAATGTATCGATACATAAGGGAATGTATCGATACATTTTCCTTTATAGGCAATTTTAAGTTTCCCAAACTTCCAAAAAATCCAACTTAACACCCAAAAATCCATTCCTTGTTAATCTTATACCTCAAATAACTTATATAATTCAAAATCCTCATACATATATCCTCAAACATGCATCAAAATTTATCAAATCCTCAATCTATAGGATTAATTCATCATTTTCATCAATTTTCACCTTAATGGCATACTTTTATGTCAAAATGCCAAACATCTGCACAATTTCATTAAGGATCTTAATTTACCCCCATATTCATAGTCATTTATTTCTAAACATAATCATATTTATCAACACGTAAAAAAAAAAAAAGAAACTCCTCAAGTCACTTGGCCAACATCACATATAGGTGTAAAAAAAATCATGGGTGTTACAATGCTTCACTTTACATACTAAAATATTTTTGAAAGTAGTGTATCCATTTACCTATTCAAAGACTCAACTTCTATCAAGCCAAGCTTTACCCTAGTGAATTCCTTGAAGTTTCTATAGCACCTAAAGCATTCACAAATCATTGTAATCAATACTTAGGCTGTGAATCACATAATACTCATCTTAAGATATTTTGAAACTAGTCGAGTTCATCTAAAACTAATTCTTTCTAACTTAAAACTCACTATTTTGCAACTACCTAAAGTTGAAAAATTCTTAAACGCATTTCTCCTTACGTTGGGTGAGCTTTGATGCTAAGAGAAACAAAAAAATCCTCCACTTTGAAAGATTAATGAAATTTAAAAAAATATGTAACATTTTTCAAAATTGGAAATCAAAGATTTAAAGGTCTAAAGACTTGAAACATGTCACCTTATTGATTAAAACTCAAAACCAAGCTTCAAATTTTTAAAAAATGGTATTTGTTTGAGAAAAAGAGTCAAAAAGTTGCTGGGTGCTGAGCGAAAATAAGGAAAAATGGCAGAGGATAAGAAACGCTAAAAAAATTGAACCCTACTTATAGTGGGAAATGTTAAAATTTGCTTTTTACCCATTTTATTTTTGAAGTATGATGTTGAAGTATCGATGCTTTAAGCTTAAGTATCGATACTTTTGAAATAAAATGGTTTTCTTGGAGAGCCTCGACAAAAAGTGACTTGTTCATGCAATGTCGAGACACAATTTTTCCAAAAAAGTATCAATACTCTAATGAAAGTATTGATACTTTTTTGAAAAATTGTGTGTCTTGACACTACATGAACAAGTGCCAAGACCTGTTCGTCATAAACTATTTCTGGGCTTCAATTATTGATACTTGATGAACAAGTATCAATACTTTTGATATAGAATGGTATTTTCAAGTTAAAAACCAAACCTTTTGTCTCTCTTTAAGTCTCCACTTTCCAATAATTTCATTTAGGAACACATGCTACATATTTCTAAGTAAAAAAAATGCTTAAAATCATTTATGAAAAACTTTTAAATCATTATCTCAACTAAGGATGTCTTAATCTAATTTCCAATGCAAGTTGGGGGTTTCACTGTGATAACTCTATTATATAGAGTTATCTTATGTATCTTTGGAACCTAAAATTGACCTAAGCCTTTTTTTTTTTAAGTAATATATAGGTAATTTTATGCTTAGTGATAGTAATTTAATTTAAGTCATGGCATTTATCACTTGTGCAATTTCAATGAATTTTTTGTTAAAATCTCTCATTTCAACCTCTAATTAATTGATTGGAACTCAAATGGCAAAGGATGGTGCAAGTAGCTTAAGAAAGGCCTCTGAACACACTGCAATATTTTGAACATAACTCGATCTACAAAACTTCAATCGACACGATTTTATACTTACGGAAAAACAAGAGCAAGAGATACAACTTTGATGTTTAGTACTTCACCCAATTCAGAAGGGATCATGGTAAAAAATGCAGAGGAAGTTGATTGACTGCAGCAGATTGCAGCTAGTGTTGACAGAAGCTTGGACGCTTAGGCCCCGAATGCACTATCCAGTA
The DNA here is from genome assembly GCF_002168275.2 of Theobroma umbraticum. Lineage (NCBI taxonomy): Eukaryota > Viridiplantae > Streptophyta > Magnoliopsida > Malvales > Malvaceae > Theobroma > Theobroma umbraticum. The sequence goes on along the minus strand of NW_018397271.1, from coordinate 419,736 downwards.
TATTAAAAAAGCTACAAAATAGAACCTTTGGCACTTAGGCGCCAACACGTAATTTTGCTTATTTTTGGCTATTCAATTTTACATTAAGTGGCCATCAAAAAGGGTATAAATACAATTATCTTTTAAGACTGAAGGGGAGACTTTGGAGGAGCAACTTTAGAGGCAAAAAGAGCTTTCCACAAGGAGAAAAGAAAAGGAAAAATCTTGAAAAAAAGCTTGGCAAAGTTGTAGCAAATATAGTTTTCTCTCATTAGCTTATTTTTCTCTTTTTAAATCTCCTCGCATAAATGTTTAGTTTTGCTGAAATTTTGTTGTGAGCTATTGAAATGTTAAACTAAACTTCCATTCCTAGGATTCTGGTAGATATTAATGTATAGTTTGGATGCTTGATTGACTATTCTTGTTTTATGGAATATTTTGTGTTTATTCAGATCTATACTTATTTTCCATTTTATTGACTAATCACCAATAGAATGTGTGTAGGTTTTTGGATAATACTTGATAAAGTTAGTTTAAAAAGACCATGGTTTGGGTAGCATATGATCATTGCAATCAGAAAGCAACTAGGTGATCTATTAATAGGGTAGGCATACACCTATTAACCATACATAGTCAATTTATAAGACCTATACTTAAGGAACTTAGCTTAATTAATTAGCTATAGACATATAGAAAATTAAATTAAGTTAGTTCATTATACGATATCTCGATAGAGAATTGTACATGCTTAAGGATCCTTGACTAGCATTAATTTTTCATAAAAGTAGGTAATTAGTCAATCTTAAGTCCAAATGAAACGTTAATTGCAACCATAATCTTGGGTACTTCCCCACTATTTTCCAACTCAATTTACTTGCATTTATTTTAGCTTAGTTCACTAGTTTAGCCTTGCTACTTTAATTTTTTTTATTTACAATTAATTTCTATACTAGATTTCCTTAGATAAGATTAGATTGCCCAATATTAGTTATTAGCAAGAATTTAGACATAATTCTTTGTGGAGACGATAACTTACTGACAACTATATTACTTATTAACTATATACATTTGCATGATGTTTTGCTAATTTGATAAAAGTTTTAAAGCAAATTGTCTTGATAAATTAGCAAGCAACACACAACACAAAATAACATGTTGATATTCTAAATGATATTGCGAATGCATGAATATAAATTGCTATTGTATGTAGAAAAGTAAGACCCTTACTTGGGTCTAGTGGGTTAGCCCCATTTAGGTATTTGCGTTAATCATATCTTCTGGAATGGGATGTAACACGATACAACAATAATTTCTTTATAATTTATAGATTTAATTATGAATTAAATTAAAAGTATATGAATTTGACTGTGCGTAATAAAATAATAAAAATTTATTTAAATTTTTTAAAATAATTTTAATTTTTTTCAGATATTATGCTTAAATTTTACCATTAGATTTATTCAATAATTATATATCCAGTTACAAAAAGAAAGTGATGAGACAAGAAACATTACTTTCTAATTTTTTTAGTAACAAATTGCTAAAAATAGAATTTCTTATTCCAAGAGAAATAAAAATTTCTCATTTTTTAGTAATAAATTGCTAGAAATAGAATTTACTATTCCAAGAGAAATAGAGAGGATAAAATTTCAAAGATCCAAAACGGCTACAAAGGAAAAAGGAAGAATAGAACTGGGAAAAAGTGGGTGGCTTTGAAAAATGGGAAGAAAGTTGGCAGTGGATCAAGACAGCAAAAGAGGAGATTGGGATGATCTCAACGTCACGCTTTCTCTGCCCTTTCTTTCTCTCTCTTATTCTTTGAAAAAGAATACATCAATTGTTAAAGAAATGTGAACGATGACTTTGATTAATTAATTATTTCATCGATTTTTTTTAAAAAATAATAAAATATTTTTTTTAGAATAGAGTTTTGTTAACTAATTTCTTTTATTTAACTGTATTCTTTACAAGACTAGTTCAAATATTTTTATATTAAATATAATAATTAATAACTAATTTAATAATTTCGAGTAAATTGCATATGTGATATTTAACATTTTATTTCAGTTTCATTTTCAATATTTAATCTATGAATTGTTTTTATTTGGATCCCTAACTTTTGAAAATAATTTCATTTTAATCTTTTTATCAAATTATCTTCTAAAATTGACATAATAGCTACATTTGTGGCACGTTACATTAATATTATTAGCATTTTGTGTAAATATTTTATCAAATGTTAACAAAAGTAACGTGAGAAAAAAATCAAAATAAAATTTTTTTAAAAGGTAAAAAATTAAAATAAAATAATTTAAAAATTATAAAAAAATATGTTTAAAATACTTATTAGAAAAAGATATTCAAAATAAAATAATTTCTCTTTCTTTTCTCCTGCTTCTGAAGCAGTACTAATTTTTTTAAAATTTATTTTATTATATTATTTATCTGCTGTACACTACATGTAGTGACCAACTCATTACATGTACGATTAAAAAGTCAAGAAATAGATTAATTCTTTAGATATATTTTATTTTATTTTATCTTCCTCTTTCCCATAAGCCTTCCTTGTTAGGGTTTTCCCTTTTCTTTAGCTCTTCTCCTTTTCTCTCGTTTTCTTGTCTTGCTTAGTTCCTCAAAATTTACACTTCGTTTGTTCCAGCTGAACTAGCTACTTCTTCTTAGTTGGAGCTGTATGCAATCGTTGGTGCTTTGAATTTCAACTTTAAAGAAAAAGCCAGGTTAGCTTACTTCAGGGATTTGGTTTTTTTCCCCTTTTTGTGATTGAAACTCAATTGTTTTGCTATTTGGTTTGTATTCAGATTTGGATTTTGGCTTTTTTTTTCTTTTATCTTTCTGGGTTGTTTTTATTTTTGTGTTGCAAAATTGTACGGACTAGTAGGTGAAGATGATGGAATGCTTCTTGTTTTTGGTTTGAGAATTTTGATTATAATATAGCTTATGAATTTCTTTTGGGTAACTTTATCTGAGTTATTGGGCGTATTTGGCTGACTCAATGGAAGAAATTGAAGGGGTGGAAGTGGAGATTGTTGTAAAAGGATAAAAAAGGGGAGGTGGTGGAGGATGATGATGGTTCGTGATGATTGATGGGCAGTAGAACAGTGAATATTGGTATAGAAAATGATAAGAAAGCTGTAACAGCGATGCCAAGCTACGTTCCTTCAGTACCCACTTCCAATCCCAGGTATTTGTTCATTTTTTCAAAATTGGCTTTGTTCTGAGTTTTAAATTTGTTTTGATTTTCTATTGTTTCAGAGCTTTCTGTTAACTGTTTTGAAGTGAAAATTTTTGATGGGAGGAGGAATATTCAAGGCTTTTATGCTTGTTATAATTGTAGGCCATTAATATTCCTAAGGGGTTGAGTCAGGGAGTTAATATATTGTTTTGTTGTCATCTATGTTGTTGATTTCTCATTTGTGTCTCTGGGGAAAGAATGGTATTATATTGATTGAAAGGTTTGCATTATGTGATAAAGAGCTGTTGTATTTTCCCTCTGTAGGTAGTTTGGTTGTATGGTTATATTTGATAATTGCCTATCTGTGGATGCTCTTAAAGTTAGAACTTGTAAGCACCCATATTAAGCTGAAAGCATGTGGAATCTTTTTATGAATATGCTGGTTGACTTCTGTTCTACATTGTTTTTTGGTTTATTAACTTCTGTTTCCTGATGGTATTATACTTATGGCAAGTTTCAAAAATCAGTACTGTTTCAGAGTGTGAGAATTTGTCGCTTTTTTTTTGAGTTAGAGTTTGATCAAAAAATGCTAACTTGTCTTGATAAGAGGTTGATCAAACTATGATCCAGAAACTGGAATGCTGAACATTTTGTATTGATATGATCGTGAGAATGTGTGGTCGGCCTCATTATGATAAATAGAGGCTGTTTAAGAATGTAGATGTTTTGTTGTGCCATGTTACACATTATGGAATATTCCTATTTAGCTTTTTCTTCTTGGCTTGGGAAGATGGACTTGATCTTTTACTTATTGGATTATATTGCTTCACTTTAGAACATGTGGTTTTGATGACTTATTTCAGCAGCACAGAGGCAAACACCATTCGTTCTTCTCGAATACCAGACTTAGGAACCCTTGAGCAATCTCTTGGATTTCGCATCGAGGATGCTGTTGATCTTACCAGAAGTATGTAGTGATGGTCTTCAATTTTCTAGTAACAGACATATGCAAGAATTTCATTTTTCATTTCATGGAAATTTTCTTTTCTTTTTTCTTCTGTTTTATTATTTCAACTCAAGGATGTAGCTTTCTACAAATGTGATTGCCAAAAAGCATAAAATTGAGGGTAAGGTGAGGAAAGCGATTCATAAACCAAACATTTTCAGGATTTCTCCTGTGGCAGTGTGGCTTTGCTATTGAAGTTGCCATCATATTGCAGTGCTCATTTTTCTTGTTATGAAATTGAAGTTATTTGTGGATTTAGTGTTTTTTTTCTTCTTCTTTTCTTAAGGGACCTTATTTTGACATATATATTTGATGAACAATGTTTTGTCTTTAGATCCTCTATTTAATCAAATAAAGTCAAGTACCCAGGCAATAGCTGATGCTCAATTTGGTGCTATAAATAAGGTGGGCAGTTATCTCCAATAAAAAGTTGTGTTTGTGCGTCAAACTTTTAACATAAATTTAGTTACTTAGAATTCTCTGTGTCTGTTCGTGTTTGGGTGTGGGGATGAAGACACTTGCATCTGCAGACAACAACCTCTCTGCTGCCATTGTGGGGTCACAAACATTAACGCTTAAAAAAGATACCCCACCTAATCTTGTATCTATATCAGCCGGTCGGGAGAATTGGGGGGATTCCAATATGGCAGATGCCAGTCCTAGAACTGATATTTCAACAGATGACACTGATGAGAAAAATCAAACGGTGATGCCTCTTAACTTTGATTTCATGTATAAAATTCTATGTTTACAATGCATTAGTGAAACACTTTTGCTTCTTTGGGTTTTAATTTTCATTTAAACTTATGGATTTCAGAAGTTACCTTTTCTTTCATCATTGAGAAATAAAAAAGAAAAGAAAAATTGCATGTGTAGCACACACACGAACATACGCACAGACATAGTGCTGGAGAATTTGCCTGTTGGCTAATAGTTATTGTGAATGCACCAACCTTTGTGCAGTTTGAAAGAGGTCAAACAAATGCTATTGTGGCCTCTGATTCTAGCGACAGATCAAAAGATAAAACAGATCAGAAGGTCAGAGTTTTTTTAATTAGAAGAACTAGAATATTTATTGTTAAAGTAGTTTATTCATATACTATCATGTTGAACATATTATTTCTCCTTCTCAATGGCTACTTTGCAGACATTGCGTAGGCTTGCACAAAATCGTGAGGCTGCAAGAAAGAGCCGGTTGAGGAAAAAGGTATCTCGTTCATGACTTGGTTTAGTCTTTTCAATTTTACCATTTTTTTATACTCAAGCTTTTATGATATTCTAGTGGCAATTATCTAGCAGTGTCCGGTTCCTTTGAGTCTTATTATAAATTAAATCTAGTGGTAATTTATAAAATCCATTGTAAAGTTGTGTAGCAGGTACACACTTATGTCACACCTTTAACTTCTATTGGTTGCCCCTCTCAGACACTATAGAAATTGGAAAAACATAATTTTGTCCAGATGAACGCAAGTAATTTCCTCAGGGAAAGTTTTTGGTTGGAAATATGAGGAAACTATGTTGCTGACGCTTTATTTTTCTTAGAGTATCCTTGTCTGAAAAATATTTGACGGACATGGATATGGAGGTCTGACCCTCCAAATAAAAGGAAAGACTTAAAGAAAAAAATAAAATTAAATGTGCCCATGTCAGAGACGTACCCAATCTGACACACAAGCCCTAGTCTGAGTAACAAAGGAAGAAAGTGCAGAATGGCAATCAGTTTATGTTTTTTTTTCCCCAGCAATTAAAGCTCAGTTTGCAGAATTTATTAGCATATTCCTTAATTGTTAACCATTCTTCTGCTATCGAAATCTAGGCATATGTGCAGCAGCTTGAGAGTAGCCGACTGAAACTGACTCAACTTGAGCAAGAGCTGCAGAGAGCTCGTCAGCAGGTTTGCTTTGTGTTAATCCCATCAATATTGTGATGTATCATTTACATTTTTCGATGTTCAGGCTGATAATACTGTCCATTATGCCTCACATATCCTTTTTTTTTTCTGTCGCTTCTTTCACTGCAGGGCATATTTATTTCAAGCTCAGGAGATCAATCCCATTCAATGAGTGGAAATGGTATCTAAGCTTTATTAGTCTTTCCTACCGGTCAATTTCATAGTTGAAATTGGAAAATCGATTTTGGTGATTTGTTGCTAGGGTCTTGGAATTCAAGTTTATTGTGTTGTGAGTTTGTTGAAAGGGTTCATTAAATAGCCATACATGTGTGGATATTGTGTGATTACTGACAAATGGAAAACAAGGTACAGAAGGTACCGTTTCTGCTTGTGTTAGACGTCCAGGAGTACCATGTCAGGGTATTGAATTCAAGGGACAGAGTTCATCACTTTAAAAGAGTTTCAAATGCTGTTCTAGCTTGGGGGTCTGTTGTAGATATAGTTGCTCTGTTTCTTGCTTTGGTCTTCAGGGTATTAAGGTCTAATATTGTTGGATAGATGTTTTTTACTGCTGAATTTTTATTGTCAATAAAATTTGATGCCATTGTTTGGCTTGGCCTGAACATGAAGTGATTGTTGGTTTCTTCTTTCTTAAATTTGGCTTCCATATGTGAGAACATTATTGCCCTTACTTTTTCTGTTGTTGCTATGTGATACTGAATTATGTTTTTATGGTTTTTCCCTTCTCTTCCCTTTTTTACTTTGAGACAGAACTAAAATTAAAAGGAAGCGGTTTTAATCTTTTCATTTTTTAGCGTTTGTGATTTTGAACTCTCTATCTACCGATGTATCTACCATGCTAAGATATTCTTTTTCTATTGTTGCTATGTGGTAGTGAATTATGTTTTTATGGTTTGTCCCTTCTCTTCCCTTTTTTTCTTTGAGACAGAGAACTAAAATTAAAAGGAAGCGGTTTTAATCTTTTCATTTTTTAGTGTCTGTGATTTTGAGCTCACTATCTACCAATGTATCTACCATGCTAAGATATTGTTTTTATGAACTGCTGGCACAGGTGCCCTGGCATTTGATGTTGAGTATGCACGGTGGCTGGAGGAGCACAATAGGCAGATAAATGAGTTAAGGGCTGCAGTCAATTCACATGCTGGTGACACCGAACTTCGCACCATTGTTGACAACGTCACAGCACATTTTGATGACATTTTCAGGTTGAAAGGCATTGCTGCAAAAGCTGATGTTTTCCATATCTTATCAGGAATGTGGAAAACACCTGCAGAGCGGTGTTTTCTGTGGATTGGTGGCTTCCGCTCATCTGAGCTTCTTAAGGTGAGCTCCAGTCTTTTTCTACAGAGGGACTGCTGTCATGGTGCATGCTAGGTTTCAATACTTGGTTGCCTCAGAAAGTGGTCCATCAGAATTTACATATCTTAACTTTATTGGAGTTAGATTTATTACTAATTTGCTGGTTTTTGAATCTGAATATTGACTAAGGAAAATATCTGGGGCTTTGGTTGTTGCATTTACTTTTTGTTATTTGCATTTTGCTTCCTAAAAACTTATTTAAGCAATGGGGGATCCTTTTTCCACACATGTTTTGGTCTTATGCCAATTCTTGTTGCTACGCAGGTGGGAGCCACCCAAAACATGCATTGAAGTAGGGTCACCCTAAAACGAAAGGAAATTGTAAAAATTAAATCTTTTATATTTGATTAAAAATAAAAAATTGTTTAAAATGAAAAATCTATTCAAATGTAATTCTCCCATAAAAATAAAGTAATGCTTTTACTGTTCATAAAGTTAAATATCTAAATTTTAATATTTCAAAAATATTATTTTTGTATCCAAAACGTTTTAACCTTTTGCTTCTGGAACTATAAAACAAGTAGCAAAGGTAACAAGCAACTAAAGCTTTAATGTTTCTTCTGATCTACTATTTTCTAAAGGAGTTTGGTCCCAACTCAGAAAAAAGGACAGTTAGATTAAGCTCTTCTTTTTGCATAATCATGTTTAGTGGGTCGTTAAGCTTCAAAATATGTGGTCACCTAAGAAAATTTGCTGGCGGACTGGTGAGACATTTGTTGTGCCACTGAGCTGAATGTATGAGATGGCAACCAGGTTTCTTGGGATGCGAGGGTGCTTTGCTTTAGATTTTTCAATTGAAGCGTTAAGATATGATATAGCGCAACAACAGTGCGATGTTTCTGTTAAATGCTGTTCAATAGAGCTTGTGCTGCCTTTTGCCCTGTTTGAACTTATTTGATGTATTTGAAACTTAGTTTGGCTATTATTCTTATTAGTAAACCCAGACTGGTTGACCTTGCCCTTGATGTAGTTTGGTTCTTTGATTGGTCTGTTTGTGCTGTTGACATGGAAAAACCAGCATTGACTAGCTGGTTTTTGATACGTCCATGACCAATTAGGGTTTTTTTCTTTTTTGTCCTGAATGGCTGGGATGTGGACTTGCCAAAATGACTTTTAAATTAAAACTAGGCTAACTTTTTCGTATTAAATATGGGTTGTCTTGTTATTTAACTATTTTTTTTAAAGAAAAGGTGAAAGCTAAAAGGTTAAAACAATTTTTGTAAGCTTAGCTTATTTGTAATTTTTCTAATGATATGAATTTCTAATTCTTATTTCTTAAGTTGTTATTTGTAAAGTTATTCAAAATATTTTATTATCTTTTACATAATCTATAACTTTTTTTTTAAATATAATATTTAAAATATTTTATTAACTTACCAACATTTGATTTGAATGATTTGATTGTTGAACCATTGGCTTAATGATATGAAGCCTTGTATTGATTGTCCGGTCTGATTCTGATAAGTGTGGTTTTCTTTACTCAATTCTTGCTGTTTTATACGAAAATATGTTATGAACTAAACTGGCTTTGCCCATTTTGTTGATCTAGAAGCTATGTTACATGCGTTGTTTACTTTATCCTAATGTATTGCATTTTACACTTTAAATCTACATGGGATGGTGCTTAGATCCTCCAAATTAATATAAAACATTGCCAAAAACATGTCATACCTGTGTAAGAAACATGCACCTGTATTTGATGATCCTGAGGCAATGTAACAAAGTCTCAGAGTTCTTGATTTTAATGATTAATGTAAAGTTGTGTTGTTTTCCCCTTCTTTTATCCTTAAATGAACTCTGATGCATAGATTTTTTCTTCCCATGTTAGTTGACTGATCATTTTTAAACTTAATTGATATTTATGCAGCTTCTTGCGAATCAATTGGAGCCTCTAACTGAGCAACAGTTTATGGGTTTCCACAACTTGCAGCAGTCATCCCAACAGGCTGAAGATGCTTTGTCACAAGGGATGGAAGCATTGCAACAATCTTTGGCTGAGACGTTGGCCAATGGCTCACCTGGTCCCTCCGGATCATCTGGGAATGTGGCAAATTATATGGGTCAAATGGCCATGGCTATGGGAAAGCTAGGGACCCTTGAGGGGTTCGTTCGTCAGGTACTTTCCTTTTGGGTGCAATATGGCGTTGTTTCCAATGTGTTTTTCTATATGTTATGTGATTTGATTGTTGAGCCATTTCTTTGTCCTCTTTTCAAACAGCAGAATAACAGTTTTCTTGTGTGGATATCCCGTCTTAACATAATTAAATGTTTGTTTATAGTATGTCAAAATTTGATGTGAATGGTTGCAGCTGTACTTGGAATAAAAAGCAAGTTAATTTGAGTAATACTTACATATAATCTTCTTTGGTTCTAGATAGAATATGTCTGTTCTCATGATTGAAGAAGGAAATTGTGGTGCTTCCACATTTTACAGCATGTAAAAATTGACTATTGCAATATTTGTGAGCAGGATAATGTCATTTCCTTTTTTGTGTAAATGCAATTTTCTTTTGTATAACTGTATCTTAGGTTTCAAATTAAGTTATACTCTTATCAAGTAATTTTTCCTGGTTGGTAACCAGGCTGATAATCTTTTTTTTTGGTACATGCCAGGCTGATAATCTGCGTCAGCAAACACTGCAACAAATGCACCGTATCTTGACAACTAGGCAATCAGCTCGTGCCCTTCTTGCAATAAATGACTATTTTTCTAGGCTTCGAGCTCTCAGTTCTCTTTGGCTGGCCCGGCCACGCGAGTGAGAAGTAGATATATCCTGCCGTTTGAAGTTACTCTGAAGATTTGACTGTCCTTTGATCAAATTTTAATGGTGTTCTCCTGGAGCAATGCTATTGTTTCATGTGGGTAAATCGCTCTTCGTCGACTTTGACATCCTTGAAGGATGCAACTATGGTGCAACTTGGTCACTTCGTTGTATCTATAGGTACTCCTTTGACAGTTGTAACATCAGATATGTTCCCAAAGGTGTTGTATGCTCATTACTTATGTTGTTAAACAGCAGTGCAATAAACTGATAGCGTTGTTGCTAGAATTGAGAAAGGAAGATAGGGAGTGGTATATGTAACATAGGATAAAGCTGTCAATTTGTATACCGGGAATCAGATTAAAAAGCAGGGTGGTAATAGTTCTCTTTTAGGGTGTTATGACAACCGTTGGCTTGTATATATGTTAAACTTTCATTTGTAATGTAATTGATCCTATGTATTTCATAGATCGCACAGGATATTGGCTCTGCTGCAGTTTCAGGGACATGCTGGAATTAAACCTAGAAATCTTAATAGACTCAGTTATACGAGGCTTTTAACAAGTGCTTATGGTTCACCTCTACACCAGGAAATGGAAAGCAGAATGATACTTGTATGATGCGAGGCATAGGCTGAATGCATTTCTTTGTCTAGTGTAATGCCATTTCGTTCAACAGTCCAACGAAATGGTGCGACGTAAATTGAGTATTCGGTCAGTCTCCGTCGGACACCTTGGCATTTCTCAGTTGATAATTTATATGTTGACTGGAACTCAATCGATATTTAATTAGGCGGCAGTATTTGACCATACGCACACTTTTAACAACTAATTTGAACAAAGTCAAGAAATTATGAAAGACACAATGCACCTTATTATGATGAGCCCTCGTAGCATGTTTTTCTTTTCCCAATCATACTCATGTATTGTTTTTAGAGGTAGCAAGTGAACGAGTTTGGATTGGTTCCTCTTGAGTCTGGGTCACCACAGATTTTGGTTCTTTTCGATTCAGATCATTTCGCATTCGGATTAAAATAAAATTGATAATTAAATTTTATATTTTTAATGTTAAGTTTGGATTGTTTCGATTCAAGTTGTTTTAAATTCTGTTCTTTAACATATTTATCAATTCAAATTTGATCATATTTAAGTTCGAATTTTTTCAATAAATTTTTATGTTCGAATATATTTTACCACATTTAATTATATTTTATGAAAGTATTAATCATTAATACTTGTCCGAAAATCTTATCCATATGGTATCATGTGTCATTCTTATACATAAATTGTTGACCTATAAAAAATTAAAGTGTTTCCTTCATACGTAAGATGAAAAAGATGTTCAAATTTCATATTTTTCTTTATATTATTGAGATTTCATACTTAAGAATGAATACATTTTAGAAACTTAAATTTGATCTAAGAAAATTCAAAGACCACTATCCCATACACAAATAAAGGTTTACCTTTTTCTTTTCCCTTCATTTATTATGATTTTCCTTTCTTGTTTATTTTCTTAAAAAGGAATTTTTTGTCTATTCCTCCCCCTTTCTTATACTATTCTTTCCCGCCTTATTATGTCTTTGTTATTTGTTTATATTTTGGTCAAATTATGCAATTTGTTTTTATCCTCTGCCAAAGTGATGTTTTAATCTTTGTACAATAATTTATAAAAAATGAGTCTTTATTTTTCAAAATTACCAACGTCAATCCAATTTATGAATGGTGATAAAATTTTTTCATTATCCATGCTGACATGATATTTGATTGTATTGAAATGGCATATTTGTGCTAATGTGGTATTAAATCGGATGACAACCTTTGATCTTAGCTCTTTTCTTGATGCTTTTTGTTTCAACGGTTGTTACCTTTCTTCTTAGAGTCACCTTTGATTATTGTGATCGAAAAGTTTTTGCAATTAACACCATTGGCTTAACTCAAAATGCCATCCAGGTCATTGACAAGTGGGTCTTGTAGATTCTGTGGCAAGATTGTGTCCACCTAGCATCATGAAGTCTAAAGATCTTATTGGTGTCATACTAGCTCTCGCTTTTTAGGAGCTCTTTTTTTAGTTTAGCTATCTTTAATGAGTTTCACTATTTTGGTATTAATTTTTGATTTTGTGTTTGAATTTCAATGTGTTGAAGTTTGTTTTAATTGCCAAGATTTACTGTAAAATGACTTTGTAAAGGTTTATTTTTCCATGCTATTTGTCACGACCCAATCTCGAGCCATGATCAACACAAGGACCAAGAAGACAAATCCCTTTGACCCAAGCACACCTATACTCTGTACCATTAATATAGCACATCTATACTCTTACCATTACAAATCTATACATATGTGCATCAAAGTATCTTGGCTACAAAGTAAGAGTGTAAACACAAAGTTATATAACTAAACGTAGACTCATTAATAGAACCTAACAAGGCACAAGTAGGCTCCATGGTTGCTCGTTAGGCATTCCTATCAAATGTGACTCGAAGATCCTTCTTGAATGGCTATTTGAGCAAAGTCACGTATTTGAAAACCAAAAACATAAGATTTGAAAATGTGAGTATAACTTAGTGAGTGAATAATGAAAGGGAACAAGCTACATATGATTTGATTTACAATGCGATGCCTTTATTTTGAAACCATGTAATTTGTTTTCAAAGCCAAATCCCATTCAAATCATGAATGAACAATATGTTGTGCATGAATTAAGTGCCTTTATACATGTATGGAAACCCCTTTAGAAGTTGGGAGAAAGGAACCAACCAATGGCCCTTGAAAAGCACTCAAAGGGAGTGCACATTTCAATTTTGGTACGGAGGGATCAACCTTTCCTACCTTGGGGGTCGATCCTTAGCACACAAAACCACCTATCTTTAGGTTTTATCTTCCGGGGCTCAACCTTTCTTACTTTGGGGTTCGATCCCTGTTTGTCAGATAAACCACACAAGTGCACGTATTATAAACAAGTAATATAATGAAAGTAAAGTCCATTCCCATGGAGAATTGTCCAAATCTTTTTTGCTAATTACTATAATTAAAACAACTTAACCTTATGCAAACAACCAATTTTCAATGCTACTGAAAACTAAAGAAACTAAAATTATAATTATAATTAAAATCAAAAGTAACAATTTAACTTAAATCAATGAACCAAAAGTCTAGAATCGCAATATCCCCTCAATGTTTCATCTAAACATTTTCTATTCCCTCTTTACTTACTAGATAGGTTTGAGTCGTTAACTTATAGTTCTAATTTATTTATAAGTCTCTTCTGATGTTCTTACAAAAATATCTTCTTAATTAATTTACTGTATTCTTATGCAAATTGAAATCAAGAAAGACTTATTAAGCTTAAACTTTAATTATGGCTATATATGGCATGTAAGCGTATTCCTACCCTCGACATGAATTAAATCAATCATCTT
>NW_018397271.1:405850-406004 GCF_002168275.2 Theobroma umbraticum | reverse complement strand
ATTTGAATTCTACGAAGCTAAGTGGGGAATCTATTTGGACATAGATATTCCAAGATCCAATAAATGTAGAATTATTTTTAATCTCATTAAGATAATTCAAGTTTATTAACTATGTAATCACTCCACCATAGATTCATGGTTGCACTTTTGGATT
>NW_018397271.1:405178-405840 GCF_002168275.2 Theobroma umbraticum | reverse complement strand
ACAAGAAATGATTCAATACTTGATATTAATTATTAGTTATCCAATTGTAAACCTTATATTTTGAACCCCATAACCATCCAATGACAAAAGGTGCAATTACCGTTTTCCCTTTTATGTTAATTTTGTCCCCTAGTCTTAAATTTCATACAATTAGTGATTCAATACTCTAGATCTAATCTTTTGAGTATCTAAATATGATGAGTAGCTAATTCATCAATCCACTAAGCCCAGATTAATCACTAATCTTCTTCAAATCACTAGTAGTGATGTTAATGTTATGAACTCTACTATTTAGATATATGTTCCCAGATGTTCATCTCAATTATAATTCCAACATATGGAGTCTAGAGCAACACTTGATGATGATCATGCTCATTGTATATCAAAGATTATAGGAAGATTAAACACAAGTTCACTATCCATTAGGATTTTGGTTTTACTATAAGCAAATGCATAAGAGTGAGATCAAGATTTAAGTAACTGTTGAACTTAAACTTGATTCTCACATAATTCTAGTTCATGTTATAGTGTCATTACTCGGAGTCAATGATTTTTACAATTTGAGACTCATCATTCCCTTGAAGTGAATCACATTCGTTTCGTTGGAAGTGATCTGGACACTACAACCTTAACATAATATCAAACATGCTCCATAATTATCA
>NW_018397271.1:405058-405168 GCF_002168275.2 Theobroma umbraticum | reverse complement strand
TAAAGAATAAATAATTTAATTCTTAAATTATCATTTAGAGTTCTTGACAAAACAAAACTCCTTATTGAATAATAATTCTTATTTTATTATTATCCATCTTTATTTAAAAA
>NW_018397271.1:404494-404791 GCF_002168275.2 Theobroma umbraticum | reverse complement strand
ACATATTTTTCTTGTCCTAAATTAAGACAAACATGTTTTCTTGTGTAAATTAAGACAAAACATGTTTTCTTGTCTAATTTAGGACAAAACATGTCAAAGTTGCCATTGTTGTGTACAATTTATTAATCAAATAAAACGTGTATTCCAACTTAAACAAATTGAATTCTACGAAGCTAAGTGAGGAATCTATTTGGACATAGATATTCCAAGCTCCGATAAATGTAGAATTATTCTTAATCTCATTAAGATAATTCAAGATTTTTAGCCATGAAATCACTCCACCATAGATTCATGGTT
>NW_018397271.1:404295-404484 GCF_002168275.2 Theobroma umbraticum | reverse complement strand
ATTAACTATAATTACAAGAAATGATTCTATACTTGATATTAAATATTAGTTGTCCAATTGTAAACCTTATATTTTGAACCTCATAACCATCCAATGACAAAAAGTGCAATTACCGTTTTACCTTTTATGTCAATTTTGTCCCTTTATCTCAAATTTCATCCAGTTAGTGATTCAATACTCTAGATCTAA
>NW_018397271.1:404049-404285 GCF_002168275.2 Theobroma umbraticum | reverse complement strand
ATCCAAATGTGATAAGTAGCTAATTTATCAATCCACTAGGTCCAGATTAATCACTCATCTTCCTGAAATCACTAGTAGTGATATTAATGCTATGAACTCTACTATTTAAATATATGTTCCTAGATGTTCATCTCGATTATAATCCCTACATACGGAGTCTAGATCAATGCTTGATGATGATCATGCTTATTGTTGATAACTCTATTATATAGAGTTATTTTGACTCATTTTGGGAG
>NW_018397271.1:401231-403949 GCF_002168275.2 Theobroma umbraticum | reverse complement strand
AATTAGCTACTCATAATTGCAATAATAAATAAAAACATATGAAGTTTAGCCATTTAGAGTCACAAGAATAATAAAAGCTAAGGGAGTAGTAAATAAACAAATATTAGCAGCTTTTAATCTTCAATCTTCAACCTCAACTTCTAACTTCTTGAATCTTTCTTAGGGTTGTCTTCGTACGTCTAACTTCTCCACAAACTCTCTTTTTATACTACTAACTTAACCTAATTTTTCCTAATTTAAACTACTTTAACCTAATGGTTCTTAATATGGGTTTAGAATAAGTGTAAAACCCATAAAACTTTAATCTACTCATAGCGCTTTTCTTTTCTGCACTAATTCTTCAGATTTTTCCTCCTGTCATCATAGCGCAACCCTCTAATGCCGTGGCGTTGGTGTGCCTTTAGGTTTTCTATTGCCTACTTCCAACATGATTTTCTTTATCTTTGAAGTAGAATTAGGTAAAGTGATCCACATGAAAGTTGTAGCTCTGTCTCTTAACTTTCTAATGGTTAGAAAATCACATCAATTAGACATTTAGAGTGAAAGTTATGATGAAAACCCTATAACATGTACAAATAGGGCCTTTGTTCTTTGAACACCTTTCCTCACCAAATTGAGCCTTATTCTTTTAGAATCCTACAAAAACATAATAAATAATAAATAATAATTAAAATAAAGTAAATAAACATAAAAATTGCATAAAAAGAATATAAATTTTAAAAGTAAATTAATTAAAACAATAACTGAAAATAACTAAATTCTAACCTAATCTCAAGAACTTAGCTAACTTTTAAGAACAAATTGAGATAAAAATAATTCTAAAAAATAGAATTATCACACCCCTAAACTTAAGATTTTGCTAGTCCTCAACCAAAAGAAAAGAAAGCAAAGAAAACTACAAATTAAAAATAAAAGGACTTTGGAAGAGATAAAAATTCACCAAGTCATGATTTTTCAATTTTTCCCTAAAAAATCATCCCATCATTTCAACTTAAGATAAAATACAAATAATCTTCACATTCATGGAGCAATTCAAATGAAAACTCACTTTCGAATGGACTTCTTGTGTGTTTGTGAATAATCTCTTACAAAGAATATCATGCAATCTGGATTGGTTTATGCCAATTTTAAGCGTGGATTAGTACTAGGATCTTATAGGTTTGCTTTCCATCTTTCTCGACTAATATAGACTTACACTTATTCAACGATCAATAGGTCTTTATGAAGCTTATAACGTAAGGCTAGGGTTAAGTTATGACAAAGTAAATATTAAGGTTCAAATCACCCAAAGCTCGTAATCATTTTAGGATCTATATAGAGCACTATTTTTATTCCCTATATGCACCCTTTCACTTTGAACTTTTTCTTTTGTTCAACCTTTTTTTTTTCATCATCACAATTCTTCACCCCTAAACTTATTTTTTTCATTATAGGTAGTAGGGTGAATACTCAATATATATTTTCTAAAATAATATGCATGCTTAGAAATGAGGGTTACAAAATTGAGAATTTTATTTTAAAGGCTAGGCTAAATTAATTAGGTGGTTAAACAAAGAAAATAAAAATTAGGCTTAAAAAGGGTTATTAGGGATAGCTATATCATAGGGTAGCTTAAAAAGGCTCAAATGGTCCAAAAATGGCCTAAATTATTTCCTATCCTAAGTGTTGCGTAGGATTTTTCGTTAAGAGAGAATCAAATAAATTCTAGAATCCTTAACTTCACTATACTTTTATTAACATAAACTTTTTTTAAATCAAGTGACAATTCTAAGTAAAAGAATATAATGTGCAAATTATTGGAAGTCTCATCCTACAATAAAGCTGTCACAAGAATATCAACACAAACTTAAATCATAACCATATTTTCCCCAAAAGCTAAATCATAAAATAATCAAAATGTCATGTTAAGATAAGGAAAATCATAAACAAGGTGTCAAAACATCTCAAAATTTTTTAAAATTTTTCTAGATATAAAAGTTAAAAATTAAAGCTAACAAAACATGAAAAATAGAAGACAAATTTAAAGCAAAGTAAATAAAGATAAGCAAATAAAAGTAAATAAAGACACACAATAACGAAATCTAAAAATACCCCCCCCCAAACTTAAAATGAAACATTGTCCTAATGTTTAAGAAAAATAAATAAAAATAAAAATAAAATAAAGAGAAAGAAAATGAAAACTCCTTAACAGGTGCTAGAAATAATCTAGATGTCCTCCCTAGCATCATCTTTAGCTCCAGCAACATTGGTGGGATCAATTGGCAAAACAGGGAAAACAACCATATCCACGCCCACATGTTCTACATAAACTCTCATCATCTGCTCAATGGCACAAGTGCATTGTGCTTGATAGTCCATGTAGATCTTAAGTCACTCCATTCTCTACGCTATTGATAAAGTCTGGGGATGAGGTATTCGGGGCCTCATAGTGGATGAACTACCTCCAATAATAGATGAATCTTATTGCATAAAATTTTCCACTGTACCATCATTAATTAGATCCTTAGGTATAACAACTCTTCCCCAGATCCTTACTGCACATTAACTCTCTTACACAACTTGATTATCAAAAAGGGAAACCATATGCCTTCACGAGGTGTATTAACAAATTGAAGGATGGTGATGTAGATTAGTTGCCCAAAATCAATTGCCTTACCAGTCAGAATACAAAAAAGTAGTGAAGCCTTTTTTATTGGGTTGAATTGCTAACATAGAGTT
>NW_018397271.1:398923-400912 GCF_002168275.2 Theobroma umbraticum | reverse complement strand
CCTACTTTAAACTTCCTTTCTCAAGTTATGTTTAGGTTTCCAAATCAATTGCCTTACCAGTCAGAATACAAAAAGTAGTGAAGCCTTTTTTATTGGGTTGAATTGCTAACATAGAGTTCTCAATTATTTAGAAGGCTCTCTCGAACCTTTTATAAAAATATTTATTTTAATCAAATCATTATATCTCTATGTGTATTGAAATTAAAATAGACTCATTAAGTTCAAACTATAATACTGGCTACATGCAACATATAGGCATATCTCTATTCTATATACAAATCAATTTATTCATCCAAGCAAATGAGTATGATCATATGCTATTCCAACCTCGGCCTACTTTAAACTTCCTTTCTCAAGTTATGTTTAGGTTTCCAAATCAATTTAATTGGTAGCTAAGCAATTAAAAGCATTAAGAACAAATTGGCATAAACAATTCAATTCCATTGAAAATAAGCTAGAAAGTGATTAAAAATTTAAACTACATATGAGTTCCATTGCAATCCTAGAGTAAAGAAATTAGCTACTCATAATTGCAATGATAAATAAAAAAATATGATATTTAGCCATCAAGAGTTACAAGAATAATAAAAGCTAAAGGAGACAAAAATAAACAAATATTGACAGCTTTTAATCTTCAATCTTCAGCCTCAACTTCTAACTTCTTGAATTTCTCTTAAGGGTTGCCTTTTTATAGGTAACTTCTCCTCAAACTCGCTTATTATACTACTAACTGAACCTAATTTTTCTTAAATTAAACTACTTTAACCTAATGGCTTTCAATTTGGGTTTAGAATAAGTGCAGAACCCAAAAACTTTAATTAGCCTACAACCCTTTTCTTTTTCTACACTAATTCTTCAGATTTCCCCACTCGCTTCCATGGCGTAGTGATGGAGTAGGATCAAAGTGCATTGATGTGTTTGTGTAAAGCATGAATTTTATAAATTTTTCTTTTATAAAGGAAGTAAGCAATCCAATTACACAAGCGGAAAAACACATCATTCATATTGCGGGTAACATAATCACATCCTAAAAGTAAGAATCTATTAAAATAAGATATAATGTACCTTTTATTTTATGATTCTTATTTTTGAACACCAATACACCAACGATTGATTTGTCAACCAAACAAACTTACCACTTACTCTTCAAGAATGGCTTTAACTTGAACCTTGAGTGGACTAGGTGTGGAATGCTGGACAATAAGATAGCAACCGATTTTGTTTCTTTTTTCTTTCAAAAAATTAATGGCTATTTATCTTTCAAAAAATTCAACCAAGAATGGGAGAGCAGAAGAGAGGTACGACAAAGTTAAGAGGAGGAGGAGAGAAGTGATGACTGAAACTTTTTCAAGAAAGATACGTACATTTCTTTTTTTTCAATCTATTTTCTTTTTATTAAAACTCTTGCCTCAAAAGTTTAATCAAAATCAAATACCTTTGAATTAATCTTGATCATCCATTTTGAGTTATGGAAGCATCAAACATGCTCCACAATTATCAAAATTAAAATTAAAGAATAAATAATTTAATACTTTAATTATCATTTAGAGTTCTTGATAAATAAAACTCCTTGTTGAACAATAACTCTTATTTTATTATTATCCATCTTTATTTAAAAAGAATTAATAATATATAAAAGAGTGCTAGTCAAACATGGAGTCTCTTTTTATCAACATGGATGTCTAGATTCATTTTGCAAGAATCCTTCTAGCATTATCTTAATTTAAGATAACTTTTGTCTTTAATTAAGACAAAACACGTTTTCTTGTCTAAATTGAGACAAACATGTTTTCTTGTCTAGATCAAGACAAAACATATTTTTCTTGTCCTAAATTAAGACAAACATGTTTTCTTGTGTAAATTAAGGCAAATAATGTTTTCTTATCTAAATTGAGGCATAACATGTTTTCTTATCTAAATTGAGGCATAACATGTTTTCTTGTCTAAATTAAGACAAAACATGTCAAAGTTGCCATTTTTGTATACAAT
>NW_018397271.1:398647-398823 GCF_002168275.2 Theobroma umbraticum | reverse complement strand
TAAGACAAATATGTTTTCTTGTCTAAATTAAGACAAAAAATATTTTTCTTATCCTAAATTAAGACAAACATATTTTCTTGTCTAAATTAAGACCAAACATATTTTCTTGTCTAAATTAAAGCAAACATGTTAAAGCTACCATTTTTGTACATAATTTAATTTATCAAATTAAAACA
>NW_018397271.1:398434-398547 GCF_002168275.2 Theobroma umbraticum | reverse complement strand
TAATCTCATTAAAAAATAATTCAAGCTTATTAACCATGAAATCACTCCACCATAGATTAATGGTTGCACTCTTGGATTAACTATAATTACAAGAAACAATTTAATACTTGATA
>NW_018397271.1:388474-398128 GCF_002168275.2 Theobroma umbraticum | reverse complement strand
AGTCCACTATCCATTAGGATTTTGGTTCTACTTTAAGCAAATGCATAAGTGTGAGATCAAGATTTAGGTAACGGTAAAACTTATATTTGATTATCACATGATTCCAGTTTATGTTATAGTGTCATTACTCGAAGTCAACCATTTTGATGATTTGAGACACATCATTCCCTTGAAATAAATCATATTCATTTCTTTGGAAGTAATTTGGACACTACAACCTTAACACAATAAAGTGACTAGCTTTAGTATATGGCTGTGAACAAGTTTTAGATTCAATTAAAATACATGTCTCCTATTTATAACTCTTCATGCGAATATGTTTTAATATCTCAACAGAATTGTGGTACCTTAATAACTAGATAATGAATGCTTACTTAAAACAAACTCTTCATCTTATGATCAAAATATTCTTTCATTACAAATAAATTTAATGAAATTAAGCATAAAAATATACTTTCTTTCTAGGGCACTGTATTCTCAAAATTCCTAACATTAACAATTTTTCACTTACATTAAAGAAAGTATGACATACCCTTCATTTCAAGACCTTTTAGGTGACCATCGAAACTCTTTTGTGTTAGGGTCTCTATGAATGGATCAACGAAGTTCTGCTCTATTGGAATTTTCTTCACAAGTACTTTTCTTTGTTGTATGATGTCTTGAATGAGATGATACTTCCTTTCAATATATTTTGCTGCTTCATAATTTCGTGGTTCTTTTGAGGTAGGCCATTGCTTCATTGTTATCATAATAGAGTCTAATAGACTTGTTCGCATTTGGAATTACTTTAAGGTCCATAAGGAACTTACGGAGTCGTACATCTTCCTTTGCTACTTCACAAGCTGTAACATACTCTGCCTCTATAGTAGAGTCTACAATACAAGATTGCTTTACACTCTTTTAAACTATGGCTCATCCTTTAATGGTGAAAATAGATCCTAATGTCTATTTCCTAGAATTAACATCAAACTGAAAATCTAAATTAGTGTACCTTATTGCTACAAGGTCACTTCTAGAATATACAAGAGTGTAATTCTTTGTTCTACGAAGATATTTAAAAATGCACTTGACTACAGTCTAGTGCTCCATGCCTGGATTTGACTAAAATCTGCTAACCATTCCAACTACATAGTAGATATTTGGCCAGTGCACAACATAACATACATGAGACTTCCATCAACAGATGCATATGGAACTGGTCTCATGTTTTCAACTTCCTTTGGAGTTTTAGGTGACATCTCCTTAGAAAGTTTGATTCCATGTCTAGAAGGCATAAAACCCTTTTTGGAATCATGCATAGCAAACTTGGCCAAAATCTTGTCTATGTAGGATGCTTTAGATAATGCTATTTGCTTGTTCGTACGATCCTTTATAAGTTTGATCCCCAAAACATAGCTAGCTTCTCCAAAATCCTTCATATTGAATTGTTGGTTTAGCTAACCTTTAATTGTTGATAACATTATTACATCATTCCCAATGTGTAGAATGTCATCAACAAAACGGACTAGGAAAACAACATTTTTATCATGTATCTTTTTATAGGCACAAGGTTAATCAACATTTTGTTGGAAATTGTATGATTTGATAGTAGTATCAAATCTTATATTGCAAGACCTAGATGCTTTCTTAAGCCGATAAATGGACCTATGCAATTCAAAGACCTTATCTCATAGCCCTTTCATAATGAAAATTTCTGGTTGAGCCATATAAATGCACTCTTCAAGATCCTCATTTAAAAATGTGGTCTTGACATCTATTTGCTGTATCTCATAATAAAGATGTGCAACTATGGATAGAAGGATCTTGATGGTTTTAAGCATAGCAACCAGCGAGAAGGTTTCCTCATAGTCAATCCCTTCTCTTTGGGTAAAACCATTGACCACTAATCTAGCCTTGAAGGTCTCTACCCTCCCAATTCTTCCTTTTTTTCTTTTGTAAATCCATTTGCACCTTATGGGTTTTATCCTTTCAGGTGAGTTTATTAAAGTCCAAACCATGTTGGAATCCATGGAGTCCAACTTAGATTTCATTACATTATGCCATTCTTCTGCATCTATATCATTAATAGCTTCATTATATGTAATAAGGTCAGATTCATGTTCATCTGAGAGTGCAATCATGTTTTCTCCTAGACCCATGTATCTTTTTGGTTATCTTACTACCCTTCACTACATTGAAGCACTATTATTTGATGTTTAGGTTGTGTTTTTGTTTCAATCCTTGAATCAGGCTGTGTTATGCCATCTTTAGAATTAACTCTTAAATATGAGGGACCAATAATTCTTCTAAGACAAATTTACTTCTAAGTTTGTGATTTCTCACAAAATCTTCCTCTAAGAAAGTGGCATTTGCACTAACAAAAGCTTTCTTATATTGAGGACTATAGAAGTAATAACCTTTTGTTCCATTTGGATACCCTCCAAACAAGCACACCTTAGTCTTTGGTTCTATCTTTGTGGACTCAAGCTGTAAAACATGTGCAAGATACCCCCAAGTTCACAAATGACATATAGATGATTTATGCCATGCCCACAACTCCCTTAGTGTCTTAGGCACAGCCTTAGATGGAGCAAAATTGAGCAAGTACTTAGCAGTTTGCATAAAATATCCCTAGAACAAGAATCCTTCTAGCATTATCTTAAAATAAGACAACTCTTGTCTTTAATTAAGACAAAGTATGTTATCTTGTCTAACTGAGCCAAACATGTTTTCTTGTCTAGATCAAGACAAGACATAGTTTTCTTGTCTTAAATTAAGGCAAATATGTTTTCTTGTGTAAATTAAGACAAACAAGTTTTCTTGTCTACATTAAGACAAAACATGTTTTGTTGCCTAAATTAAGACAAACATGTTTTCTCATCTAAATTAAGACATAACATGTTTTCTTGTCTAAATTAAGACAAACATGTTTTCTTGTCTAAATTATGACAAAACATCAAAGCTGCTAGTTTTGTACACAATTTAATTAATCAAATAAAACATGCATTTCAACTTAAATAAGTTGAATTCTACGAAGGCAAGTGGGGAATCTTTTGGACATAGATATTTCAAGCTCCAGTAAACTTAGAATTATTCTTAATCTTGTTAAGATAATTCAAGCTTATTAACCTTGAAATCACTCCACCATACATTCATGGTTGCACTCTTGGATTAACTATAATTACAAGAAATGATTCAATACTTGATATTAATTATTAGTTGTCCAATTGCAAACCTTATATTGTGAACCCTCATAACCATCCAACGACAAAAGATGAAATTACCGTTTTACCTTTTATGTCTAATTTGTCCCCTAGTCTCAAATTGCATCCAATTATCAATTCAATACTCTACATCTAATCTTTTGAGTATCCAGATGTGATGAGTAGTTAATTGATCAATCCATTAGGCCATGATTGATCACAAATCTTCCTGAAATCACTAAAAGTGATGTTAATGCTATGAACTCCACTATTTGGATATATGTTTCTAGATGTTTATCTTGATTATAATCTCAATAAATAGAGTCTAGATCAACACTTTATGATGATTATCTTCATGGTATTTCAAAGATTATAAGGAGGTTAAACATGAATCCACTATCCATTTGGATTTCGATTTTAATATAATCAAATGCATGAGTTTGGGATTAAGATTTAAGTAATAACTAAACTTAAATTTGATTCTCACATGATTCTACTTCATGTTATAGTGTCATTTCTCAATGTCAACCATGTCGATGATTTGCGGTTCATTATTCCCTTGAAGTGACTCACATTCGTTTCATTGGAAGTAATGTGGATACTACAGCCTTAACATAATAAAGTGACCTGATTTATTATATGGCTGTGAATAGTTTTTAAATTTAATTAAAATACATGTTTCTTATGTATGACTCTTTATATAAACGTATTTTAATATCTCAGGAGAATTATGGTACCCTAATAAGTAGATTATGAATGCTTACTTAAAACAAACTCTTTGTCTTATTATCAAAATGTACTTTCATTGCAAATGAATTAAATGAAATTAAACATGAGAATGTACTTGCTTTCTAGGGCACCATATTCTCAAATTTCTAACACATAGCCCCTCGATGCTACGACACTGGCTTGGCTTTAGGTCTTCTCGTGCCAATTACTACTCTTTGTCAACTTCCAACATGATTTTCTCCATCTTCTAGGCATAATTAGGTAATGTGATCTTATGAAGTATCTTTTTCTCTTAGCTTTCTAATGGTCCAAAAATCACATCATTTGGGCATTAGGAGAGAAAGTTATAATCAAAAGACCACAAGGCCTTGGTTCCTTAAACACCTTTCTTCACCTAATTGAGCCTTAGTCCTTTAAAATCCTACAAAAGCATAAGAAATAATAAATAATAATTAAACTATGGTAATCATAGCATTAACATCACTTTTAGTGATTCAAAGAAGATTAGTGATTAATCTAGGCCTAGTGGATTGATGAATTAGCTACTTATCATATCCTGATATTCAAAATATTAGATTTAGAGTATTAGATCACTAATTGGATGAAGTCTGAGTCTAGGAGACAAAATTGACATAAAGAGTAAAATAGTAAATTTACCTTTTATCATTAAATGGTTTTAAGGGTTCACAATATAATATTTGCAATTGAACAACTAATAGTGAATATTGACTATTGAATCATTTCTTGTAATTATAGTTAATCCAAGAATGCATCCATAAATCTATGGTGGTGAGATATCATAGTTAATAAACTTGAATTATCTTAATGAGATTAAGAATAATTCTAAGTTGATTGGAGCTTGGAGTGTATATGTTAAAATCGATTCCCCACATAGCTTTGTAGAATTCAATTTGTTAAAGTTGGAATGCAAGTTTTGTTTAATTAATGAAATTTGTTTGCAAAAATGGTAGCTTTAACATGTTTGTCTTAATTTAGACACGAAAACATGTTTTTCTTAATTTGGACAAGAAAACATGTTCGTTTTAATTTAGACAAGAAAACATTTTTTCTTTTAATTGAGACAAGAAAACATTTTTTGCCTTAATTTTGACAAGAAAACATGTTTTGTCTCAATTTAGACAAGAAACCATGTTTGCCTTAATTTAGACAAGAAAACATGTTTGTCTCAATTTAGACAAGACAACATGTTTTGTCTTAATTAAAGACAAGAGTTGTTTAAATTAAGATAATGTTAGGAGGATTCTTACAAAATAAATGTAGACATCCACGTTGATAGAAGGAGCCTCCATGTTTGACTAAAACTCTTATATTTATTATTAATTCTTTTGAATAAAAATGGATAATAATAAAATAAGAGTTATTATTCAGCAAGGAGTTTTGTTTTATCAAGAACTCTAAATGATAATTAAAAGATTAAATGCTTTATTCTTTAATTTTAATTTTGATACTTTGAAGTATGTATGATGCATCTGTAACTCTAAATAGATGGTCAAGATTGATTCAAAGGGATTTGGTTTTGACTAAATCTTTGAGGTAAGAGTTTTAATAAAAACAAAAGAGATTGGAAAAACGTTAGTTGAGTATCTCTCTTGAGAAACCCTCTACCAACACTTCTCTCTTCCTCTTCCAAGCTTGGCCGTACCTCTCTTCGTCTCTCCAATTCTTGGCCATTTTCTTGAGTACTTTCTAAGAAAGAAAAATAGCCATTAATTTTTAGAAAGAAAAAGAGAGACAAAATCAAGTGTCATGTTGTAGTCTAGCATTCTACACCTTGTCCACTCAAAGTACAAGTTGAAAAGCATTCTCAAAGAATAAATGTTAAGCTTGTTTGGTTGAGAAATCAGTTGTCAGTGTGGTGGTGAAGTTTATATAATTCACTAAGTGTCTGAAAGAAAGAATCTTGAAATAAAAGGTACATTTATCTTACTTTAAAAAAGTCTTATGTTTTAGGCTAGAATCTTAAAATAAAAGGTATGCTTATCTTACTTTAATAGAATCTTATTTTTTAAGTTGTGATTATGTTACTTGCAATATGATTAATGTATTCTTTTGCTTGTGTAATTGGATTGCTTGCTTTCTTTATAAAAGAAAATTTTTGAAATACATGCTTTATACAAACATATCAATTCACTAGATCCAACTCCATCATTAAGAACATGATTGAAATAAACTCAAACACTATCAATCATAAGTAAGAAAAAATATTAAAAATTCAGTCTATGCATTAAGTTCAATTTAATTCTAGATAAAAAAATTAGTTCATGCTAACAAATAAAAACATCATCAAATAAAACAAAGAAAGTATATAGACAAGAAAAAAAGAAAAAACTTGAAGATTTGTCCATTCTTCGATCCGCAATCTTCCTTGGTTTCCTTGTTTTCTTGCTAGCCTTAATACCTCTTTTTCTTCATAAGCACCTCTCTAAATTGATGCCTAAAACGTGTTCTAAAAGTGGATTAAATAGGGCTTGAGTCCAAGGTAAAATAGAAGTCATAAAGCACCAACGGTTTCCTTCCTTCATTGGGTGTTACGCCTCCTTGGCCCATGTAAAATTTTTTTCACCTTTTCTTTCTAGCCATCGTGGTGCTGAGGACTTGGTGGTTGTGCCATTGAAGCTTCTTCAAGTCTAAGGTGTCTTTATGGATCGGGGTGCTGTGGCCATGTCTTGGCGGAGGCCACAATGCTTAAGGCTCTGTTTTGCTCACCTTGTTTTGTTGCTCTACTTTGACTTTAACATGATTTTTGACTCCATTCCATGATGAAATGGGAAACATTGTAAACATGAAAGTTGTAACTATTCCTCTTAGCTTTCCAATGGTTCAAGAATCACATCAATTGGATTTTTTTAGTCAAAGGCATTCTTGAAAAACCACTACATATGCAGTTGAAATCTACACCTAAAATGCATTTTTTTCACAAAATAGGCCCTGTTTTCAAAGCACACCTACAAAAACATAAAACTGAACTTAAATACTAACAAAACTTAAGTAAAACAACATAAAATAACATAACACAATTGAACCCAATATAATTAAATTAAATTAAATTAAATAAATGACTAAAATCTCCTAATACTTAAATTAAATCATGATGGCATAAACCACTTTAAAAACATAGTATACCACATGGAAGTGGATGAACGAGAGCTACCTAAGTGTTTGGCCTCCAATGGTCTCACACACACTTGCACTTAAACCTTCACCAAGGTGGGAGCTTTCAAGTACGCCTTTTGCTAGCAAAGTGAACAACAACTTGTCTTTTTCCCTACTTACTCTTTGGTTGAATAACAAGAGAATTCCTTCTCAAGGAATTCTCACTCAAAGGGGTGGCAACTAGAGAGGCTTTTCTCTATTAGATTTTCTAACAACTGCTGGGATTCGGCCTCATGGTCAAACATGAAAATAATCAATAAATTAAAAATATAACGTAGTGGATAAATAAACTAGCGTTTAATAAGAGAAACAGCTGAATCCTATAGGATTAATGTTTGCGTTTTTCATGAAATCTTTAAATTAATTATGAACATTCATAGATTTAAGAGTTACATATCTTCCTTTATATACCATAATCAAGAGCCAATTAAATCCAAAAATGCTTGTGATAAAGTAAGTAAACCTCAAAGAAAACAAATCAGTCTGAAATTTTACAGTCGAAATCTTTACTTTTTCACCTTTAAGATTTGTCAAATCTTCAACCACCTAAGTTTTTGGCCTTTAACAGTAATCCACAAAATGACCGAATAAGACCTTCTCAAAGGTAAGATTTTGCTTATGCTAGTAAGTTTTGTTTCTAAAACAAAAAGACCAAAAGTTCTTACTGAATTTTATTTCTATAAAACGAAGAAAACTTTTTTTCTTTTCTTATTTTTATGAAATGGCTATGAAGTGGCTAGAGGCTTAGAGTTTTAGTTGGCTAACGTAACATATTTATCTAGCCAAACTAACTTGTAACCTTAGATACCACAGTTGTATTTTTATTCAATTAAGTTATTGTGAACTCAATTCAGTTCCCACTTTATTTTGGTCTATTCCAATTAAGTCCAACTTAATTAATTATCTTTTTTTAATCCCAATCATGTCACTTAATGTGTGTAACTCATTAGGCTTCTAACATATTGGGAACAAATATAGGTTTTTATCAAATATCAAATTGATAATTGATTTATATTTATACATCGTGAACGACATCTATTAATACATCATGATCACCCAAATGTTAAAGAGTCAATAAAAGAATTTGATAAAGCCCTTCATTGATAAGCCTCTTTGTGTAATACAGTCCTTTCATCAAATATCCTGGATATGTCATAAAGCATGGCTTAGTGTCTACTTATGACATTCCATATTAGTTTTCATAATTCAGGACTAACCTTATGAATTTAGGAAACTAATTGTTGCCAAATTCATCATGCTTTTACCAAAGACTTTATACAAGTTAATCAAGAATTGAAAACAAGTGAGATACATTCCCTCATATCACTTGGGGTGATGAATCCTCTCTTAGGCACTCATTTACCCTTGCATGCTTCATGACATACCCAAAAACACCCTATTTAGGCATCTAGTCACCTCTAAACCCGTAGACATGAAATCAGAGTATGTCATTTACCATACAAGATGACTTGGTGTCTTAAGTCCGAGGACTAGTTGCACAACTATCACTTGAGAACATATTCCATTGACACTTGAGTGAAATACCAAATGGAGTTCTCATAGCAAGTCATGTTCAGTGAACTTGCTCTTTAACAAGCACCCACATTTATCCTTAAGTATCCCATGTACTTCAATCTATGATAGAAATTGCTTACTTCTTGAGTAAGGAGGCTTAATATGTACCAGTCTTTGAGCATTGTCAATGCCGTATCTTGACAATACAATGACTAGGAACAATTTTAGGAACATGACTTTAATGTGTAGTGATCTCATAATTGTAACAACTTTACACTTCTCTTAGAAGGCCTTTATGTTCCATAGGTTTGATCCAATTAGTACTTAATAACTCTATATTATTGCACTAATATGGAGGAAAACCATTATCACATATTGTTATGCGATTAAGTATGCATTAAATGACAATATATCTCTTGATCAATCCAACAGACTTCAGGGAATATACCAAATATCTCTCACTTGCACTTAAGTCAATTGCTAATGTATCCAATGCTGAACTCTTTCGCTTAGTAATTGAGTCTCTACTAGGACAACTCCAATTGCAATAATTGGGAATATGCTAATTTATATGTTTGCCAATCTCCATTGTCATAATTGAAATACTAATTTAGATCACAACAAGACCTTGATTCCATTATTAAGGCTCTTATTGTTACTTTAACAACTCAGAATCATTTATTAGTTTATTAAACTAAAGATCCAAATATCTCTTTTTTTTGTAGCCTAAACAAAAGGTTTATTTCCAATTATAGATATAATCATGAAGTTATCTCTTGTTTTTAAAACCATTTATGTCACTTTAACTCTTAAGATTCTCTCTATGTTAAACGTCGTTAACATGCCATCCTACATTCTTTTGTTGAGTCCCTTTTCAGGCTCTAACTCTTTTGTCCCACTTTGATTTTCTTATACTGGAAAATGTATCTTATACACTTTTAATGAGTGACTTATCTTACTCCACTAACCTTATGAATTGCACAAAATATGTTTATCTTAGTCAATGTATTCAACTATTTTGAATTTATTACATTGAATAGAGATTATTATCCAA
>NW_018397271.1:387133-388374 GCF_002168275.2 Theobroma umbraticum | reverse complement strand
ATTATTAATTCTTTTTAAATAAAGATGGATCATAATAAAATAAGAATTATTATTCAATAAGGAGTTTAATTTTATCAAGAACTCTGAATGATAATTAAAGAATTAAATTATTTATTCTTTAATTTTCATTTTGATAATTATAGAGCATGTTCGATGCTTCCATAACTCTAATTAGATGGTCAAGATTGATTCAAAGTGTTTCATTTTGATTAAACCTTTGAGGCAAGAGTTTTAATAAAAAGAGAAGAGATTGGAAGAAAATTAAAAGAATATACTTTTTCTTGAAAAAGTTTCAGCCGTCACTTCTCTTCTCCTCCTTTAAGCTTTTTTGAAGAAAAGAGAGAGGAAATCAATTGCCATGTTGTAATCTTGCATTCCACACCTTTTTCACTCAAGGTTCAAGTTAAAAGTATTCTTGAAGAATAAGTGATAAACTTGTTTGGTTGAAAAATCAATCATTGGTGTGGTGGTGTTTGAAAATAAGAATCTCAAAATAAAATATATAGTTTTTCTTACTTGATAGATTCTCTTTTTTTTTTTTGGATGTGATTATGTTACTTGCAATAATAATGATGTATGTTTCTGCTTGTGTAATTCTATTGCTTGCTTCCTTTATAAAAGAAATTTTTGAAATTCATGCTGTACACAATCACATTAATCCGCTAAGATCCTACTCCAACAGTTAGAAATTTGAGAATATGGTACCTTGAAAAACAAGTATATTCTCATGTTTAATTTCATTTAATTTATTTGTAATGAAGGTACATTTTGATAATACGATAAAGAGTTTGTTTTAGGTAAGCATTCATTATCTAGTAATTAAAGTACCATGATTCCATTGAGATATTAAAATACATTTGTATGAAAAGGCATACAAAGAAGACATATTTTAATTGAATATAAAAATTGTTCACAATAATAAAGCTGGTCGTTTTATTATGTTAAGGTTGTAGTGTCCAGATTACTTTCAACAAAATGAATGTGGTTCACTTCAAGTGAATGATTAGTCTCAAATCACAAAAATCATTGACTCCAAGTAATGACACTATAACATGAACTAGAATCATGTGAGAATCAAATTTAAGTTTAACAGTTACTTAAATCCTGATCTCACTCTTATACATTTGCTTATAGTAGAACTGAAATCCTGATGGATTGTGAACTCGTGTTTAATCTTCCTATAATCTTTGATATACAATTGTCAGTTAAAATTCTACTATGCAAGTATACGTATCGAATAT
>NW_018397271.1:386888-387033 GCF_002168275.2 Theobroma umbraticum | reverse complement strand
TTCTTGTGACATTTCTATGGATGAACTTCAAGATGAATATGAATGCTTGTGTGATGAATTTGAAAAACTTGTATCAAAATACAAGGCTTTGAAAGAAAGACCTCATCTCTTGAAAATGATTTAGAAAAGATAAATCATGATTTCT
>NW_018397271.1:386744-386868 GCF_002168275.2 Theobroma umbraticum | reverse complement strand
AATTTACTTCAAACTGATCTTGAACACTCAAAAATAAATTATGAAATTTTGAGATTGAAATTAGAAGATAGGACTGAGCTTTGCAAAAAGCCATTGATGAAAATACTGCACTTAAGAATGCAAG
>NW_018397271.1:386586-386734 GCF_002168275.2 Theobroma umbraticum | reverse complement strand
CCAAAAAGAAACACATATTTCAAGAAAAAATTTGTTAATGTTTCTACTAAATGTTATATTTGAGATAAACTTGGTCATTTATCTTATAATTGTTATAGAAACAAAAGGATTTGGGTTCCAAAAGGATCCTATGTAGCAGCTAACCTTC
>NW_018397271.1:386373-386576 GCF_002168275.2 Theobroma umbraticum | reverse complement strand
CAAGATATGGGTACCGGTTAAGAAAAACTGAAAATTTGTCTTACAAGTTGAGCCTAATAGAAAAGACATATACTCAAGAGCTCAACTGGAAGAGGAATAACTCTTAAAGAATGAATGCCATCTAATCACACATAAAGGAAAATGGGTGATCTCTATGCTCAAACCTTTTTGTTTGTTTAAATGAGATTTTTGATTGCTTATTT
>NW_018397271.1:385436-386363 GCF_002168275.2 Theobroma umbraticum | reverse complement strand
TCATTGATTTAGCTTGATTTGTAAAATTGTTTGCTTTTCTTAATTAAAAAACTTTGATTGCCTATTCTTGCTTCAATATTAAGTGCAAATTTCTTTGAGCTTTATTGATAAATTTTGGCCATGCAACTTGATTTGATATGATACATACTATAAGTTGTAAAGAAGTAAGAATCTAATGATTGAGTATGTTCTTATATTTGATCTTGAATATATAATCATTCTTTTTGAGAAAATTGTTTTATTAAGATTGATTGATTATGAAAATTTGTTTCTAAAAATTTCCTCATGATTTATGAAATTATTTCCATACTACTTCTTTGAGGAAAAATGATATTTGTGCATAATTTTGAAACATAAAAGGTTGGATAATGTGATAGAAATATGAGCATGCTTGATGACTTACACTCACATCTATTCAAGTAGCCTAAAACAAGGAAAATTGAGTTAAAAAAAAATTGTCCTTGATTTCCTTGTGCCTAACATAAGTCAACAATTTGAACAATCTTGATTTACATTCTAGAACTTGTTTGAATAGTTCAAGTTGGTTGATAATGAGCTTGAAAGTTTTCACTACTTTTATTGGTACTTTTAAAGCAATATGAGCTTATATGAGAAAAATGTTGCCATCTTTTAAGTTTAGAATGATTTATGAATTGAACAAGTTCGTTTCATAATAAAAATACTTATGACTTGTTCTTATTGGTATGCATGCTTGCTTGTAAGCTTGAATAATCATAAGGGCATTTTTGACACATGATTGTGAGATATTTGCAAATGACCATTGACATGCTCAAACATGATTCATTATGCCCACTATATATTTCATAAATCATTTAGAGCATAATGAAACAAAATAAAGTGACGTCAAGCTCCTGATTTTTCACAAAGCAAGTCTAATCTTGAATGTTTCAAGTTAAAAAGTTTGCA
>NW_018397271.1:371227-385336 GCF_002168275.2 Theobroma umbraticum | reverse complement strand
TAATTTAGAACAATTCCAAAATAAAATGAGATGTAGTGTAAATATATAAATATAAATAAGCTAAGCATCTCATGCTAGCAAAATATAAATCTATGTTTCTCAAACATAAAATGAAATATTCAGCTATAGGCCCAAAAACCAAAACATCTCATCTTGGCAATCATGTCATGGAAACATTCAATGTTCTAAAATTATTTATTGTTCCACAATCCAATATAGGTCAAGAAGCTTTATCACCATCTATTGAGGCTATTGCCTTAATGGTCCTATTCTTCACTGCCCCTTGTCATTAGTTCCTCCAAAATGTCATACATGTTAAAACCATTAATAAAGAGTAAGGAATCATATTCCAAGTAGTGAAAATTAAATCATCAGATGATTCATACCTGATGTGGAAGATTTTTTTTTTCTTCCCTTCGATCGATTCAAGATAATCCCTGCAATTGTGATTCCAATGGCCTTAATTTGCCTTAGAAATGGCATTTGTCATTGTCTTGGTCCTTTTTCACTCCTCTAGTAGGCTTCATACCTTTTGAAGTTGATGCCTTTTCACCCTTGTTTTTTTTAGAAAATTTTCTTTTCTTATTTTTATTTTTCTTAGAAAAGACAAGATGAAGTAAAGTCTTTTCCTTCGCAATGGTGTTCTTAGCTTGTGTGAGCATATTCAATAAGCTTGATAAGTTTACCTCAATCTTGTTCATGTTGAAATTCAACAAAAACTGCGAATAGCTTTTTGGTAGCGAAGAGAGTACAAAGTCAATGCTCAAATCATAATCCATAACCCAAACCAACTGCTTTATTTGAGTAATATATCCTATCATCTTAAGCACATAAGGCCTTACTGGGCTTGCCTCAGACATGTTACATTAGAACAATTCCCTTGAAATATCGAATCTCTTTATGCGACTTTCCTTATTGAATATTTCTCTAAGGTTTAGGATAATATTTAAGGCATTCATAACTTCATGTTGCTTTTGAAGATTTGGAGCGACACTAACTAGCATCACACATGTGGCTCGATCATGATCATCCATATAAACTCTATAAGCCTCATTTTCCTCATTTGTAGCATCATCACTATGTTCCTCAAGAATAAGACCATTTAGGACATAAACGTTTTTCTCTTGTTTCAAGACAATCTTTATATTGCGAAACCAGTCAATGAAATTTAGGCCTGTCAACTTGTTTACATCAAGTATACTTGTAAGTGACAAACTATTCACTATGATCGATTTATATCCTATATAAATCAACATATATAAAGCTTAGTCATTAACACAAATTATGTAATCATAAAGACAAGTGTTTGGAATGTTATATGATTATTCTCAATATTTTATCAAAATGATAGCCCTTCTCTAATATTTCAAGAAATTTAACCTTTAAACTTCTAATTGAGCTAGGACCCTCTTCATCCCACCATGACCTTGAGTGACTCAACAATCCATAATTGAACTAATTAGGTAGGTAACTTAATTAACCAATTGTGTCTTAAACAACTCGTAGATTAGTTAGGTGACAACTCTTTCTCTAAATGTATCATATACATTTTCCCTAACTATACTTGTAATATTATGCGGTCATGTGTGACACATCCAAACAACATGGTAGTAGTCGAGTAAGACCCACCAATAACTCAAATGTACTCATGTAAAAGTTTGGCCTTGAGTGACTGAACAAGCCTTTAATTAAAAGAGCAGCTTCGTTATCTTGTTATATGGTGGAAGTTAACTTTTTGACTCAATAAAATAATGAGGGATTTTATTTATTAATTCATTAATTAAGGTCTCATTGATTTGACATTGTTGATAGGCATAACATTTATTGCATTGCACATATATCATATGTATGTATATTGTAAAATAAATCTATCACTTGCCAACAACTAGGATGATTATGGACTTTACTAATTCTAATTTCCTCAAGCCATTAAGGAAATTAGTTGGTTAAATTTCTAAGGGATTTTACAAACATCATCTTTAAGCTCTGCTTGTAATCTCCTTAAATCTCCATGGTGCTTTTCGATTTCCATCTTCAAGTTACAAAAATTTTCTAATTTGACCCTAGTTTTACACTTTGATGTAACTAATTACACTCTATAATCAAGCAACCTCAAGTTACATTCAAGGGGAGTTAGGTGAAAAAATAATTTTGCAACTTAGAGAAAATAGAGATAAGGCAGGGTGTGCAAACCCTATTTTAAAATAAATACCAAGAGAAATAAATTTAACCATCCATGACCTAATCTTCTAAGGTATAAGTCCATGATCATTCTCATGCTTTATAATTACAATCAAAAGCATAGAAATAAATGCAAGCTCGATATCACTTGGTGATCTCATGTGTTATTTGAGAAAAATATCAATTAACTCACTTATAGTGCTAGACTTAAATTATTTGGTATTGTTTTATTTCAATTTAGTGTTTAAGAAATTCCCATTTTCAAAAACTTAAAGTAAACATTGTACTCCTTTTGCTTCAATAGAAATTCATTGAAATAAAACTTTCCATTTTAATTATTTTCATAATTAAAACTCCTTTAAATTTTGGAAACCTCTTTGTTTTAGGTAAACCTTCTAAAATATATCTAAGACAACATTTTAATTTCTAACATTTAGAACATGGATTAGTTTCCTAAATTGTATCTTGTTCAAGTTACCTAAATGGTGAGTTTTAAAATTTTGGAAACTTCTAGTCAAACCAAAATTTTAAGGAAAGTTCAGTGCTATCATATAACTTTTGAAATTTCTTTTAAAGTAGGAAACTATTTCCACTAAATTTCCCAAATGAAAATGCTATCCTTAATTTTAGGAATTTTTTTTAAAGTAGGAAACAATTTCCTATTCTTTATGAATCATCCAAAATAAAAATTCTATCCTTAATTTTGGGAATTGCTTTTAAAGTAGGAATCAATTTCCTATTCTTTATGAATCACCCAAAATGAAAATAAATGGCATTTAAGTGCTCTTAAAACTCTATAAATCATGAGTCAAACTCATGAAAAAGTTATTCAAAATTTCAGCAAGTTTTTTTAACAATTAAACACAAAATTCATGGAGAATTAAGGCACCAAAACCGATCATAGTTGCCCAAAATTTTCTGCCTTTGAAACTTTGTTGTTTTTGAAAAACATGATTCTATGATTCTTTTTCATACTAGATAAAGTCTAGCCGAAACATGCAATAAATTAATTTGATAAAACTAATTTTTAACAATTAAAAACTGGTCAAAATGCTTGCCCAATGTTAGAAAAAATAATTAGCATGTTAGTCTCCAAACACCTTGAAACTATTTGGTCTTAACTTAATTTTGTAAGCCTTTACTTCTATTCATTAATTCTTCACTTAAACATGATTTTAAACCTTTTTAAAATATCTTTTAGTGGATTAAAAGCATGCTGTCTAGATTTGAATTAAAAAAAAAAATCAAATTTTAAAAAAAGCCTTTAAAACTGATATATACCAAATCTACGCTCAAATTTTTGATTATTACCAAGAATCAAACATGTAAATTACATGAAAACATCAAACAAAGGCTTTGATGCTAGTACTAGGATTTGACCTCATGCTCAAACATCAAAATAATCAAGAAATTAAAAATATAACACAATGGCAAAATAAACTAGCATTTAGTCAGAGAAACAACCAAATCTTACAAGATCAATGTTTGTGTTTTTCATGCAATTTTTAAATTAATTATGACCGTTAATAAGTTTAAGAGTTACATACCTTTCTCTAGATATCATAATAAAGAGCCAATTAAATCTGAAAATGCTTGTGATAAAGCGAGTAACCCAAAAAGCAAACAAATCAGTTTAAAATCTTGCAATCGAAATCTTTGCTTCTTCACATTTAGGATTAGTCAAATCTTTAGCCACCCAAGTATTTATCCTTTAACAATAATTGACACAGTGACTGAATAAGACCTTTTCAAAGATAAGATTTTGCTTGTTCTAGCAAGTTTTGTTTTAAAACAAAAAGACCAAAAGTTCTTGCAAAATCTGATTTCTATAAGACATAGAACACTATTTTTCTTTTCTTATTTTTATGAAATAGCTAAGAAGTGGCAAAGGACTTAGATTTTTAGTTGGCTAACATAATATATTTATATAGCCAAACTAAGTTGTAACCCTAGATGCAACAATTGTATTTTTATTCAATTAAATCTTTGTGAACTTATTTAATTTTCCACTTTATTTTGGTCTATTCCAATTAAGTCTAACTTAATTAATTGTCCTTATTAAATCTCAATCATGTCACTTAATGTGTGTGACCCATTAGGCTTTTAACATGTTGGAAATAACTATAAATCCTAATCAAATATCAACTTGATAATTGATTTATATCTATAGATCATGAACGACATCTAGCAATACATCATGACCACCCAAATGTTAGAGAGTTAATCAAAGAATTTAACAGAGCCTTTTAGTGATAAACCTCTCAGTGCAATACGCTCTTTTCATCAAATATCTTGGATATGCCATAAAGCATGGCTTAATGTCTTCTTATGACATTCCATATTAGTTCTCATAATTCATGACTAACCTTACGAATTTGAAAAACTAACTTTCGTCAAATTCATCATGCTTTGGCCAAAGACTTTATGCAAGTTAATAAAGAATTGAGAACAAGTAAGATGCTTCCCTTCATATCACTTGGGGTGATGAATCATCTCTTAACCACTCATTCACTTTACATGCTTCATGACATATACAAAACACCCTATTTCGGCATTTGGTTGCCTTTAGACTTGTAGAGGTAAAATCAAAGTATCTCATTTCTTATACAATATGACCTGGTGTCTTAAGTTCGAGGACTAGTTACATGACTATCACATGAGTACATATTCCATAGACACTTGAGTGAAATACCAGGTGGAGTTCTCATAGCAGGTCATATTTAATGAACTTTTTCTTTAATAAGCAGCCACATCTTATCATCAAGTATCTTATATATTTCAATCTATGAGATCAATTACTTACTTTCGAAGTAAGGAGGCTCTACATGTGCCAGTCTTTGAATATTATCAATGCCCTGGCTTGACAATACAATGACCAAGAACAATTTTAGGAACATGGCTTTGATGCATAGGGATCTCATAATTGTAGCAACTATGCAATATTCTTGCAAGGCCTTTATGTTCCATGGGCTTCAACCAATTAGTACTTAATAACTCCTTATTATTGCACTAACATAAGGGAAAACCTCTATTACATATTGTTGTGTGATTAAGTATGCATTAAACAACAATATATACCTTGATCAATCCGATTGACTTTAGGGCATACACCAACAACAACTATTTTGTATAACTCAAAAACTATCTATGAGAAGTAGTTAAATATTGACTTTTATACCTACATCAAATTAACTCTTTTAATTGCAATTAATGCCTCAATATTATAACCATTTATTATATTGGCCCAATACTTAATTAAACTTTTTGAATTAAATGCTTAGAGATTAAAATTCAAACTAACCTCTTTTATTTGTGTATCATCCTGATCCTCAGCATGCTAGAACAATTGAAGTTGCTCACTAGGCTTAGGAGTGGATATAGTTTCCAAGATAAGAATATCAAAGATTTAAATTATGTGCCAAGTAGAAATGAAGGAGAAAGGCTTAAGGTAGATAAAAGAATAAAGATTGAATGGAAGGAGGATGAAATGGCAAAACAAAAGGAAGGTAATGAAACAATGGAGGATTAAATTTTATTAATGGTGACTACAATGAATAAGTGAAGGATTGAGTTGAAAAGAATTAAATAATAATAATAGAAGTTTGAAGATCAAGTTAAAGATAAAAAAATTTAAATTAGACAAAAAATGGTTGGACGATTAAATTGTAAATAATAAAATATTTAAGGACTAAATTGGAAAAAAAATAAAGTTTAGAGGGCTAAATTGAAAAAAAGGTTAGTAAAACTTGGAGGACTAATGAGTAATTAATCCAATACGTTTTATTTATTTTTCTTTTTATTACTAAGACCACATTACTTTAGCAGAATATGCATGTGTATTTCTTTTCATTTCTTAGTTAGTAACGCCAAGTCTTATGGATAGCAAATGCAAGAAATCCTTATCTATTGGCTATCTATTGCATGCTAGTCTTATCTTATTACATAGATATTAACAAAAGGAATGGGGAAACTAGAATGAAAGGCCATTAATTTTATTCTCTCTTCTCTTGCCAAAATTAAACCTACCTTGAAATCTAAAAACTAGAACATTACAAGCATTCAAAGTTTCAAGTCTCTCATATTAAAGGTTAAAGATCGGATGAAATTGAAAGTAGAAAATACAAAAAAAAAGGCTAAGGCAAGAATAAAATAAAGGAGAAAGAAAGCTCTGTTAAAAAGTAAAATGCAGAAAAATGGAGAAGGCTCGACTGAAAAATAAAAGAGAGAATAGAAATAATGACTATGGTTTAACTGGAAATGTGTACTAGTTTTGTTAGGAAAATGGTAAGTGAATTCAAATAAAAGCTTATTTGGTTGAGCTATTTGGAATCAATTTAAAGAGTTTAAAATTTTATTTATGTGTGCAGCCCATTCATATGTAGTAAGCGGGGAATTTGGATTGGATAGCAAGTTGCTTTGATTTCTTGAGGTAAGGAGCCTTAAGTTATGATACAGATATTGAATCTTAGATTTTATCATTAATGAATGGAGCATGATAGATGGTTTTGAAATTATGAATTTTTATTGAATATTTGATGTTAGGAAATATTAACAAAGGACGTGGTATAGTGGTTGGATTGTTGATTTGAGGTTGAAATATGTGATGTTATTGAAATTGTTTGGCCTCCAAGGGTAAAAAATTTGGTGTGAATATGTGTTATATAAATTGATGTGCAAAGTGATGATTGAGTGATGACATGGGGTGCTAGAAATTGATCTGAAATATTGGAAATGTTATAATATAGATTCGATTGAGAGCTTAAAGTTTGTTGGAAAATCGAATCCAAGGCCTAGCATTACAAATTTGGTTAGCATAATTAATTCTTGAAGGTAAGAATGGTATGTGACATATGATACTGAAGCTAAGAATCCCTTTGTTGGAAGCATGTGTAAAATGATATAATATTGACATTCATTAATGTTTGTGAAATATTGTTGATAGGACTTTAGTGAGCATAGATAGAAGTTGTTGAAAAATGATTAGGTGAAGGACTCGATTCCAGTTTAGAATTAAGGTACTTGGCCCTTGAATTAGATACAGCATTGATCATTCCATGAGTATTTCATATATTGGTGAGAAATCCCACCAATTAAGGTGAGTGGGTGAACTATCTTGAACTATACTTCCATACTAA
Source organism: Theobroma umbraticum (assembly GCF_002168275.2). Classification (NCBI taxonomy): domain Eukaryota; kingdom Viridiplantae; phylum Streptophyta; class Magnoliopsida; order Malvales; family Malvaceae; genus Theobroma; species Theobroma umbraticum. Next base: position 378,020 of record NW_018397271.1, on the reverse strand, counting down.
TTATAATATGTATATTTCTTCTCGAATATTTGAATCTATTATGGAAAGCATGAGCTAGTAGTAAACAACTAGGTTTTTTTGTGATTTTGCTATTGTTTTATCAATTGTCTTGGAAAAAATTAAGTATGCACATACTAGGCTATCTATATTGGTTTGAAAGTGGGAAACAAGCCCTTGACTAAGACTTTGCTTCAAAATCTACGTTGCAAATGATTGTATGTTGTTTAGGCAGAGAATGGCTATTGAGTTATTCAAAAAAAATTAATTTTCACCCATTTGAAATTGTGAATATACATGATGGTTTTAGGATATGCATCATGGCTTTTAGATGAATTGGTGCATACCATATTGAATTATAAAGTACTTACCTATTTCTCTTTCAATGTGTTTTATGCTTGAACAAAATGAGTATGATTTTACAATAATGAGTGCTCAAGTATATGTCCTATTACCACACCAGGCTTGTGTGGTTTTTGTGCACAAAGTCATGGTTGCTTGTTGATTGATGTTTGAATATAAAAGGGGACCTGAACCCCTAACTAGACACTTGCTAGCATAGGGAGTCTCACGAGTAGGTAAAAGGGAACATGAATCCCTGATTTATATTTAGTGGCATGGGGAGTTCTCATAAGTTGGTAAAAAAGGACCTAAAGCCTCAATTTATATTTGATGGTGTGGTGAGTTTCCACGACTTGGTAAAGTGGAACTTGAAGCCTTGATTTATATTTGGTGGTGTAGGGAGTTCCCTCAAGTAAGTGACAATGTTATTGACATGAGAGAGTAAGTCTAAGAGCAATATTAAACCTATCCAAGAGTTGTTCATTACTGTCATTTGTTATGCTATTTTGAAAGCCATGAACCATGGCATTGTGATTTGAATCTATTTTACATCTGCTAGTGACTTGATTTTATGCGTAATATGCACAATCTTTTGAAACCACATTATATTATGCACTTTTGATGAGTTTTGAGAAAATTTAAGTAAAATATTGAGTTTGAAATGATTTTAGCATACTATGGTTATTATAAATTCTATCTATTATTTGGTATGCACATATACACGTTATTTTGGAGTAGTTTTACTATGCAACATATTTTGAAATAATTATGTCATGAAACATATATTTTAGTCATATTTGGAACCCTTAAATTTGCAAGGCAAATGTTATAATTTGGTTAAAGTTTCTTTACCATATTTTAATTTATAAATTATCCTCTTATTTCCCTTCCTCACCCTCTCAGTGAGCATGAAAGGCTCGCCTAAACTAGTTGATAAAGGCAGATAAGTGAATTAGTTGGCAGTGGTAGTGGTGAGGGCACTTTAGTTTACTGCATAGGTAATTGGCAACCCATAGCACTTCCATTGTGTCATTTCGCTGTCTAGATGTCAAGTTGTATACTGTTTTTAATTAAAGTAATGTATTCATAAAACTATTTTAAGGTCGAGGCCCTTAGACACTATTTGATTAAATTTAAATAGTGTAATGTATGAAGGTTTGCATTTTAAGACATGTTGTAGATATATTTAAGTCTCTCGTTAAGAATTTTTTATGAGTGTTTAAGAATTAAATTTTCAATTTTGGTTATATAGCATTGCTAGTTTATGATAAAGTAAAGAATTTATTTAGTGAGATTACTATATTTAGAAGGCTTGCCAAGTTGTGTGACTTGCCTACAAGACTTTTGCGCCGATAACAAATAGAATAGTGGGTTGTTACAAGCTTGGTTTCAAAGCCTTAGGTTTAGTCGAGTCCTAGGATTCTTGTGTCTGTCAGCAGAGTAGTAGGGTTACATGTAAAGTCTTGGTTTTAGTTTGTGAGTGTGCAGCATGGATTATGGATGGGAGGCTACATAGATCCTTAATCATTTAGTAAGCCACCTTTTTTCGTAAGGCAATACGAAATTAATTGGTGATGTTTTTGTCTGGGTAAGGATGCCACTTGGGGCATGAGTCACCATTAAAAAGTTTTTAGAGTTAATGCTCTAAACAAAAAGGAGTACGAATTGATATTCATGTGGATTATATTAATGAGTTACGTGATGCTTAAATGGTGAATAAGCATGTGTGCAGTATTGTGTGTATTGTAAGTTCATATCATTATATGGAAAAGGATGTCCTAAGGACAAACTTATTTTTATTGATGATTAGATGACAAGTGCTAATATAAGTCTGTAAATATTGGCTTGGGGTAATGTATACAGTAAGCCAAAGAGAATAAACATGGTTATGGAGATTGTGGTGTATTAGTAGGGTGCCTTATGAAGGACTTATCTAAGTGTACAACTGAGATTGACCTGTGGTATAACTTTAAAAAAAGCAAACGATTGAAGTACTTGATGTGGTGACATTGACCCTAGATACGAGGGGTTAGTATGTAATAGCCATGAAAGGCTTATAAATTGCTTGATAACATTGGCATGAGGTAAAATTCAAATGTTGAGTAATAGTTAATGCCTTCGACACTAAGCCATATCATTTGGCGATTTCCAACAATTCTGTGTACACTATAGAGAGTGAGCTAGAGAAATCTTCCTTAGTAAAATGTGAGTTGGCACGTAATTAGAAACAATGATAAAAAGATTATTGAGGATGTCATAGTAAGCTAAACTATAATAATAAAATGACAATATCAGATTATAATATTGTGAATGAAGTGAATAGTGACTGTTGATAATATTTCATGGAATGTAATAGAGAATTATTTCGATAGTGAAAAGGAAAAGTGTCACTATCTTGACAGTTGACACACCCTTAGAATGAGTGCGTTGTAATAATGCTAATATGCATAAAAGATTGCAAAATTAGATTTGTAGCTTGAAAGTAGAGACTTTAAGATTTAAATAGGGGATGTTAAGTGATAAGCTGTGATAACAAGTAGGCTAATGTAAATGAATCGCTAAACTATGAGCTTAGAAGACAGGGCTTGGAAATGGTTAGTGGTCAATATCACTAACCTTTAAATGGTCACTTATTGAAATGTACATGTACAATAATAGAATTCACATTGAATGATATGAAAAAAAAAATCTAACGTTGGTTAATGGTGAATGATGGGATTATGGGTTGAAATAGCAAGTGAGGTGAAAGACTAAGTCATACTAGTGTTAAAGGAAATTAGTAGAAATACTTTAATGCCAAGTAAGTGGCTTAATAAAGATCTATGCATATGATTTGAAATGCTAGTGAGTTGATATGTCTTTAAATGTTTTGGAGTATGCATGAAAAGCTTTTGAGAAGGATGTTCTAAATTATATGCTGCAAGTATAATAATTTGATTTTGCTCTAAGATATTTTATATGTATTGTAATTGGGCATTTTGAAATCTACTGAAAGGCCTTGTAGCTGAGCTATAGGTCATGTGGTTATACATTATAAGGTATAAGCCAGAAATTAGATATTGGCAATGACATTGAAAAATGCCTTAAAGTGGAGCTTGCTCTAGTCATGTGATTGTAAGTATTAGCTGTGTAGCTATTAAGGAGAATATTGTTTTATTGGTATGGAAGGATGGTATGGACGATCATTAAGGGTATCAGTAGTTATGAGGCCTATTGAGGAACTCCTCATGTTGTATTATGGGAACAGTTAGCGGTTAATGTGACTGACCTTTAATCGATAACTTGTTAGAGCCTAAGTGTAAAGCATTAGGAGTGTACTGAATAATATGTTGGGAATCTGGAGTTAATTATTAATGATAATGCTTATGGGAAGTGCATATGCTAAAGACCATGCTTATTGCATGTGAAAAGGAGCCAAGATCATGGTCACCAAAGAGGTATCAATCAGAAATGATTAATTGCAGATAAAAAGCTTAACGGCACATAGGCATGTGCCATTATGGATAGTTGTACTAAACTGAGAGTACTAATATTAGTTTAGTTGATGACAGGATTTGGGGGTGGTACAAGAATTTGCTGTATCCAAGAAATTTTGAGCAACAAATTAGATTGAAGAACATAAGGAATTTTTTTTTATATGCCAAATAACAATATTGATTGTACTTATGATTTATCTTTGGGTACCAGGCCAAGAGCTTGAATTTCATAGTAATTGAGACTTGTTAAAAGTAATCAAGAGTTTAACATACCTAAAAATGTCAAACAGTGAATTGGCTTAAAGTATTTAGGGGAGAATTGTTAGGTATTGAGATGATATTGTTTAAAATGGTACATATAGTCATATTCTTGGCACAAGGGTAAGAACTTCAAAATTTTTATGGTTATAATCTAATATGAGCAGCCATGAGTTATATTATAAACATGCTTATGGAACTGTGGAGTAAACGATATCCAAGGTTACTTATGTGCAATTTGGAAATATAAGGATTAATACTTAGAGTCATATGATTCGCAAATATTGAAATAGTGCAAGCCTAGCTGTTGGATGGTTAAGCATGGTAGAGATTGTTCAAAATAATTGAAACTATCTTAGAAAGGTATATTTTGATTCAACATGCTAGTAGATTTTAAATAGATGACTGTATATCGTATGCCAAAGGTAGAAGGCATACCTAGAATTGAAAGATTATTCTTGGAATGTGGTGATATGTCCAAGTATAAATAAATAGTTGAGGTTGAGTCTTAAAATGATTGTAAGTTTATAAAAGTCTTTTCTAGTGTTGGGAGGAAATGGGGCAAGGTATTATGGATCTATGGATAGAATTATTTGACGTTATTGATTAAGAGTTGATGTTTGATTTTTGTTTATGTCCTGTAAAAGATTTGAAGGACTTAGAGTTGGTTATGTGGTTGGTAGACAAATAAATAATAAGCTTAGTGAACTGACAGAAGGAAATGTAGTACATGGAAAAAGACATATAATGGTAATCAAAGGCAAAAATGTTTGAAGGTGCAAAAGCAACACTGTTAAAGGTGGTCATATCAGAATGAGGATAATTGGGGTAAAACCTCGAAAGGTGTTGTTAGAGCGTAGTTTAGTAACACCATGGCCTTGGTTTACTATCGATTAATTCAACAACCATTAGCAAAGAATGGCTAATAGTGTAAGTGGCTTCAAGGAAATTCAATGATTGATAGGAGATTGGTGGAAAAAAGACGATCGTAGGTTATGGCAAACAACTATGATAAATCTTAAGAAGGAGATCTCAAGTAAGCTAAGTTCTCTATAATCGAAATGATAGCCTTAATTTATGCTTATGAGATTGCAGAGTTTATAGGAAACTATGAAATGCCTCATGGTTTGGAGAAAATTTAGAAATATATTTCAAAAGACTATGTTAATATAAAAGTTGTCAAAGATAGAAAGGACAAGTACATAAGGAGGCATGTAACAGATTAGATTCTAGAATGAAATGTAAGCATATGGTGAGAAATTCAAATCTTAGATTAGAAGTACCAAATAGAAGCACAAGGAAGAAAAGGCTTCGGATGAAACGAATTCTAGTTGTTTGCACTACGCTCAATGTCATTTTGAATAGTCAAGTGGTAGGGTCCCATTTCTATGGACATTGTTTTGGACGAAGTGTTATGTTAGAGTCAGGAGATCAAGACAGTGATGTAGGGATTCAAGGAAGAGATGTGAGTGGAATAACCATAACCATATGAGGTAAAATGTGTAAGTTTCTCCTTACCATACTTAACTAAAATTCGGGGATGAATTTATATAAGTGAGGGATATTTGCAACATCCTGATCCTCGGCATGCTAGAATGATTGAAGTTGCTCATTAGGCCTAGGAGTGAATATAGGCTCCGAGTTAAGAATATCAAAGATTTAAATTATGTGCAAAGTAGAAAATGAAGGAGAAAGGCTTAAGACAGATATAAGAATAAAGATGGAATGGAAGGAGGATGAAATGGAAAAATAAAAGCAAGGTAATGAAACAATGGAGGATAAAATTATATTAATGGTGGACCAAAAATGAGTAAGTGAAGGATTAGATTGAAAAGAACTAAATAATAATAATAATAATAATAATAATAATAGTTTGAAGTTCAAATTCAAGATAAAAATATTTAAATTAGACAAAAAAATTGTTGAAAGATTAAATTGTAAATAATAAAATTTTTTAGGACTAAATTGCTGGGTGAGGGCTGATCATGCATCAAATACAAATAAGCGCAGTGGAAATAAATTGAAGATTAAATTATACCTCACCTTCCTAGGATCTCTTTCATACCGAATTGAGTACATAATTAAATTACAAATAAAACATATATGTATGATCATATCAAACTTACCTTAATAACAAAGGTTGATGAATCCTTTGTTAAACCACCGATTTATCTTCAAAAAGCTCAACCACCTCAGCTCGATTGTTGCAAACCAAAGCTGTCCAAGGAATCCTTGTGCAGCCTCTAATGGTGATCCACACTAATGAATTAGAAAATCCTTCCTTAAGGATTGGGAGTGCTATGCCTTAACAATGTGCTAGCAAAGATAAGTTTCATAAACTCATAATCCACACAAAATTATGGGGCTGAAAATGAATCAAGTGAATGAAAACTGTTTTTCTTCAAACAAGGAACGACAGGAAAAAGAATTTATAATCTGCCATTCCTTTCTTCCTTCAACCTTTTCTCTCTCTTTTTGTTTGGAGGCTATAGCAAGGTATTTATACCTTGGATTAATTTTAACCCTTAAATACAAAACTATTTTATAACTGCATATTAATCCAATAATTTGAATAAATAATTTAATTAAGTCATTAAGAAGCCCAATTAACTTAATTATTTAATTTGATCAATTAGGCTCAATAACTTAATTAAAAAATTTAATTAATTAGGCCCAATAACTTAATTAAACAATTTGATCAATTGAGCCCAATAACTTGA
>NW_018397271.1:371096-371217 GCF_002168275.2 Theobroma umbraticum | reverse complement strand
TTAATCAATTAGGCCCAATAACTTGATTAAAAAAATTTAATCAATTATGCCCAATAACTTAATTAAATAAATTTAATGAATTAGGCACAACTTAATTAAACAATTTTAATCAAGTGCTTGA
>NW_018397271.1:370796-370923 GCF_002168275.2 Theobroma umbraticum | reverse complement strand
GTTGCTTACTTCTCAAGTAAGGAACATAGAATGTACCAGTCTCTTGGCATCATTGATATCTAGTCTCAATGATACATTGACTAGGAACATTTTTGAGATTACAGTTTGATGGATAAGAATCTCATAA
>NW_018397271.1:370470-370621 GCF_002168275.2 Theobroma umbraticum | reverse complement strand
ATATGAATAATGTTGTTGCATGATTAGAATCAAGCCTTAACCAATTGCAATTGGTTGCAGGGCTCATCCCAACATCTCTCAGTAGTACAAAGCCAATTGCTATCTCATTGTATGTGGATTCAAATCCTTCTAGCAATCATGTCTCCATGTA
>NW_018397271.1:370310-370460 GCF_002168275.2 Theobroma umbraticum | reverse complement strand
TGCCCTTCAATGTGGTTAATTCTTTTTATCTATCTCTCTATGTATCACATCATGTCATATTACTATATCTAGATCCAATGAGACCCTGATTCTATTATTATGGCTCCATTGTTACATTAACAATGTCCAAAACCCTTTATTAGTTCCATG
>NW_018397271.1:369967-370161 GCF_002168275.2 Theobroma umbraticum | reverse complement strand
TCATATGCATGTGTCACTTTATGTTATGCCATTTTGCCCCTTTAAACTTTTTATGGTCATTGGGCTCCCACTAAATCCAAGATCCTTTATAAGAGTAATATTCAAACTCTTTTGAATATTCTATGAGGTATATACATCTTAATGTATGCTTGGAATCACATTGGTTTGGAATATCATAATGGGCTTTTTGTTGG
>NW_018397271.1:369487-369655 GCF_002168275.2 Theobroma umbraticum | reverse complement strand
AATAATTATTCAAACTTGAAACTTATAAGCTTCCACATCTAAATGCTAAAGACAAATGTTTCACTAGCCATTCCCAATGGAAATTACATAATTAATGTTTAAAAACCATCCAAATAAATTATCCAACATGTCGAGATAAATAGGAGTGTAACCATCCAATGTAGCATT
>NW_018397271.1:368947-369287 GCF_002168275.2 Theobroma umbraticum | reverse complement strand
TAGCAAATGGTACCTGAATCAAAAACTTCAATAAGCTTCTTTTTCTTGCTCACAGAAGCTAGGTACTCCTTGCAATTCCTTCTCCAATGCCCAAGTTTGCCACAATGATGGCAAATATCTTTCTCTTTGCCCTTTTTGACAACTCCCTTAGGCTTTAGCGCCTACTCATTTTGGGATTTTACCTTTTTCCCTTTTTAAGCTTTCTTCTTCTGTTACTACGTATGAGCCTTGGAAGAAGAAACAAGAAACAATGATCCTTTATCTTTCTTGATAGACCTCTCTGCCGTGCCTGGCATATTCAAAAGTTTGGGAAGAGTGGCTTCCAATCGATTCATATGGA
>NW_018397271.1:368322-368613 GCF_002168275.2 Theobroma umbraticum | reverse complement strand
GGTCATACTGGCTAGCATCATGCATGCTACTTGATCATCGTCATTCTTATGACGTTGATATGCCTCCTTATCCTCAACACTAGCATCATCAACAAGGACTAATGGAATAGGAGTCTCTAGGACATAAGATTTCTTTTCTTATTTCAAGATGATATTGAGGTTCTGAAACCAATTGAGGAAGTTTGGGCTAGTGAGTTTATTCGCATCCAAGATGCTTCGTAGTGATAGATTATTAGACATGTATATAAATTATGCGTAAATAGATAAAATAAAGCAATAAGTAAACATCAT
>NW_018397271.1:367980-368312 GCF_002168275.2 Theobroma umbraticum | reverse complement strand
TTTAAAACAAGGTTTTAAAATTTTAAACAGTTCTCCTATATCACCTCGATGATAACCCTCCATATCACCTCGAGAGATCTCTATCAAGATTCCCTTAGTAGGCTAGGATCCCATCCATCTAGTCATGGCCTTGAGTTTTCTCAATAAACTATGATAGGTGGATTAGGTAGGTAACTAAGCTTACCAATCATATCTCTATACGACTCCTAGATCAGCTAGCTGACAACACATTGCCTAAACATATCATATATGTTTAGCGTAGCATTTGCCTCTAGTTTCTATAATAATCAAGTTTCCAAGCATCTGGATTTTATGAAACTAGTTGAGTAAGA
>NW_018397271.1:367819-367970 GCF_002168275.2 Theobroma umbraticum | reverse complement strand
GCTCAAACATACTCGTGTAAAAGTGTGGCCTTGAGTGTGCTTAACAAGCCTACGATTAAAAGAGTAGCCAGGTTATCTTCCTATACAGTGGAAGGCTACTTAATCATACATGGTATGTGACTCAATAATTACCGAGGGATTTTATCCTTTT
>NW_018397271.1:367376-367670 GCF_002168275.2 Theobroma umbraticum | reverse complement strand
CTACTAAGATGGTTATGGACTTTTCTACTCTAGTTGGTCAAATCTTTGGGGATAGCATGCATTAAGCACTTCATGCCTTAGCTTGCATCCACCTTTAGCTTTTTACAGAACCTTTGATCTTTATTTTCTGATTTACAAAATCTCTTTCTAAATCTAATGCTCTTTCTAATTACAAATGAATGTAGAAACCTTGAGTTACATTCGAGGGAAATTAAATGAGAAGAGAATTTTGTAAACCCAGAATGTTAGAGATAAGGCAGGGTTCGCAGAACCTATTTGAAAAGATTTCCATAA
>NW_018397271.1:365917-367366 GCF_002168275.2 Theobroma umbraticum | reverse complement strand
AACCAAACATCCACAATCATATTGGGTCTATAGTCCTTAACCATCAGCAAACATCCACAATCTAGTTATAAACATAAGAAGTAAGCGTGCTCAATATGATGATGATCTTCCATTTCATTTGAAAAATGTCACTCAACCATTGAGGATCATAGTTCGAATCATTTGGTGCTTGGATTTGAAAGGATTTAGTAATTTTAAAAAAATAATTTTTAAAATTTACTTAATAAAGGAATTGATCATATCAAGGCATTTACTTAGCTCAAATCATATTTGAATTAATTATATTAGTAAGTTCTAATTAAACTTCTTTAATTAGAAACCTAAACCAATTTAGGAAGCCTCCTAACTCGAGTATCTGTCATAAATCATTTTAAAAGGTTACATGATCCAAATCATGTGTCCTAAATATTTTAGGAAGGTTCTTATCCACCTTTTAATCTTGTATTATCCATTCACTAATTATAGATTTCTAATCATTATTAGAAGTCCAAAGTTATTAGTAAGTTTATCTTAATTAAAAGCTATCCTAATCGGATTAGGATGTCATCTACTCAAATTGACTTTCCATTTTAATTAAAATTATCTAATCTAATTAGATGCTGATAAATTTAAATCATAATTCCTTAATTTAGGGAGTCCTCATCAAATGAGAAATACTTAATATTTTGGAGATTTTCTATCAATCAATTGATTCCATTAAGGATTCAAACTCCTTGATTTTAGGCATGTATCCCTAACATTTAGGAGTCAATGATCAGCTAAGGAAAGAATCCTTCCTAATCATTGAGTGTCCAATTTCTCCAGCAAACAACTTCTTTCCATAAAGTGGTTGCATCCATGGCAATAGGAGGTGCTGCATCCATGTGTGGCGGCATCATGCACAACCTTTGTCATGAGTGCCATTTCAGATGTGAAGGACATTCCTTTAATTTTGTTAAGTGTCCAGCCACTCAAAAATTAATTCAAATTCAAAATTTTATCCTTTAATCGAACCTTTCAAATGAGGATAATATTCTGAAATTTTCAGAATTAACTTTTCAAGATTTTCTGGCCATTCAAAACGAATTTCCAAGCTATAACTATTCTCTGAACTGTTTTCAAACTTTCAATAATTAATAGCATAAATCAGCTTGTTTGGCCATGAAAATTTCCAGAAATAATCCTCATTAAACATTTTAATAAAGATATTTTTTCTGGAATTTTCGAAATTAATGTCGAAGACTTTCTTGTTAATTAAATCTGAAATTCATGCCAAAACAGTGAGCTGGACAGATTTATATTTGCACCAATTTTATTGCTTGAAATCAGCATATTTGACAATGATAATTTCCAGAAATAATCCTTATTGAACATTTTAATAAAGATAATTTTTCTGGAATTTTTCAGAATTAATTTCCCAGACTTTCTTGTTAATTAAAACTGAAATTCATGTCATAACAGTGAGCTGGA
>NW_018397271.1:365531-365727 GCF_002168275.2 Theobroma umbraticum | reverse complement strand
AAGCACAAATAAAAGAAAATTTCTGCACCTAAAACCGTGTGTGCTGCCTTGTAAGACAGCATCCAAAACCGTGCCCTATGGTGTCCCTTTTCTTGGGCTTCCTTTGCACAATTTAAAACACACATTAGTCAAGTCTATACATGATTCAAACATGTTAAAATAAGATTAAAGGAGGGCACAAATGTTGCAGGACAGA
>NW_018397271.1:365226-365521 GCF_002168275.2 Theobroma umbraticum | reverse complement strand
TTGGCAAAGCAGATTTTTGAAAAATCGATTTATAACAACATCCCACCAAATCAAAATGCAAAACAACTCTTTGTTAATCAAGCATCCATTGAACATGAACAAACACTCAAATGGCGTGAAAGGTTCTCTGATACCACTATTAGGTGAGGGGTAATCATGCATCAAATACAAATAAGTGCAGCGGACATAAATTTAAGATTAAATTACACCACACCTTTTTAGGATCTCTTTCATACCGAATTGAGTACGAAATTAAATTACAAACAAAATATATATGTATGATCATATCAAATTT
>NW_018397271.1:365071-365216 GCF_002168275.2 Theobroma umbraticum | reverse complement strand
CAAAAGTTGATGAATCCTTTGTTAAACTACCGATTTGCCTTCAAAAAGCTCAACCACCTCAGCACAGTTGTTGCAAACCAAAGCTGTCCAAGGAATCCTTGTGTAGCCTCTAATGGTGATCCACACTAATGAATTAGAAAATCCT
>NW_018397271.1:364073-365053 GCF_002168275.2 Theobroma umbraticum | reverse complement strand
GCTATGCCTTAACAATGTGCTAGCAAAGATGAGTTTCATAAACTCATAATCCACCCAAAATTATGGAGCTGAAAAAGAATCAAGTGAATGAAAACTGATTTCTTCACACAAGGACGGCAAGAAAAAGAGTTTATAATTTGCCGTTCCTTTCTTGCTTCAGCCTTTTCTCTCTCTTTTTTGTTTGGAGGCTATAGCAAAGTATTTATACCTTGGATTAATTTTAAATCCTAATTACAAAACTATTTTGTAATTACATATTAAACCAATAATTTGAATAAATAATTTAATGAAGTCCTTAAAAAGCTCAATTAACTTAATTGTTTAATTTAATCAATTAGGCCTAATAACTTAATTAAACAATTTAATTAATTAGGTCCAATAACTTAATTAAACAATCTCATCAATTAAGTCCAATAACATGATTAAACAAATTTAATCAATTAGGCCCAATAACTTGATTAAACAAATTTAATCAATTAGTTCCAATAACTTAATTAAACAAATTTAATGAATTAGGCACAACTTAATTAAACAATTTTAATCAAGTGCTTGAGAAGCTCATAACTTCTAATTTGATTAAGTCCAACTTAATCACCTCTCCCATTTTATTTTCAACATTCATTTTAGGTGTGTGACCCATTAGGCTTCTAACATGTTGGCAATGAACTCAACATATAATTCTTAGGTTAACCTTAGAATTAGATAAATTTAAACTACTTTAAATTTATCATTAATCAAGTTAACTACCTAGAGTTCATAGAACAAGATTGGGATCTAGCAATCTATCATGGCCACCTAAATATTAGAAGAGTCAAGATGGTTTGACTCAACCTTTCAGTGATCAGCCTTTCAGTGTAATCAATTCCTTTATCATATATCCCTGAGATGATAAGAGCATGGTGCAGTGTCTACTCTTATGGATCTCCATATTCGTTCTTAAAGTTTGATCCTCAGCTTTATAAAGACTTATGAAACTCCTT
>NW_018397271.1:315634-364063 GCF_002168275.2 Theobroma umbraticum | reverse complement strand
CAAGTCACCTTGGCCAAGGACTTCAATAAGCAAATATCAACCAAGAACACTTAGGATATGTCCCCTGCATCACTTAGGATGATGATTCCTATCTTGACCACCCATTTGCCTTCACATGCTTCATGCTATACCCAAAAGGATTCCATTTTAGCATCCTTGGTTAAGCACCCGTATAGATAAAATCAAAGCATAGCACTCCACATATAAGACAACATGGTGTCTCTAGTTTAGGGAGTATTTACACAACTGACATATGAGAAGTATTGCATAGACACTTGAGTGAAATACCAAATGCACTCTCACAACAAGCCATGTTTAGTGAACTTGCTTTCTTAGACAAGCGCCTACATTCCGGTTCAAAGTATCTCTATACTTCAACCTATGAGATTGGTTGCTTACTTCTCAAGTAAAGAATATAGAATGTACCAGTCTCTAGACATCATTGATGTCCAGTCTCAATGATACATTGACTACGAACATTTTTAAGATTACGCTTTGATGCATAAGAATCTCATAACTGTAACCCATTACAGTTTCCTTGCAAGGCATATTAATCTCATGGACTTCATCCAAGTAGACTTTATAACCTGTTATAATTGATGTCTTATTGATGAAGGAAAACCTTTAATCATTCAATATGAATAATGTTGTTGCAAGATTGGAATCAAGCCTTAACCAATTGCTATTGGCTGTAGGGCTCATTCCAACATAAATTGCGAACAAAATAGAGTTTGGAGGGCAAAATTGAAAAAAAGTAAGTAAAACTTGGAGGACTAATGAGTAATTAATCCAACATATTTTATTTATTTTTCTTTTTGTTCCTAAGACCACATTACTTTGGTAAAATATGCATGCAATTTTCTTTTCTTTTCTTAGTTAATAATGCCAAGTCTTATTGGTAGCAAATGCAAGAAATGCTTATCTATTGGCTATTTATTGCATGCAAATCTTATCTTATTATGTAGATATTAACGAAAAGGATGGAAAAACTGGATTGCAAGGCTATTAATTTTATTCTCTTTTCTCTTCTGAAAACTGAACCTGCCTTGAAATCTAGCAACTAGAACACGACAAGAATTCAAAGTTTGCTCGGTTGAAAAGTGAAATGCCAAAAAATGGAGAAGGCTTGGCTAGAAACAAAAGAAAGAGCAGAATTAATGATTGGGGTTTGACTGGAAATGTGTACTAGTTTTGTTGGGAAAATGGTAAGTGAGTTCAAACAAAAGCCTATTTGGTTGAGCTGTTTGGAATCAATTGAAAGAGTTTAAAATTTTATTTTTGTTTGTAGTCTATTCATATGTAGTAAGATGGAAATTTGGATTGGATACCAAGTTAATTTGATTAATTGAGGTAAGGAACCTTAAGTTATGATATTGTCACGATCGAAATCAGGGGGTTCGTGATCGACACGCACAAGCCTAGCAGGCAAGCCCGTGAGACTTGAGGAAGCCTTCATAAATAAGTCCTATTTAACCTATCTCATAGTCATAATGGCCAACATCATTTAACAAATCTTGAATCTTTAATATTCAACATTATCCATTCAGCTTGTAATAACATTCAAGTCTTGCGTGACATTATATAGGTTGACATAGTACCCATATAATCCATTCTAAAATATAACCATTTTATACATTACGAAAGTGTAAGAGTCGTCTATGACTTAGCGGAGATACATCAGTGGCGAATAACATACCACTTGTCAAAATTACGCATCTGAGGTCAACAACACTAAGTCACCTAATCCTCGGAGTCTATTTAATTACACAATACAATCAAAAGGGGTGAGTCACACTGTTACTGAGTGAGCAAGAGCATAAATCAATTGTAAATGTGTAGGGATAATTGCTACACATATCTTCTAAACATACATATACAGTAGTAAATGATGAGTTTGGTTATGGACTATATGCTTAAAATACACAGTGGAAAGAATTTAAAACATTAAAAGTAAACAATGAAAACATGCCTCCACCCATGGATCACTATGGTGATATTTAACCTATAAAAGAACAAAATTAATTATTATTCAGAAAGTTATCTTGCCAAGTAATTTCGTAATCACAATGGCACTTCCGTACCAATCCTACAAACACCACTAGGAGCTAATCAAGTTCTTGGAAAACATTTTTTTCTTTTTCTGACGAAAGTTAAGTTTTCTTCAATTGTGAAAAACACTCATATAAAAAATAATTAAAAGGTGACTTATATAGTTAGGTTAAAGTAACTTCAATCTTGCAATTAGGCCCTCAATATTATAACACATTATAATATTAGGCCCATTACTTAATTAAACTCTTTTAATTAAGTCCTTGGAAATTAAAATCAAAATTAATTTCCTTTATATTTTTCAATCAAGGCTTTATGATTATAACAATTTATAATTATGCCTAAAACTTAAGTAAACTCTTTGAATTAAGTCTATAGAAGTTAATTACCTAGCATGTGATTTAAGTCTAACTTAAATCATCATTCCTCTAGTTTAATTCAAATGCAACCATTGTGTGTGACCCTTTAGGTGCCTAACATGTTGGCAATGGAATTGATTAATGACTTAATTGATTAATAAAACTTCCAATCAATTAATTTATAATCAATTTCATATACCAAGATTGGCATCTAGCAATCCATCATGGTCACCCAATTGTTAGGAGAGTCAAAGGGTTCATTGACAACCTTTCAGTGCATAGTCTATCAGTGTAATTCATTCCCTCATCATAGATCCCGAAGATGATAAAAGCTTGGTACAGTGTCTAGTCTTATTGACCTCATATTTGTTCCTATAGTTATACCATTATCTTCATCAAGACTTATGAAACTTTTTCTTAATCTCCATGTTGCCTTGGCCAAGGACTTCAATAAGCTAATGTTGACCAAGAACTGATAGATATTTCCTCTAAAATGCTTGAGGTGATAATTCTTACCTTGACCACTGATTTGCCTTCATATGCTCCATACTATATCCAAAAAGCATCCTGTTTTGGCATCCTTGGTTAGGCACCTGTAGGGCTGAAATTAAAGTATAGCACTCTACATATAAGAAAACCTGGTGTCTCAAGTCTAGGGAATATTTACACGACTGACACATAAGAAGTGTCACAAAGACATTGGAGTGTATTACCAAATGCATTTCTCATGGTGGGTCATGTTTAGTGAACTTGCATTCCTATGCAAGCACCTGTAATCTAGCTTCAAGTATCTCTATACTTCAATCTATGAGATTGATTGCTTACTTCCAAAGTAAAAACATAGAATATATCAGTCTCTAAGCATCATTGATGGCCAGTCTCAATGATACACTAACTAGGAACATTTTGAGATTAGGCTTTGATGCATAAGGATCTCATAACTGCAACCCATTACAATTCTCTTGCAAAGCATATTAATCTCATGGACTTCATCCAATTAGACTTATAACTCATTATAATTGATGTCTTATTGATAAAGAAAAACCTCTAATCATTCAACGTGAATGATATTGTTGCATGATTGGAATGAAGTCTTAACCAATCCCAACTGGCTACAGGGTTCATCCCAACAATAAACTTATCATATACAAAGGGGTCAGGTCGAACATTAACTGTTGTAACCATAGAATCTTTGTTTGGTCAACCGCACTATAATGTGCTCATACATACATATTATCATACACATAGGGTAGGTTATCTCTATCTTGCCTATCATTATTGTTATCATTGTAGCCGTTTATTGACTTTCATCAATCGTATGAACCAGCCCACCATATGGCCATTCACATACGTGTTTAACATACATACCTTATAAGCATCCATATCAAGCATAAGTCCTTAGACTCCATAACATACATTGCGTCTCCTTACATTATCATACAATACGGCTTTTACCTCAAGCCTTTGCATTTGATCATCATTTCATAATATAACATATCGTGGTATATGTTTCATATCATATGGCATGTTTCTATGCATTTATAACATCATAACATATCATAGAGTGGTCCTCCTTGGACATAACATAGCCATGTGCGGTGCCCAACCGTTGTACAACATACAATATCATGTCACACCCTATTGCCCTAGCAAACGACGGAGTCATGTCACAAACCATTATTGAAGCAAACAACAGAGTCGGTAAACATCATCTGAAACAATCTCAATGGATGGCATCATAGCATTACAAGCAAGAATCACTAGTGGGATAAAACCCCCATTCTTGCTTACCACCATCCTTGTAGGCATTATAAATCATTATCGCACAACAGGAGGGAATCATAAGCAAGACAAAACCATCATCCCTGGTTATCATCATCCTTGTTGGTGAAACATACACAGTCACAAGGATATGGACACACTCAACTTCATTTCATTTATTCATTGTTCAAAAATCATCAACGAGCAGCACATACATCATATCATTGACATTCTTTGTCACTCATGATCGCATACATTTCATCATAACTTACTCATTTCATCATCATCATATTGCATTCTATATTCAGCCTAGGCATATCCTTCAAGGCATATCATATGTTTCCATAACATTCATTAGTCTAGCCATAACACTTCTAAGACATATTCATCATATACACATTCATCATAATATCATAACTTCTGTAACCTTGGCTCACATTGATGTTAACATTAGTAGCCTAGGTATACTATCTCTAGACACACTACATTAGTTTTAAGCATTTTCTAGTCTAGGAATTCTACCTTTGGACATAAGTATAGCTCATACATAGCATACATCATACATTTCATTATGGAAGCATGCATGCACCCTAGTCATCATTCTCCTACACATCGAAATATGCTACTTATCATGATAAATTAGATGTGCTTCATAGTCAAGCTATAATCCCTAGCCTCTAATCATGTTTTAGCTCATAAATGTGCCCAACTAACTCCATCTTTCCATAGGCACATCAAAATATTACAAAACCAATTATGTCCTAGCTTTTGAAAAATGCTAGCTTTTCTAAAAATAATCAAATCTTTAGCAATCCAACACATATGTTCAAATCTTTCAATAATGAGCTAAACACATACCTTAGAAGTTGGATTGTTCTATTGTTTACTCCAAATACTTAGTCAACTCAAGGGGACCAATTTCACCAAAGCTGAACTAAAGCAATATCTAAGTTATCCCCCGGTTAAATTGGAAATCAATTGGTAATAACACTTAATCTTACCATTAGAAGCATTTCCCAAGGTCCACATGTACTCCAAACAAGTCCAAGTACTTCAAAAATCAAATTAGGAGTTAGGGTATTTGTGTTTTAGAGAGAGAAAGTTAAAATCTCACAATCTAACTTTTGGAAGGGAAATCACTTACCTCTAACATTTAGAATCCAAGATTTATTGTTGGATTTTAGTGGGTTTAAAGGGGGTAAAATTTGAGAGAAAATGAGGAGGAAATGAAGGAAAAGGGATAAGATGAGAAAGGTTTCATTTTAAGGCTTGTAAACCCGAACTTGGTTGATCTAGTAACCTAAGGTCGACTGTGGCAAGTCTATAGTCAACCTTGACTGATAGATTTCCCCCATTTCCCTTCTAAGGATTGACTATAGAAGGCCTATAATAGATCCTGGACTAGAATGTCTACTTCCATTTGACTTGTCTTCACTAGATAGACTATGGAAGCCTTAAAGTCAATCCTAGACCAATATACTTGCATTTCTCTCATTTTTCCTTGCTATAATCAATTATAAAGAGCCCATATTTGATCCTAGGTCAGCATTCCTGACTTTTCAAGTCCAAATTTATAAAAATTGTTCCTTTTTAAAGTTTAAACCCATTCTAAACATTTTCCACAACCACAAACCATTCACATAACATGAAATCCTCACATATAAATATCCAATTATATCATTAAAAGTCAAAATCTCATTTAGACTTGAAACCATATAGTTTTCTATATTCAAGCTCTAAGATTTGTGGTCTAAGTACCACAATTATCATTCTTCTCTCAACTCATCAAGAATGCTTAATATCCAAGCATGTATTCATCACCTAGATTCAAATTCTCATATGCTCTATGTGACATAATATACAAATCAAAACTTAGCATAATTTGCCTTAGGCATCATATTTATCAAGGTGCCTAACAATGCACTATACCATTTATGTGCCGAACATATGGACAACATTATTTTGAGCCTTCACATTGTCATATATCATAGTCATTGCTCTCTGGACATAGGCATACTCTTAATCTCTTAAACATATACACCAAAAACTCAATTTAGCACATCAATTGGCTTAGTTCACCTTACATAGTTCATATCAAAAATCTAAAGTGTTACGATTTCCCTTCTTTATAAAAATTCATCCTTGAATTTTGTTTAAGTAGAGAAAGAACATATGTTATACAAATTTTACTTCAAACTTATCAGCAAGCATTTCTAATTTCAAATAGTTCAAGGGTCATAAAAATCAAGCTTAACTCAAGCTTACTACATCTTTCCATGAATATGCATCCTCAGCAGGGACCGCAAGCTCCAATTCATGATCATTGATATACATCAGGTCATATCAAATGGTACACAAGTTTACATAGCAAATGTAACCATAATTCGAAGTGAAATCATTGTGCCTAAGCATCCCCACATCAAATAAAATTTGATTTAGGGTCATGTCATCACCTTTTTTTTCGCTCAAAATCATAATTGATTTGTTGAGCGTAGTTCATGTATCAAACATGTCTTTTTTTGAAACCACAAAGCATTAATTTCCCTCTTCAACTATTACACATTAATATTCTATTAAACTGCTAGACTCAAAATCATTAGTCTAGTCGAATTCCAACAAATCCACCCAATAATCTTTGAGAGATTTCCATAATCTAGCATATTAGTTCTTAACATGTCCTCAACCTTTCATATCATAAACTCATGCCGAGCATCCACTTATGGATGTTGGGCTGTACTTGAATTCCTGGTTTAACACTTAGGGCACTTATTGTAGCCTTTCTAAAAACCAATTAACAATTGATTTCCCTTTTTAATTTTACACATACCCAAGGGATACATCCAAATAGAGCTCTAAACAACTCATCGAAGTAGTCAGCTAGCCCTTTAATTAATACACATCTTTGGCTTAGTAGCATGGACCTTGGCCATTTCTCCACTTTTTCCATTTACTTGGGTCTATTTGTACTACCTTTCAACATCACATATTCTAAAAGCCAATATTGCTAAATTAGAATTTATATCAGGGATTAAACACATAACCAATGCTCTTGAAGCATTTGAAATGCAATTCTTGTGCATTTCACATATTCTTTCCAAACTCCTCAGCACAGAACTTCAACCATAAACACAACTACAAATTTTTCTTATTGACCTTTCCAATGCACAAATCATAGCACCAAATGTGATAGATCACAATCCAACATTCACCTTATTTTATCAGGCACTACACAAGTGAGGGGAACACTTTTCACATTTTCATGTCCTACCTCCATAAGCATATCAAGATCAGAACAATGTCGGGTCTATATAAAGGCAAGAAATCATTACGCTAAATTAGCATTCTCAAACTACCCCATCAAGGTTCTCTCAAACATATCCTTATAGAGACAACATCACAATTTTAATGTTCTACCCTTTTCTATAAATTGTAGCTCTTTTCATGGGCATATACTCATATACTACTTGATTGCTCATAAGCATGGTCAATCCAACTTGGCCACTTTATTGGGCTCAACACTTTTTTATCAGATATATCTTCCACCTTGGTAATGCATTTTGTCATATAGGCTTATATATGATATTTCAATTAAAATCATTGATCAAACAAATCTTGGGAAGTTTATTTAAAAAGCATTGCCCACCAAATGTCTACGAAAGAGCAATCCTCCCAAGATAATATCAAATATTTGTTTCATCATTATAAATATGTCCAATGATACAATCATTGACACCATATCGAAGTCATTGTCTTGTGCCAAAGCCTCTAATGAAATATCAAAGTCATAGGGTAGGATTCTCTGCTCCACCAAACTCACATTTTACACATCATCATTTTTCCCACCAAGCCAACACTTAATTTGTTATGGTGGGCTCTAAGCTTTGAGCGTATGGTTACGCATGTAGCCGTAACTGCCAATACTTCATCTCTAGATAACTCATTCAAACAATTATGACAAAACTACAGGATCTCTAAACATATTTCAAATTTGAGCCATAACTTAAAATCATGATCTTTCTATATTTAAAATACCTTAGAATATGTCAATCATTGAAAAGAAGAAGCGCAACTCAAATTTCAATAAGGTCACTCATCTAAGCGTAACAAATCATCAAACTGCCTTTCTATGGCTCACATCTTTAATAAAATTCCATTTGAGAATTTAAACAATCAAAGGCTTATCTTCAAAGCCACTCCTAACTTCAACAATTCAATTCATGTTCAATTGCATTTTAGCTCATTGGTCCCAATAGAGATTATTATCACATCTCCTTGAATGTCCTTGTCCTTAATCCGGATCATATAGGACTAACTTAGCTACTTGCATTGATTATCCTTAAACTCTTTGTGCGAGTCATAACAACATTCACATTTTCCTCATTGATTAACTTACTAACCTCATCAATGTACATATATGCCTTTAGGCCTTTCATATTATGCTTTACATACATGCCAAGGCATTCTCAATCTAATTCTCATCCACTAATCGTAACCATGAATGACAAATCCCTCCATGGAATAATTTCTTCCATATTATACACATGGGTTCATAACTTAAATGATTCCAAAAATATGCTTACATACTCGGTAAGCTTCCAATAGTCCATGAGCATGCATACCACAATTTACAGATCTTGCCTTCCTTTACAAGTACATACTTCACATTTTTATAATGTGTCAAACTCACTTTCAAGAATATTTTATTACTAAGCTATCTTACACCACCATCGCAATATTCAATGCAAGCCTTGTTAGGTAATGGTCTCTAAATATCTATCATCCACAAAATATTAAATGGTACTCCTTTGTACTAAGGTTCTAGGCCAACGATTATAAGCCATACCGAATAGATTTTTCAAACTAGTCTTCAAACAGTGTGTACATATGTATATATATATAAATATACATACACCAAGTTCAAATAGAAACTCAAATATGGAACTATACCAAAATTAGAATTTTTTAATCATTTGCCTTTGAGCAATCACATTCATAATTAACCCTGTCAATTCATAAGCTCCATGCCAAACATTGCAAAACTTAAGCTCATTCATGGAGCTAATTCATTTATTATCCTTGCCAAGTTCTGACCATATGTCATTTATGACAAACACCGAGGCTAGTCCACTGGCTAATTCACATTCTCATAGCTTTAAACCACATCATATCAAATCAAATCATGGGAATACTCAACCATTGGGCTAGAGCCAAAATCAACATCTAGTGGGTTGCTATATCCATATTCATCACATAAGTGCAAATAAAATTTCTAGGGGCTCAATATCAATTACACATATATGCCATAGTCCCATATAACATCAAAGTGGGGAGGCATTTATTAGTACTTACTCAAATAGAGTAGCGAGCTTCACAAGCAAGCTTACGAGACTCGAAGGAGCCCTTTAAGTAAGTCCTATTTAACATATCTCATAATCATAAGGCCCCAAGGCCAACATCATTTAACTAATCTTAAATCTTTAATATTCAACATTAGCCACTTGGCTCGTAATAACATTCAAGTGTTAAACATAACATCTACATAGTCTTACATTGGCTAACTCATAAAGTTATTAAACATCTCATTACATGACATTATACAAGGTGACGTAATACCCACATAATCCATTTTAAAACATAACCATTTTATGCATTGTAGAAGTGTAAGACTCGTTTATGACTCAACGAAGATACATCACTAACAAATAGCATACCACTTGCCAAAATCATATGTCTGACATTAACAACGCTAAGTCGTCTGATCCGCGAAGTCTATTTATCTACACAATACAATCAAAGGGGGTGAGTCACAGTAGTGCTCTTTGAGTGGAAGCATAAATCAATTGTAAATGTGTAAGGATAGTTCCAACACATATCCTCTAAACATATATATACAGTAGTAAACTCATCACATACATAGGGAGTTAGGTTGAACATCATCCGTCGTAAGCACACTATCATCGTTTGGTCAACTGCTTTATAATGTGCCCATACATGTACACTATGATACACATAAGGTAGGCTATTTTTATCTCGACTATCATTATTGTTATCATCATAGCTGTCTATCAGCTTTCACTAATTATATGAACTGGCCCACCATATGGCCATCTACACACGTGTTTAACATACGTGCCTTATAAGTATTCACATCAATCATAAGTCCTTCGACTCCATAAATTCTGTTGCGTCACCTTATATTATCATACAATACGGCTCTTACCTTAAGCCTTTGCATTTGATCATCATTTCATAATATAACATATCATAGTATACATTTCATATCTTATGCCATGCCTTTATACATTTACAACATCAGAACATATCAGAAAGTGGTCCTCCCTGGACATAACATAATCATGTGTGGTGGCCAACTGATAGAAAACGTATAATATCATGTCACACCTCATTGCTCTAGCAAACGACAAGGTCTTGCCATGCCTCATTACTAAAGGAAACAAAGAAGTCAATAAACATCATCCAGAATAATCTCAATAGATGGCAACATAGCGCTACATGTGGGAATCCTAGCTGCGACAAAAGCACTATCTCTATTTACCACCATCCTATAGGCATTATAAATCATCATCGCACAGTAGGCGAGAATCACAAGTAGGACAAAACCACCATTCCTGCTGGTGAAATGTTCACATTCATTTCATCAAAACATACTCATATCATCATCATATTACAATCAATATTAAACCTAGGTATATCCTTTTAGGCATATCATACATTTCCCATAGCATTCACTAATCTAGACATAACACTTCTAGACATATTCATCATGTACACATTCATCATAATATCAGAAATATCATAATGTTAGCTCACATTCATGTTAACATCGTTAGCCTAGGCATAATACATTAATTTTAAGCTTTTTTTAGTCTAGGAATTCTGCCTCTAGATATAAGTATAGCTCATACATAGCATATATCATAATTTCATTATGGAAGCATGCATGCACCCTAATTATTATGGTCCGATACACCAAAATTCCCCACTCATCGTGACAAATTAGAGGTGCTCCATGGTCAAGCTTTAGTCCCTAGCCTCCAATCATGTTTGAACTCATAAATATTCCCAAATAACTCAATCTTTCCTTATGCACATCAAAATATTACAAAACCAATTAAATCCTAGCTTTTGAAAAATGTCAACTTTTCTAAAAATAATCAAATCTTTAGCAATCCATCACAAGAGTTCAAATCTTTCAACATTGACCTAAAACCATACCTTAGAAGTTGGATTGTGTTAATGTTTAACCTAAATCCTCAATCAACTTAAGGGGGCCAATTTCACCAAAGTTGAGCAAAAGTAAGATCAAGTTATCCATCAATTAAATTGGAAATCGATTGGTAATAGCACTTAATCTTACCTTTAGAAGCATTTCCCAAGCTTTACATTTAGTCTAAATAAGACCAAGTATTTCAAAAATCAATTTGGGAGTTAGGGTTTTTAGGTTTTAGAGAAAGAATGTAAAAATAACATAATCTAACTTTTAAAAGTGAAATCACTTACCTTTAACACTTAGAATCCAAGATGTATTGTTGGATTTGAATGGGTTGGAAAGGGGTAAAATTTGATAGAAAATAGTGAAGGAATGAGGAAAAAGGAGACAAAATGAGAAAGGATCGATTTTGGGGCTTTGAAGCTTGAACTTGGTTGATCTGGTAGCCTAAGGTCAACTAGAGGAAGTCTATAGTTGACCTTGATTGATAGATTTCCACCATTTCCATTCCCAAGATAAAATATAGAAGGCCTATAGTCAATCTTAGACCCGAATGTCCTATTTCATTTAACGTTTCTTCACAAGATCTACTATAGAAGCCCTATAGTCGATCTTGGATCAGTGTTCTGGCATTTTGCCCATTTATTCTTTTTAAGATCGACTATAAAGAACCCATATTCAATCTTGGACTAGCATATTTGACTTTTTAGGTCCAGGTTTGTAAAAATTGTTCCTTTTTAAAGTCTAAATCCATTCTAAATCTCTTCTACAACCTCAAATCATTCATTTAACATGAAATCCTCACATATTAAAAATCCAAATATATCATCAAAAGTCAAAATATCACTTAGACTTCAAACCATATAGTTTTTTATATTCAAGCTCTAAGATCAGTGGTCTAAGTACCATGATTATAATTTTCATCTCAACTAATCAAGAATGCTCAATATCAAAGAATGTACTCATCATCTAGATTCTAATTATCATTATGTTCTATGTCATATAATATACAAATCAAAACTTAGCATAATCTGCCATAGGCATCATATTTATCAAGGTGCCAAAAAATGCACTATACCATTCATGTGCCAACCATATGCACAACATTATTTTGAGCCTTCACATGCTCATATGTCATATTCATTGCTCTATGGACAAGGGCATACACTTAAGCTCTTAAACATATACATGAAAATTCAATTTAGCTCATCAATTGGCTTGGTTCATCTTACATAGTTCATGCCAAAAATCAAGGGTGTTACAGATATAGAAATTAAATCTTAGATTTTATCATTAATGAATGGACCAAGGTAAATGGTTTTGAGTTATGAATTTTTATTGAATATTTAATGTTAGGAAAAATTGACAAGGATGTGGTGTAGTAGCTAGAATGTTGATTAGAGGTTGAAATAAGTGATGTTATTGAAATTGATTGGCCTCCAAGGGTAAACAATTGGGTGTGAATATGTGCTATATAAATTGATGTGCAAAGTGATGATTGAATGATGACATTGGGTGCTGGAAATTGATTTTAAATATTGGAAATGCTATAATATAGGTTCAATTGAAAGCTTAAAGCTGGTTGGAAAATCGAATCCAAAGCCTAACATTAATGATTTGGTTAAGATAATTAATTCTTGAGGGTAAGAATGGTAAGTGAAATATGAGATCGAAGCTAAGAATCCCTTGACTGGAAGCATTTGTAAAATGAAATGATATTGACATTTATTAATGTTTGTGAAATATTATTGATAGGACTTGAATGAGCATAGATACAAGCTATTGGAAAATGTTTATGTCAATGACTCATTTCCAGTCTTGAATTAAGATACTTGGCCCTTGAATTAGATACAACGTTGGTCTTTCTAGGTGCATGTGGTATATTAGTGAGAAATCCCACTAATTGAGGTCAGTGGGTGAACTATCTTGAGCTATAATTTCATATAAATTGTAATAAGTATATATCTTCTCAGATACTAGAATCTATTATGGAAAGCATGAGCTGGTAGCAAAACAACTAGGCTTTTTTATGATTGTGCCATTGTTTTATCAATTGTCTTATAAAAAAAAGTATGTACATACTAGACTATCTATATTGATTTAAAAGTGGGAAACAAGCACTTGACTAAGACTTTGCTTCAAAATTTGCTTTACAAATGATTGCATGTTATTTAGGTCGAGAATGGGAATTGAGTTATTAAAAAAAATTAATTTTCACGTATTTGAAATTATGAATATGCATGATGGTTTTAGGATAGGCATCATGGCTTTTAAATGAATTTGTGCATACCATATTGAATTATAAAGTATTTTACCTACTACTCCATTAGTGTGTTTTACACTTGAACAAAATGAGTATGATTTTTCATTAATCAGCACTCAAGTATAGGTCCTATTACCACACCAGGCTTGCATGGTTTTTGTGCACAATGTAGTGGTTGCTTGTTGATTGATGTTTGAATATAAAGGGGGACTTCAAGGCCTGATTGGATATTTGGTGGCATGGGGAGTCACACAAGTAGGTAAAGGGGGACTTGAAGCCTCGATTTATACTTCATGGCATAGGAAGTTCCCATGAGTAAGTAAAGAGGGACCTGAAGCCTTTATATATATTTGATGGTGTGGGGAGTTCCCATGAGTAGATAAAGTGGGACTTGAAGCCACGTTTTATATTTGGTGGTGCGGAGAGTTCCGACGAGTAGGTGACGATGTTACTAACATGAGAGAGTAAGTCTAAGGGGTATATTAAACCTATCCAAGAGTTGTTCATTATTATCATTTGTTATGCTATTCTGAAAGCCATAAACCATGGCTGTCATTTGAATCTATTTTACATGGCAAGGTTTTACATTTACTTGTGTTAGTGACTTGATTTAATGTCTTATATGCACAATGTTTTGAAACCACTTTATGTCATGCACTTTCGATGAGTTTTGAGATAATTCAAGTAAAATATTGAGTTTGAAATGATTTTAGCATGCTATGGTTATTATAAATTCTATCTATTACTTGGTATGCATATATACACGTTATTTTGGAGTACTTCTACTATGCAACATATTTTAAAATAAGTATGGCATGAAACATATATTTTATTCATATTTGGAACCTTTAAATTTGCAAGGCAAATGTTATGATTTGGTTAAAATTTCTTTACCATATTCTAATTTATAAATTATCCTCTTTATGCTTGTTTCCCTTCCTTACACTATCAATGAGTATGAAAGGCTCACCTAAAGTAGTTGACAATGGCTGATAAGTGCATTAATTGGGAACAGCCATGGTAAGGGCACTTTAATGTACTGTATTGGTAATTGGCGCCACATACCACTTCCCTTGTGCCACTCAGCTATCTAGAAGTCAAGTGGTCTACTATTTCTAAACAAAGTGATGTATCCATAAAACTATTTTGAGGTCAAGGCCCTTGGATGCCGCTTGATTAAATTTAAATAGTGTAATGTTTGAAGGTTTACATTTTAAGACATGTAGTACATATATTTTAAATCTCTTATTAAGAATTTTTACAAGTGTTGAAGAATTAAATTTGCAATTCTGGTTATATAGCATTGTTAGTTTATGATAAAGGAAAGAATTTATTTGGTGAGATTAATATATTTAGAAGGCTTGTTGGGTTGTGTGGGCTTGCCTACATGACTTGTACATAGGTAATGGCTTCAGGAGTGGGTCGTTACAATTTGTTTGCAATTAAGGCTTCAATATCATAACTACTTATAAAATTGGCCTAACACTTGATTAAATTATTTTAATTAAGTCCTTTGGAGATTAAAACCTAGTGTATGAGTTAAGTCTAACTTAAATCATCGCACTCCCAATTTAATCCATTATGCAACTTTTATGTGTAACCCATCAGGTTCCTAACATGTTGGCAATGGAACTGAATTGTAATGTTTATTAGCAAAGTTTAAATGAATCATATTCATTATAAATTTATGAAATCAATTTAATAGACCAAGATTGTCATCTAGCAATGGATCATGACCACCCAATTGTTAGAAGAGTCAAAGGGTTCTTTGATATCCTTTTAGTGTACAATCTATCAATATAATTCATTCAATCATCATATATCCTAGAGACAATAAAAGATGGTATAGTGTCTAGTCTCATTAATCTCCATATTAGTTAGGTCATTAGAATTATAGACACTTATGAAACTTCTTTCATAATCTCAAAGTCATCTTGGCCAATGATAACTCTATTATATAGAGTTATTTTGACTCATTTTGGGAGCTTAAGTAGTTAAATCTTTGAGATTTTGCATTTTAGGTGTTTTTTTAGTTTAAGTTTGATTACTTGTTAAGTGATTAATTTAAGTTATTTTAGGTTATTTTATTTTAAATTACTTTAAGAGTAGTTATTGCTAATTTCTCTTATGGCTTTTGTAGGAAATTGATGAAAAAGACTCATTTGATGAAAATCAGTACAAATATGGTGATAGCTTCATTCGTATATGGTTCAGTATTTTGACCATATCTCTTTCTAAAAAACTCCAAATGAGGTGATGCTTAAACCAATCGAATTATAAGAAGAAAGGATACAATGTTTATGTTCACCAATTTTCCCAGTTCTGATTGGATCATGGTCAAAATATTTGTCAAAGTCGGACCACTGCAGCAGTATGTAAAGACTGAACATGATGCGGTATTTGGAGCAAATCCTTAAATCCAGAAGTCCAATTGATGTGATTCTTAATCTATTGGAAAGTTAACAGACAGGGATAAAAACTTTTATGTTTACTACTTTGCCCAGTTCCTAACATATCAGGGTGAAACTCACGTTTGAAGTTGATAGACTGCCACAGCACTGGGAGAACAAGGCTGCAGCGTTGATAAAGGAAGCACACATACAAAATTCCAGAGAGCTCAGCGCTGCAGCGCTGGAAAAGTAGCGCCGCAGCGCTGCAGCGCAGCACGACTTTCCTAAAAATAAGGGAAGTTAACGGGATTTCGAAAATTAGGTTATTTGGAGCCTATTTAAGGAGCCTTTTTCAGAGATTTTGAGGGGAGGCAGCAAGCAACTATTCTGGAGATTTGGAGCCAAGAAACAAAGCAAGGAAACAGAGAATTGGAGAGAGAATCAAGATCACAAATCTCTAACTATTAGTTTTCTCTCTTACTTTGTGTTTTTCTTATTTTCTTTGACTTGGATTCTTGGCTAAATTTCTTTGGATATTGTTTTTGTTAGATACTATGAACTAAATTATTTTTCTAGGATTGCAATTGAACTCACTTGTAATCTAATTTTTAATCTCTTTCTTGCTTATTTTCAATGGGATTTGAATTGTTTATTCCAATTTGTTCTTAATGCTTTTAATTGCTTGGCCACCAATTAAATTGATCTAGGAACCAAAACAAACTTGGGAATGGGAGTTTAGTGTAGACTAAAATTGGGATAGCATATGATCATATTAATTGATTTGCATATGGATAGGGATATACCATAGGCCATATGTAGCCAGATTAGAGCCTGAACTTAATGAGTCTATTTTAATTTCAATTCACAAGGGATATAGTGTTTTAGTTAAAATAGATATTTTTATAAGATGAGTCGGGAGACCCTTATAAATAATTTAGGACTCTAGGTTAGCAATTCAACCCATTGAAATAAGTTAAGAAAGAGAGGTAGATTTAGATGAAGTGTGAGGGATATTGTAATCCTAGCTTGTTTGATTTGCTGTTTGCCCAATTATCTTATTGCTTTAATTTGTAATCAAATTAGTTTTAGTTGCATAATTTTTAGTTCAATTAGAATTAAGATTTTAATTGTTTGAATAAAACTAAATTGTTTTAATTTTAGTACTTAGTAAAATTTTAGAAATTCCCTGTGGGATCGATACTTTGCTTGCTAATATACTATCTATTCGATGCGTATACTTGGGTAGTAGAATTTTAACTGACAAGTTTTTGGCGCCGTTGCCAGGGAATTATTTTCTAGAATTTTTACTAATACTAA
Source organism: Theobroma umbraticum (assembly GCF_002168275.2). Taxonomy (NCBI): domain Eukaryota; kingdom Viridiplantae; phylum Streptophyta; class Magnoliopsida; order Malvales; family Malvaceae; genus Theobroma; species Theobroma umbraticum. Next base: position 346,693 of record NW_018397271.1, on the reverse strand, counting down.
TACCAAGCAAATTAATCTTAATTCAAATTTTTTTATTTTATTTTAGTTACTTTGGTTGAGGTGATGAATTATTGTAACTACAGTGGACATCTGACAATTTGTGCCTAGGAGGGTTGCTAGTGATTATGAATTGGCTTCATTGCTTTGGCCACTGAAGTTGATGCTTTGTCTCAAAATTGATACTTGGGGTATTAATGTTTTTCAAAGTCCTTTTGTGGGCATGCAAGCTTTGTGGAGATAGGCATTTTAAATGATTATTGTCCAACCTATTCTGAATCAATGCAATTTGATGGAAGCTTCAATGGGCAGCAAAACAATTCATACTCCAACAGTTACAACTCATGGTGGAATCACCCAAAATTTTCATGCAGAAATGATCAGGATCCTACATATTCATCACAACCTATTTTTCAGCATGATTTCCAGTCACAAGTTAGAGCCCCTATACTTGAGAAGAAGCTAACTTTGGAGGATATGCTAATACAGTTCATGACAAAGAATGATGCCATCATTCAAAGTCAAGCAGAATCAATCCGAAATCTTGAGACTCATTAGGCCAACTTGTTAATTACATCAACAATAGGCCTCAAGAAATTTATACCGAAGACACTGAGCCTAATCCTAGAAAAGAAGAATATGGTAAGCATCTTGATGAGGTAAATGGCAAGAATGTGGTAGATGATGAAGATAAAGTAGATCAAGTAACATTTCCAGCAATCAAGTTCGAGATGAAAAAATTAAGCAAGAGGAGGAAGTATCTACACCACCCCAAGTCAAGCCATATGTGCCTCCTATTCCTTTCCTAGATACAGCTGATAAGTTACCTAAAGAGGGTATTGATATGGAAAATCCAAAGAAACTCCTTGAAGCTGTTTGGTTCAAGTGGCAACAACAAAGGACCGGAATGAGAACTCACAAATGTTACACATGTTTTGAAGGCTACACCAAAAGTGCATTATCCAAGAAGAACTCAATATGAGAAGTTGGGTAAAAGTCAGCCTATTCCACCATCTTGGGTTGAGCAAGCACCAAATCTTGAGTTAAAACCACTACAACCTCATCTTAAGAGGAGACTACTTTCACACCTCAAGCTTTTCCATGCAAACTCCAACCTCCTTAAAGGGTGAATGAAGACCTCAACCAAAGTCAAGCCGAAGACTATAAATGAAGTGCTTCTTGGGAGGCAACCCAAGATATTTCTTTTTTCTAAGTTTAGTTGTTATTTTAGTTACTTTTTGTTTTTCTATGTAAAGAAATAGTTCTAATCTCTCCCTAGCTTGTTTTGCTATGTATGCAGATTTGGAAAGCATGAAGATGAGGAGAAGAAGATTAAGCTTTCAAGGCACACCACCATTGATAGGGAAGTTTCTTTTTCTTATTCTTTTTAACTTTTCACATTGAGGACAATGTGCAATTTAAGTTTGGGAAGGTTTTATTGTTATTAGTTTTTGTGAGAGTTTAGGTTAATTTATTTTTGTTATTTTTTCAACTAGATTTACTTGTGCCAGCTTCATTTAATTTACCTATCCAATGATGACAACTCAGTTATATTCCTATCTTGATTCTTCAAAACATGTGAATATTGTTTGAGTGTTATGTAAATTCTCATGCTAAGCTTTGCTATTAGGTTGAAATTTCTACATTTTGAGCACTATGTCTTTTCCTTAGATTTATTGTATATATTTAGAAAAGGTTTATGTGAATGCAAATTTTTGAATTATGTATTAAGTTCTAGAATTTGTTTGATTCTCTCTCGAGGCGAAATCCTAGGCTATACTTAGTTAAGGAGATGATTTAGGCCATTTTTGGACCGATTGAGCCTTTTGTAGCCTTCCTTTACATAAATTATCCTCAGTTTCCCCTTTGAGCCTAATGACATCTTTTCTTTGTTTGAACACTTAATTTTTAGCCTAGACCCTTATATTAATATTTTCAACAATTCTTGCATCCCTCATTCCTAAGTGCATAAGTCAATTTAGAATGTGTTATGAGCCACATAGTGAAAGAGGTAGTCAAAAAAAAAAAACGATGAAAAGTTCAAAAATATGATTGTACTCATCTCATTGCCCATAAAAGAAATAAGTTTGAGGGTGTGAAATTGAGAAAAAGAAAAAGGGAAAGAAAGAAGTAAGTGTTGAAACAAAGAAAAATTTTTGATGGAGAAAGGGTATACTAAGTGAAGGAAAATAAAGCTCCGAATAGCAACCAGATTGACTATGTGCTTAGGGTGATTTGAGCTATACATTATCCCATATCCACCCTTAACCCTAGCCATACATTACAAGCTATTAAAGTCCTATTGATCTTTAACATAGTGTTAGCCTACATTAGTGGAGAGAGGGATGAAAAGCAAACTTATGGAGTTAATTACTAATTTGAATTTTGCATGAATATAAATTTATCCAGATTGTACAATATTCTAAGTGAAGAGATTACACACACACACACAGAATTTAACTTATTGATGAGTTTGCATTTGAATTAGACATGAACTTGAAATAATCTATGTGTTGCCTAGAGTTATGGATATGGATTAACTATTGAGGATATTAAAGGTAATTAATGAAATGGTGCAATTGAAGTCTAGTTAAATGTTTTCATGTTTACGTTATTGCATGTTGTTTTATGTTTTGCTCGAGGACTAGCAAAATCTTAAGTTTGGGGGTGTGATAACTTTATTATATAGAGTTATTTTGACTCATTTTGGGAGCTTAAGTAACCCGATCTTTGAGATTTTAGGTTCGAATTGTAGCATTTTAGGTGTTTTTTTAGTTTAAGTTTGATTATTTGTTAAGTGATTAATTTAGTGTATTTTAGTTAAATTTTAGGTTATTTTATTTTAAATCTTTAAGAGTAGTTATTGCTAATTTCTCTTATGGCTTTTGTAGGAAATTGATGAAAAAGACTATTTGATGAAAATCAGTGCAAGTATGGTGATAGCTTCATTCGTATATGTTTCAGTATTTTGACCATATCTCTTTCTAAAAAACTTCAAATGAGGTGATTCTTAGACCAATCGAATTAAGAAGAAGGGATACAATGTTTATGTTCACCATTTGCCCAGTTCTGATTGAATCATGGTCAAAATATTTGTCAAAGTCGGACCACTCAGCAGTATGTATAGACTGAACATGATGCGGATTTGGAGCAAATCTTTCAATTCAGAAGTCCAATTGATGTGATTTTTAATCCATTGGAAAGTTAGGAGACATGGATAAAACTTTTTTGTTTACTACTTTGCCCAGTTCCTACATATCAGGGTGAAACTCACGTTTGAATTTGATAGACTGCCGAGCGCTGGGAGACAAGGCTGCAGCGTTGATGAAAGGAAGCACACATACAAAATTCCAGAGAGCGCAGCGCCGCAGCGCTAGAGAACTAGCGCCGCAGCGCTAGAGAGACTTTCCTAAAAATAAGGGAAGTTAAAGGGATTTCGAAAATAGGTTATTTGGAGCCTATTTAAGGAGCCTTTTTCAGATATTTTTGAGGGGAGGCAGCAAGCAACTATTCTGGAGATTTGGCACAAGAACAAAGCAAGAAACAGAGAATTGGAGAGAGAATCAAGATCACAAATCTCTAACTATTAGTTTTCTCTCTTACCTTTGTGTTTTTCTTATTTTCTTTGACTTGGATTCTGGCTAAATTTCTTTGGATATTGTTTTTTTTAGATACTATGAACTAAAATTATTTTTCTAGGATTGCAATTGAACTCACATGTAATCTAATTGTTAATCTCTTTCTTGCTATTTTCAATGGGATTTGAATTGTTTATTCCAATTTGTTCTTAATGCTTTTAATTGCTTGGCACCAATTAAATTGATCTGGGAACCTAAACAAACTTGGGAAAGGGAGTTTAGTGTAGACTAAAATTGGGATAGCATATGATCATATTAATTGATTTGCGTATAGGATAGGGATATACCTATAGGCCATATGTAGCAGATTAGAGCCTGAACTTAATGAGTCTATTTTAATTTCAATTCACATAGGGAATAGTGTTTTATTAAAATAGATATTTTTATAAGATGAGTCGGGAGACCCTTATAAATAATTTAGGACTCTAGGTTAGCAATTCAACCCATTGAAATAAGTTAAGAAAGAGAGGTGATTTAGATGAAGTGTGAGGGATATTGTAATCCTAGGCTTGTTTGATTTGCTGTTTGCCCAATTATCTTATTGCTTTAATTTGTAATCAAATTAGTTTTAGTTGCATAATTTTTAGTTCAATTAGAATTAAGATTTTAATTGTTTGAATAAAACTAAATTGTTTTAATTTTAGTACTTAGTAAAATTTTAGATCAATTTCCTGTAGGATCGATACTTTGCTTGCTAATATACTATCTATTTGATACGTATACTTGCGTAGTAGAATTTTAACTGACAGCCAAGGACTTCAATAAGCTAATACCAACTAAGAAACATTAGGATATGTCCTCTAAATCACTCGAGGTGATGATTCCTCTCTTAACCACTCATTTGCCTTCACATGCTTCAAGGTATAACCAACCATATCCGTATTTTGCATCCTTGGTAGGACTCATAGGGATATGATCAAATATATAGCATTCCACATTTAAGACAATCTAGTGTCTCAAGTCTAAAGAGTATTTACATGGTTGATACATGGGAAATATTTGCATAGACATTAGAGTGAGATACTAAATGCATTTTTCATGCCGAGTCATGTTCAGTGAACTTGTTCCACGAACAAGCACCTACATTCTTATTCCTAGAGGAACAAGATTGGTTGATTACTTTCACCTAAAGGAACATAGAGTCTACCAGTTTCTAAGCATCATTGATGTCTTGTATTAATGATACATTGACTGGGAACATTTAAATTGGTTTGATGCATAGTGATCTCATAATTGTAACCTATTGGAATTTCCTCACAAAGCATATTAATCTCATGGACTTCATGCAATAGACTTATGATCATCACAATCAATGTCTTATTGATGAATTAAGGCCTTTAATCATTCAATGTAAATAATATGATTGCATGATTGGAACTAAGCCTTGACTAATCCAATTGGCTACAAAGCTCATTCCAACATAGACTTGCCCTTCAAGTATTGATTCTTCTATTCTAGAGTGTAAATTTTCACTTGGAAAACATATCTTTTAGGCTAGCATCCCTTTCTTATGAACATGTACACTTAAAACTTTAGGTTTGAACTTTTTTAAAGCAAGTTTTCAAAAATATTTAGATTAAAAACTCATTTAATAGCTAATCAAGTAGGATTTTACTTAACTATCCTTCAATTAAGGTGAGAGGTTTCACATTCTTTTCCCTTTCAGGAAATTCTTCCTTGAATTTAATAACATACTAACCTTTGCTACTAAATAGGTATGGGTACTTCTCTCTCATGTCATCCTTGACTTCCAATGTTACCTCTTCACTCAAGTGATTATGCTATTAAGCATTGACCGATGCTACCACTTCGGAGTGCAGTTTCTTAACTTGCTGAATCAAAATGGCTATCGGTTCTTCCTCACAGCTCAAGTAATCTCTTAGTCGTAAGGCCCTGTATTGGATCACGAGAAATGGATCGGGGTTACACTTTCCAAGTATGAAAACATGAAACCTTTGATGAACACTAGCAAGATTTTATGGAAGTGGTAGATAATAAGCCATTATGCCCACTGATAACTCTATGCCATAGAGTTATTTTGCTCATTTTGAGTATTACATTGACTAAGTTCTTGAAATTTAGCTTAGAAGTTAAGTATTTGTATTATTTATCTTAATTTAGTAAATAATGTTGGGCTCATTTAATTATAGTAATTTTATTTTGGTTTGATGATAATTTTCTTTTAGTTTTTTTATTATTGAGTTAGTTTGTTGTTTTTGTAGGTGTGCAAATGAAAAGGGCTTTAATTGGTAAAGAAGAGTGCATAAAAGTTTCATTTTTTCCTACAGATGTTCTAGTATTTTAAGCATATATGACATATATGACAAGTTAATCGTCACTTGTCAAACATAGCCTGTTATAATCATGGCAGCCATACTACGCTTTATATCTCTAGCTATTAACATACTAAGGTGGTGTAATCGTCATCACCTTACTCATTCAACATCATTACCAACATAATCATTTATCAATATAATCTATCGTATGAATTGTCGCACCATATGGCCATCGATGTACGTGACTTAGCATACATCCCTTAAAGTGCTCACGTCGATCCTAAATCATAAACTCCTTAAGCATGCAGCATATCATAATCATATATCAATTACATATGGCTTTTACCTCAAGCCTTTGCATTAGTCATCATATCATGACACCATATAACATAATTCACATTTCAAAACCTAAGGCATGCCACTACATGGTTATAACATCATATCATAGAGTGGTCCTCCCTAGACATAGCGTAGTCACGTACGATGGCCAACCGATGGACAACATAGAATATCATGTCACACCCCATTGCTATAGCAAACGATGGAGTCATGTCACACCCCATTGCCATGGCAAACAATGGAGTTTAATCACACCCCATTGCCAAGTAAAGGACTAAATCTTGTTGCTCCCCATTGCTATAGCAAACAATGAAGTCTATAGTCATCATACAATGCCATGTCATGCCCCATTGCCATGGCAAATGATAGAGTCTAGTCACACCCTATTGCCTAGCAAACAATAGAGTCTGTTGTCATCATCCAGGATAATCTCAACAGATGGCATCATAGCGCTACAGGCGGGACTAAACCACCATCCCTGTAGACAACATGCATAGTCACAAGGGTTTTGGACACACTCAACCTCAAAATATCCATGGTCTAGAATTCCTCTATGGATGGAACATGCATAATCAACATCATCACATTGTCTGGAATCATCCACAGACAGCTCACATTCATCAATCATGAATTCAATCAAATATGCTTATTGTCATCTCACTAGCCTAGGCATATTCCTTCTAGGCATATCATGTAAGTCTCATAACATTCACTAGTCTAGACATAACATTTCTAGACATGTTGACCATATAGACATTCAACATAGTGTCATCATTTCCCATACATTAACTCGTATTCACATCAACATCATTTGCCTAAGCATAATCCTTCTAGCCACATCACATCATTCTCACATATTTTCTAGTCGATGAAATTCTACCTCTAGACTTACTATAGCTTATACATTGCATGCATCATACATGTTCATCGTTGAAGCATTCATGCACCTTAGTCATTATGCTTCTATTCATAAAAGTTTCCCACTCACCTTGACAATTTGAGTGTTCTGCAATCCACACTTGCGCACTTTTGCTCAACAACTTCATATTTGCAAATAGGTAAAATTCGTACTCCCAATAGTCATCTAGCATTTAACAAACATACTCATTAGCCTTTACATTATAATTTTCAATTGTATAGCCAAATCCTAACTTTTAGATTGTTTCCATCGTTTCTGAAAATAGCTAAATCTTTAGCATATTAAGAAATAAACGCAAATCCTTCAAACAATGGGCTAATCCATACTTTAGAAGTTGGATTGTGATATTTTTTATTTTAAATATCCAATCAACTCAAGGGGATAATTTTCCTCCAAAGTTGCATCAATTTGAATCTAAGTTATCAATTGTTCAAATTAAAAATCAATTGGCAATAATGCTTTATCTTACCTCTAGAAGCATTTCCCAAGCTCTAAATAACTCCAAATGGTTCAAAAACTCATTCTTAGTGGCTGGGGTTTGGTTTTAGAAAGAACAAGTGAAAATGACCAACTAAGCTTTTTGGAGTGAAATCTCTCACTTCGAAGACTCAAAATGCTTTATTTGTTGCTGAAAATTTATGGGTTTGAAAGGTGTAAAAGTTGGGAGAAAATGGGTGGACGAATGTGGTATAGAGAGAAAATGAAGAAATTCCTATTTAAGGGCTTTTAAACCCAATTTAATATGATCTGGCTATCTAGGATTCAATATAAGAGCTTGGTGCTAAATCTTGGACTAGATTGTTTACTCTTGCTCCCATTTCATTGCCTAGGATTGACTACAAGGGTTCTGTACTAGATCCTGAGCTAGTGCACATTCTTCTCCTTGCTCTCTACGACATAGATTCGATCCTTTTTGTGCTAGGATTGACTTCTAAGTCCAAATTCATAAAAATTCATTTTTTTAAAGCCTAAACTCATTCTAAATCCTCTCCACAATCTCCAATCATTCATATTTCACTTAAATCAACACATAAGTCCATCATGCACACCAGTTTTCGTTCATGCTCAATGTCACATGGTATATTAATTAAGCATAGCATAGTTTGTCTACATATCATACTCAATTTAATGCCGAACATATGCACTATATCATTCATGTGACAAGCGTATGGACAACATCATACATTTCATAACCATCTCTCTATGGACATAGGCATTGCTCAGGTTCATAATACATATTGAAGTTCTCATCACACTATAAGCTAGTTCAGCATCATGCATGGCTAACATCAATATCAAGTTTGTTCCAGAAACTATCGATATATAGCTAAATGGGGAAAATGTGAAGAGGCCCAATGTACCATCTATCGATAGACTCGACAAATCTATTGATAGATGAAGGTCAGTGGGAAAAAATTTTAGTGGAATTTATCATTAGATGCTTCCCATCTATCGATAGATCAGCTAAAAAATGCAAGAATAAATGGGAATTCAAGCCATCTGCCTATTTTAAAACAAAAGAGAAACTTTTCCCACTTCTTACCATTCGAAACCCTAGACCCTAAATGGGAATTTGAAGCTCATTTGAAGTAAATTCAAGCTTAAGAAACCATTCTAGAGGTAAGATTAAACTTTTTCATCAATTGACTTTTGATTTGAATGGTTTATAACCTAGAAACCCATTTGTTCTAACTTTGGTGATTTTCCCTCCAGGTTCTACTAGAAATTTAGAGTTCAAGGTTTGGGCAACCCAACATTAAAGGTAAGGTTTTAAGCTTTCGTACTTGAGATTTGAAACCTAGGTTTTTGTAAATTTGAAACCTAGGTAAGGTAAGGTTTTAAGCTAAGAAATAATTATTAATTTGATTTGTCAAGGGGAAATGGAAGCTATTGACACAATGGTGAGCTAAAAAACTGTTAAAAGGCAAGAAGGATGAGTTTGATTGTCGAAGTGCCTTCCATTGTCACTATGAATGGGTTTATTTGATTGAATAAAATGCATGTAATGCATCATGCATTGAATAATGCCCTACCATGGTACATGAATGATAAATATATATATAAATGCCTAGATGGATATACTTAGGCTAGTAAATTATATATGCTATGTGTGATGTATATGTGTGCCTTAGTGCAAGCTACGCAGTGGCATATGTTTGAGTCTAGACTACAAGGTCTAGTGAATGTGATGAATGTTTAAGAGTAGTTTACCTAAGATAATTAACCTCTCAGAAGATTATGAGTATGTTATGCCTTCAAGGATTAAGGGCATTTACAGATGTTATTGAGTAATTTGTATTTGAAGCAAAAGAACAATCTTTAAAGTGAATTGTATATATGTGTGATGTTAAAGGCATGGTGGCCTTATTTGTGGATTCGTATTCCGTTCGTTGACAAGAATTCTGGATGTTGATTTGATTTGAGGTTGAGTGGAGTCCTATTCCTTAGGACTATGTTCTGTGCTTGCAGGGATGGTGGTAAGTGGGACAGTGGTAGAAGTCCTACTTGTGATTCCCTTAGCTGTGCTTTAATGCCATCCATTTAGTAATTTCGAATGATGACTTTGATTCTTTACCAGTGACTTTGGCACTAAGCGTGATTTGTTCTCCACATGATATTTTGACTCCGAATGTGATCTGACTTTTCGCTGGTTACTTTGGCACCATGTGTGGTTTGATTCTCTAATAGTGGCTTTAGCCCTGAGCGTCGTTTGACTCTATCAGTTGGCCATCGTATGTGATTTGATTATGTTTAGGGAGGACCACTCTATGATTATGATTCGAATTATGAGTCTATGATTATGACATAGACTCTAATAGGTAGATATAAGTTTGAATTTGATGTGATGCTTTGGCAACTATGGTGTGCTTGTGGAGATGAACATTGTAATGGCTTTGTGGGTATGTCTAATTTGATATGCACTATTTATGGAGATATAATGGCATAAGTATGATTTAATAGAATTGTTGAATACTTTTTAGGGATGAATGATCTACCTTTAATGTTAGAGATGTTTGTTAGAATACTTTGTTTGCATTGATAATGCAATATATATATGTGTGTGTGTTTATCGCCACTAATATATTTAACTTATCTATACTCCCTTACTAAGTATTAGATGATTCACCCATTTATTCATACCATGTGTAGATAAATAGGGCACTAGTGTGTCCTTTGATAGGACAATTTTGCATCTAGTAGGTCTCCTATTCAATGGGTCCATTCCACAGAGTCTTTACTTTCAAATTTTGGTTTCCCAACCATATGTACATTAGGTGTGTGTAGGCACGATGTTGCCTTTTAAGTCTGCCTAAGGGTTGTATGAGATGAACTTGCAATGTTAGCCAAAGTATGGCTAGTATATTTTATGTTAAACACTATGTGTGAACTATGTGCTAAGGGAAAACCTATACACATTTGAATTTCAATCACATTATGAATATATTTGGTGTGAAAAAACTTGGATAATTGTATCTAATCTGATTTGATTCTAATCTTTAAGGCAAGCTTGCTAGACTTGTGCACTGGTCACGGCTCCCCAATCTAGGCCATGACAAAGTTGGTTTTAGAGCCTAGGTTCTAAAGTGTTTTAAGAAATTCTGTGTATATTAGTGGAGTGTCGGGATTAGTGTAGAGTCTTGCTCATAATTTGTGACTATAGCTAGGTCATGAATGGGAGGCTACATGAACTACCAAGTCTGTAGTAAGCTAACCCCCATTTTGGACCATAAATTTTGTATTTTGAATATGGCATTGCTTCATCTTGATACAGGATGCCGCCTAAGACAAGAGCTACCTTAAGGCATGGGTGAACAAGATGCACTAAATGAGCTTATTGTCAGACCACGAGCATCCTTTTTTTGGAGCTGTGGAAGGAATAGATTTGTTAAACATGCTCGAAAGGTGGATCCTACTTAGATATATCTTGGTGATAGTTTTGAGGGAGATAGGGATGACAGTCAAATAGGAGGAGGCATCACCCGAGAGGATTTGGTAGCATGGTTACAAAGTTTCGCTCATGAATTCATTGAGTTTTGCAATAGAGGTAAGGCAAATTCTGAGGAATAGGTTGACATTAGTTAGCTAGATCTAGACTACGCAGCTCAAGGTGAATGTTAGAGAGACTCTATATCAGTTACTTTGGTGTTTTTTATAAAGCTTAAGGCCTCGTATTTTACCACATCAGATGTGAAGGAGGATTTGTAAAGATTTTTTAAAGATATGGACTGCATACCTTCTGCTTCGGGATACTTTACTTATCAATCAATTGAATTGGTGGAGTTTAAATTGAAAGATGTGGCTAGAGTATGGTTCGTATCCCTCAAGAGAAGTAGACCATCTAGTCCAACCCCAATGATTTGGGAGAAATTTGTCTAAGCCTTTCTAGATCGCTTTTTACCCGAGAGCATTAGAGATGCAAAGGCATAAGAGTTTGAGACTTTTACTCAGACCCTTGACATGTTGATGATGGAGTATGATGTTTGATGTACCTAATTGTCTCGTTATGCCCTTGACTTGGTGTTATTTGAAGAAAAGAGGATTAATGGTTTGTTACGGGATTGATCGAGTCGTTATTTAGAGTCCTTCCCACCTAGAGATTTACCTCATGCGCGATAGTGGTGGAGGTTACTAGATTGATTGAGATCGGGAGAATGGAAAGGATTAAGGATTGAAGAGCTTAGACACAAGGCCAATAGAGCTATAGAATCCTAGTGCAACTACAAGTCTAGTATCTATATGCCATAAAAGACGTTAAGGAACCATTCTTACTTATAGGCCACCAAGAAAGAGTGATTAATTTATCCCACCTTTTAGATGAAAGTAGTCTAGTGAATCATCTAATTTAGGCCTCAATTAAAGAGTTGTTTTATGTAATTAGTGTGGGAAATCACATGGTGGACCATGCCATAGAGCAGCTAGGTTATGCTATGGGTTGGCTAGTGTGGACATTTGATGAGAGATTGCCCAAGGCAAAAGTAGTCATTAGAAGTTGATTACGAATATGTGACCAGTTGCCATTACCATACCTAGAATAATACCATTTGCAAGGAATGTTAGAGGTGATAAGAGCAAAGGCGTAGCCTCGTCATCTTAGGGCAGATCAACATAACCAGGTAATGAAGGTTGAGGTCAAGCAAGGGTGTTCACTTTGAGATAGCAAGATGCTCAAACTTCAACTGTAATGGTCATAGGTGCACTTTCGATTAGTGGTACCAAAGCATTAGTTTTGTTTGATCCTAGATCAACACATTCCTTTGTGTCGAAGTTAGATAGATTTTGTTGTAATATGGAAGAACCCCTAATTGTGACTATTCCTTTAGAAGAGTTGTTTGTGGCTGAGTATGTATATAAGTCTTGTGTCGTACATATTAAAGAGGACGTTGTGGCAGATTTGGTGTTGTTGTTAACTTTGGCTTTTGATGTAATCTTATGGATGGACTAGTTAGCGTCCTGTTTTGCTAAAGTGGATTGCTATTATAAATTTGTGAAGTTTAAGTTTCTATGAAAACCTGCATTTTTTATTTATGGACGTGATAGTCCAATGTCACAAGACTTATGTCAGTTATGGTCAGTAGACGAATGCCATGCTAAGGATGCCAAGGGTATCTAGCGATGATAGGAAATGTTTTGATGGATGAAGGAAGTTTGATTATGTACCACTAGTAGGAAATTTTTCGGATGTATTTCTAGAAGAATTACCTAGATTGCCTTCTCAAGGGAGATTGAATTTTGTATTGATTTGATTCTGGATACGAAGCCAATTTCTATAGCTCAATATCGAACAGCATCAACTGAATTAAGAGAGCTTAAGGAGCAATTGGAGGACTTAATGAATAAAGGTTTCATTGGCCCCTGTGTTACACCATGGGGAGCTCCGATGCTTTTTGTGAAAAAGAAAAATGGAAACCTTCAATTGTGTATTGACTACCAGTAGCTTAATAAAGTGATGATAAAGAATAAATATCCACTCCTTAGGAAAAATTATTTATTTGATCAATTGTATGGTGCAACGTGCTTTTCTAAGATTGATTTACACTTGAGATATCACCAATTGAGGATCCGGGAGAGTAATATGCCCAAGACAGCATTCTGCATACACTATGGACATTATGAATTCCCAATGATGTCATTTGGACTCAATAACACTCCTACGACTTTCATGGACTTAATGAATAGAGTTTCAAAGGCATATTTGGATAAATTTATGGTCATATTTATAGACAATATATTGGCATATTCTAAGAGCCCAGAAGAACATGTGCAACACTTGAGGATCGTGCTTTGGACTTTGAAGGAGCATAGATAGTATGCTAAGTTTTTGAAATATGAATTATGGCTAAATGAAGTTAGTTTCTTGGGACACGTGGTGTTTGAACAAAAGGTGCAAGTTGATACTAATAAGATAGAAGTTAAGGAGAATTGGCCAAAGATAACATCTGTAACATAAGTTAGAAAGTTTTTGGGTTTAGCTAGTATCAAAGACATTTTATGCAAGACTTTTCCAAGATTGACTTAAAAAGGATTTGAATCTGGCTAGTCTAATGCATGTGAGGCTAGTTTTTAGAGATTTAAAGTCTATCTCACTTTTGCGCCCATGTTAAGCCTACCGTGTGGATCAAGAGACTATATCGTGTATTGCAATGCATCGCAAATCGAATTAGGTAGCATGTTGATGTAACATAGGAGAGTTATAGCATATGGTTCTAGACAACTTAAGAGGCACAAACTGAACTAATGGAGTTGGATCTAAGTGCATTGATGTATTTGTGTAAAGTATGGATTTCAAAAATTTTCTTTTCAAAAGGAAGCAAATAATCCAATTACACAAACGAAATAACACATCATTCATATTGCAAGTGACATAATCACATCCTAAAAAAATAAGAATCTATTAAAGTAAGATAAACGTACCTTTTATTTGAAGATTCTTATTTTCAAACCTCTAGTAATTGTAGTAAAACCACCACACCAATGATTGATTTTTCAACCAAACAAACTTACCACTTATTCTTCAAGAATGCTTTCAATTGGAAAGTTGAGCGGACAAAGTGTGGAATGCTAGACTATAAGATGGTAATTGATTTTATCTCTTTTCTCTTCTTAAAAATTAAAGGCTATTTTTTTTCAAGAAATTAGTCAAGATTGGGAGAGAGGAAAAGAGGGGTGGCAAAGTTAGGAATGGGATGAGAGAAGTGACGGTAGAAACTTTATCAAGAGAGATACACTTCTCTTTTCTTCTAATCTTTTATGTTTTTATTAGAACTCATGCCTTAAAGGTTTAATCTAAATCAAATAGCTTTGACTCAAGTTTGACCATCCATTTAGAGCTATGGATGCATTCAACATGCTCCATAATGATCAAAATTAAAATTAAAGACTAAATAATTTAATTATTTAATTATCATTTAGAGTTATTGATAAAACAAAACTCCTTGTTGAATAATAACTCTTATTTTATTATTATCCACCTTTATTTATAAAGAATTAATAATAAATAAAAGAGTCCTAGTCAAATATGGAGTCTTCCTTTATCAACATGGATGTTTAGATTCATTTTGCAAGAATCCTTGTAGTATGATCTTAATTTAAGACAACTCTTATCTTGAATTAAGACAAAACATATTATCATGTCTAATATTGAAACAAACATGTTTTCTTGTTTAAATTAAGACAAAACATATTTTTCTTATCTAAATTAAAACAAACATGTTTTTTTCTCGAAATTAAGGCAAAGCATGCTCTTTTGTCTAAATTATGACAAACATGTTTTCTTGTCTAAATTAAGAAAAGCATGTTTTCTTGTCTAAATTAAGACAAAACATGTTTTTTGTCTAAACTAAGACAAACATGTTTTCTTTTCTAAATTAAGACAAACATGTTTTTTTATCTAAATTAAGGCAAACAAGTACAAGCTACCATTTTTGTACACAAATTCAATTAATAAAATAAAATAGGCATTCCAACTGAAATAAGTTGAATTTCATGAAACTAAATGGGGAATCTATTTAGACATAGATATTCCAAGCTCTAATAAACTTAAAATTATTCTTAATTCATTAAGATAATTCAAGCTTATTAACCATGAAATCACTCCACCAGACATTCATGGTTGTATTCTTGGATTAACTATAATTACAAGAAATGATTCAATACTTGGTATTCATTACTAGTTGTCCAATTGCAAACCATATATTCTGAACCCTCACAGCCATCCAAAGACAAAAAATGAAATTATTATTTTACCTTTTATGTTAGTTTTGTCTTTTAGTCTCAGATTTCATCCAATTAGTGATCCAATACTCTAGATCTAATCTTTTCTATATCAAGATGTGATGAGTAGCTAATTCATTAATTCACTGGGCTAAGATTAATCACCAATCTTGTTGAAATCACTAAAAATGATGTTAATGCTATGAACTCCACTATTTAGATATATGTTCCTAGATGTTAACCTCAATTATAATCCCAACATACAGAGTCTAGTTCAATGCTTTATGGTGATCATGCCTATGGTATATCAAAGATTATAAGAAGATAGAACATGAGTCAACTATCCATTAGGATTTTGGTTTTACTATAGGCAAATCCATAAGTGTGAGATCAAGATTTAAGTAACAGTTGAGCTTAAATTCGATTCTCACATGATTCTAGTTCATGTTATAGTGTCATTACTCAAAGTCAACCATTCCCATGATTTGAGACTCATCATTCCCTTGAAATGAATCATATTTGTTTCATTGGAAGTAATCTAGACATTATGATTACACCATACTTGACCGTCCTAGTAAAGCGATTGTGGTGGCAAATGCCTTAAGTCAGAAGTCAATGGGAAGTTTAGCACATGTGACAGTAGAGAAATGATCTTTGGTGGAAAACTTGTATGATCTGGGCAATATGAGAGTAACCTTTCAAGTTAATAATTTGAACACCTTGTTGGCACATTTCAGGGTTTGACCAATGATTTTGGGTCAGATTAAAGATTCCTTGGATTAGGATTTATTTTTGGTGAAACTTTTTGAAGACATAAGCAAAGATAAAGCTTGAGACTTCAGTTACAGCACCAACGGTTTACTAAGATATCGATCACGAGTGTATATCCTAAATTTGGATTGTTTGAGAAATGAGATATTAGATAAAGCACATGTTGCAACCTATGCGATACAATTAAGAACCATAAAAAATGTATCAAGATTTGAAGTCTGTTTATTGGTGGCCAAGTTTAAAAAGAGATGTGACTAAATATGTTTCTTAAGTGTTTGGTTTGTCAACAAGTTAAAGCTAAACATCAAATACCTTTAGGATTGCTACAACCATTACTCATACCCAAGTGGAAACGGGAACATGTAGTGATCGATTTTGTAACAGGTTTACCTCAAGCTACGTGTGGCTACATTGCCATTTGGGTGACAATTGATTGGTTAACTAAGTCAGCTCATTTTTTGTCAATCAAGACTTAGTATGGAGCAACTTAGTATGCTCAAATTTATATCAATGAAATTGTAAGGCTACCTGGTGTTTCGATGATGATAATGTCTGATAAAGGACTGTAGTTTACTTATCAAATTTGGAGGAAATTGCAAAAGGTTCTAGGCACAATATTGGATTTTAGTACTACCATTCACCCATAGATAAACAGCTAATTAAAGTGCACCATTTAAACATTTGAGGATATGTTGAGAGCAATTATGCTCAATAGTGGAGTTTCACGGAACCCTTATTTAACTTTGGCCGAGTTTGCTTATAACAACAGTTATCAAGGCATTATTGGTATGCACCATATAAGGCTTTTTATGGACGAAGATGTAGATCACCTATTGGATAGATTGAAGTTGGGGAATGAAAGCTCTTAAGGTTAGAGATGGTCTAAGAAGCTAAGCAAGGTATCCATGTAATTCGAGAAAAGATGATAACATCTCAAAGTTGATAAAAGTCCTGCATCGATAATAGGTGAAAATCTTTGGACTTTAAAGTTGGTGATTATGTGTTTTTGAAAATTTTGCTGACCAAAGGAGTTAAGAGGTTCGAAAAGAAAGGGAAACTAAGCCTTAGGTACATCGGATCCTTCGAGGTGCTTAAGCATAAAGGCATAGTTGTTATCACTTGGCATTACTGCCAAATTTGTCAAATGTTCATTTGGTTTTCCATGTATCCATGCTTAGGAAATATGTTCTTGATCCTTCGTATGTGATTCAATATCATGAGGTCCATTTACAAGATGAACTTAGTTATGAGGAGTAGCTTGTAGCCATATTAGATTGGCAAGTACAACAACTTTGCTCCAAGGACATTGCAACAGTGAAAGTATTATGGCAAAGCCATTCGGTTGAGGAAACTAGGAGAGAACTTTAAAAGGAAATCCAAGCAGAATAACTTTATCTTTTTAGGGTTTAAGTTATGCCTTAGTTTGTGGTGTACAATTTAAATTCAAGGATGAATTTTTATAAAGATGGGAAAATGTAAAACCCTTGATTTTTTATATCAACTATGCAATGTGAACTAAGTTAATTGATTAAATCTTTGATGCATGTGTGAGTAGAGAATGATTATGAATTTAGTGTGCATTTAAGGATTTTGATGATATGATAAATATACTAAGTGTGTAGGGGTCTACATTATGACACTTAGGCAATTTTTATGACAATATTTGGTGAATCCTAAAGTTTGATGATTGGATTGAGATTTAATCTTATATTTGAGTATAAGTGTAAGAATTTTGAGTTATATGGATGACTTGAAGAGTTTTTGTAGAATGGAATGAATTGGAGATTTAAAAGACTGAGTTGGAAGGTTAAAAATGTGAAAATTTGAGTTTTAGGCATGATCTATCGATAGATGTTCTATTGATAGATGTAGGTAATGTAATGAAGTGCACATAAACATCTATCGATATATGTTCATGATCTATTGATAAATGCAAGGTAATGAGTAAGGAAAAGTGCTCTGAACTATATCTATCGATGGTTAGATGGTATCTATTGATAGATAGCAACCCAAGAGCAAAAAGAACAATGCACGACCACATTTATCTATATATTCCATGAATCTATCGATAGATTTACCTTCGCAAGCTAAATGAAGTAGTATGGATGGAATCTGTCAATGGATCCATGAAAACTATTAGTAAAAAGCTAAATGAGGAAAATGTGAAGAGGCTCAATGTACCATTTATCGACAAACTCAAAAATTTATTCATAGATGAAGGTTAATACCTATAACTTTTAGTGGGATTTATTGATAGATTAGCCAGAAAATTCAAAAATAAAAGGGGATTGGGCCATCTGCCCATTTCAAAACAAAAGAGAAACTTCACCCACTCTTTACCCTTCAAAACCATAGATCCCAAGTGAGATTTCAAGTAGATTCGAGCTTGGGAAACCATTCTAAAGGTAAGATTAAACCTTTTCACCAATTGATTTTTGATTTGAATGGTTTATAACCTAGAAACGCATTTGTTCTAACTTTAGTGATTTTCCTTCTATGTTTTGCTAGAAATTTAGAGTTTGAGATTTAGGTAACCCAACATTAAAGGTAAGGTTTTAAGCCTTTGAATTTAAGATTTGAAACCTAGGTTTTATAATTATGAGTAGCTAGAATAAAGCCTTGTCTAAAATGCTAGAAACTTTCAAAAGTTGAGAAATAATAATTAATATGATTTGTCAAGGGGGAATTGAAATTATTGACACATTGGTCAGCTAAAGAACTATTGGAGGCAAGAAAGATAGGTTTAGCTATGGAAATGCTTTCGGCTGTCACTGTGAGTGAGTTTATTTGATTGAATAAACTGCATGTAATGCTTCACGCATTGAGTAATACGCTACCATTGTATGTGAATGATATATAAATGCCTAGATGATATGCCTAGGCTAGTAAATTATATATGTTATGTGTGATGTGTATATCAGCCTTACTACAACCCACATGGTGACATATGTTTAAGTCTAGAATAAGAAGTCTAGTGAATATGATGAATGTCTAAGAATAGTTTACTCAAGACAATTAACCTCTCAAAGGATTATGAGTGTGTGATGCCTTAGACGATTAAGGGCTGTTAGAGATGATATTAAGCTAATTAGTATCTGAAGGTCATTAAGAACGATTTTTGATGTGAATGGTACATATGCGTGATATTAAAGGCATGGTGGCCTTTTTTTGGATTCGTATTCCATTCGATGATGAGAATTTCAGATGTTGATTTAATTTGAGGTTGAGTTAAGTTCTATTCCCTGTGACTATGTTCTCTGCCTGTAGGGATGGCATTAAGCAAGGATAGTGGTTAGAGTCTCACTTGCAGTGCTTTGATTCCATCCGTTGAGTAATTTTAAATGATGACTTTGATTCTTTTCTAGTTGCTTTAGCATTGAGCATGATTTGTTCTTTGCTGGATGTTTCGACTCCAAATGGTATTTTACTTTCCATTGGTTGCTTCAACACAGTGCATGATTTGATTCTCCACCAATGGCCTCAACCATGAACGTGATTTGATTCTATCAGTTGGCCATCATACGTTATTTGATAAGTTAAGAAAAATCCTTCAATGTGCAAGTGAATTTTTGTGTTGAAACATTAAATACGATTATTAACCTTAGAAAAATTCATGTTTTGAGGTTGTGAGGTATTTATCAAAAATGATGTTTAAAGAGAAGTCCAATTGGACAAATTTTTAAGTGTTTTTTTGCATACTGGAACAAAAGTATCAATGCATGATCTTCAGGTATCGATAGACTTAGCCCAAAAGCTTTTTAAAAGGGGATTTGAAGAACATCTACTATACATTTTAGATGTATCAATAGATTTGGATTTGTATGAACATCTATTGATATATAGCCAAATCTAGCAATAAAATTTTTCTAGAACCAGATGTATCGATACATTTGCCCGATGTATAGATACATTATGCCATTTTCAAAAAAATGGAAAGGGCAAAATGGTATTTTTACCTCTAAAACTATAAATACACTTGATCTGCCAAGGTTTTGCAACCCTTAACTACATTTTTGAAAGGTAACCTCTTCTAAAACTTTCTTAACTCATTTTTGAGCAAAAACTATTTCTTCTAATGATTCAAGGTTGGGTTTTGAGATCTGATGATAAAAATGACATTTTTAAACTTTTGAAACCATAAAAGCTTGTTTTTGATTTTGGAAATCTTGCTTCTTGGCCTAGAAATTTTGCTAGAGAACTAAAGTTCAAGGTTTTGTGAAGCTCACTAAAAGTAAGAGTTGAAGATTTAATGATTTTAGATTGGGTTTAGTGAGAGAAAGTTGACTTAATAAAAAATGAGTAACTTTTGAAAGTTCTTAGAACGATTAATCCAAGTTTATTAGGCTAGAAATTTTTTTTTATGATTGTTGTGTGATAAAAATGATCCAAAACTCCAAGTAAATCATGAGAGAAAGACTGTGATTGGGTTTTTGATCAAGGTGAGTGGATAGACCACTATTAAACTATTTTGATATGTATGGAAATGATTATTTATGCATTCTGAATGGTTAATAAAGGATTTGAATTTCAAGAATGAAAAAGGTTTTCTAAGAAAGTAAATTGTTAGTGATTGCAATATGATTGACATAATGATTTTTAAAATGTTTACAAACTTACTATGTATGTAAACATTTTGCTATGTATTAGTTTTCAACAAGGGGGATAAACACCTTATGTTCAATCTGTAGACTAATGTGGGTACGAGTTATTGTATGTTGATTTATAAATGGTAAGGTTTGCTTGTTTGGTGTGATGAACACCAGAAAGTTGTGTGCATGATGTAAATTCCATATACCATATAAGATGATTAAGTATTCATGTTAAATGCCATGAGAGTGTGTGTATGATGTATATTCCATATACTACATGAGATGAATAAGCAGGTACGATTGATGTTATATGCTAGTATGTGAGGTATTTCCAAATACTAAGCGATATGAGTATGAGTAGTTGATTTGAGTGAGGAATAATTCTACTCACAGAAGGTGTAAGTGACAACTTTGCTCTTATGATGCATCATAAACGTCCGAGGAGCAATGAGAATTTACATTGCTGGCCTAAGGTTGATGGGGTCATATCATAACATTGTATGATTTGTGATAATTGAGTGTGTGAATTAATGTTAATGGGAATGATTATGACTAACATGCATTTATGAAATGTTATGTGCTAAGTTTATAGTTGTCAATTTTGCACACGCAAGTATACATATCAAACAAGTAATATAGACAGCAAGTCTAGAATCGTATCCCATAAGCAATTGCTCTTAATTCTTTACTAAGTATTAAAATTATGACAAATTAATCTTATTGAAGTAACTTGATTTTGTAGACATTTAATTAAAACTAAGGTCAATCAAATGCTAAACTAATTAACAAAAACTAAAATTCACTAGAGAAAGGTAATATATTAAAACCTAAGATTATGGGTTCATTTAACACTTTATTTGATACCAGCTTCTCATATTATTTACATTCAAGGGTGGTTTTACTAACGTAGAATCCTAAGCTATGTACAAGTCTTTGTCGAGATGCTTGCACAAATACCTAAATTAATTGGGTCACTATATGTCTATAGTAATCAATTAAATAAGGTTCTTTAAGCTAGTGTTCTAATTTGGCTATGTATGGCAATTGGTGTATGTTTATCTGAATCGTGAATCTGATCACCTAAGTAACATGACCATACACTATTCAAATCTTATTCCAATATGAAATCTCCTTGTCGAGTTTTAATTAGATTCACAAATCAGTTAATTGTTGGCCAGGCAATTCAAGGCACTAAGAACAGATTTGACTAAGTAGAGCTATACCCATTCATCATAAATAAAAGAAAAATCAAGCGTGCAGACTACATGTTGAAATACACCATAATCCTAAAAAAGAAAAGGACTTCATGACATTTAAATAAAATAACATTATTTACCAAAAAATTAGTATAAAAAGTAAATTATTAAATCTGTGATAAACTACTTTAAAACATAATCGAAATTTAAGGCTTACTTGATCTCTTCCAAGCACCTCACATCCAATCATAATTGGAATTAGACAATACAAAACATACCTTGGCATTAAAACAAGCCAAGGGAGGCTCTAATACAACTGCTAGGAAAGACATGATTGGAGCGCCAACATGGCGAAATAACAAAATTGAAACAAAATAAAAACCATGCCTCCTACCTTTGGATCAACTTGGTTGTTTAATGCAATGTTAAATATCATAGAAAATTAGAAAAAGCGTTTTATCTTTCCAAATGATATCATAATCAAATGGATTCTTTTTAGCGCTAAAAAATGTGAACACCTTCTTGTGTGAAAAAATCCCAACCACTCAAATGCTTGCCTCCAATGCTGTACACACGATTACAACGGATCCTTCTGAGGGAGAGAGCTTTATGCCACGAGCTTGTGCTAGCAAGTGGACAATGATTTGTCCTTTTTTCTTCTTTGATTTCCAGGAAAGAATCAATGAAGAAGTTTTTTGAAAAACCTCTTCAAGAGTGGTGACACTCAAAAGAAAAACTATCAGTTATTTTTTTCTTTTGTTACCCCAGAAAAGAGTGGCTATAATGTGATATTTATATCCAGGCTTAATTTTATTATTAGAATTTTCAAAATAAGTCCTTAATATTATAACAATTATAGTATTTAACAAATGCCTAATTAAACTTTTTTAATTAAATCCTTAGTAGTTAAAACCTAGAATTTGATTTAAGCCTAACTTAACTCATCACACTCTCAATTTAATCTAAATTGCAGCCATTATGTGTCACCCATTAGGTTCCTAACATATTAGCAATGGAGTTGAATTATAATTTTATTAATTAATTAACTTAAATGAATCAAATTTAATTTTAAATTAACTAATTTTGTAACACCGTGTACCTTCGTAAAGAAGCCAATACGACCTTACCGATAAGACGAGGGTCAATTGAAGCTAAGTTAAGTGCAAAAGAGTGTTGAACATGTGGGACCCCCACCATGCAAACATATGCATGCAAGGATGTACTTGTAGTGGGGAACATGTGGGACCCCCACCATATGACAAATAAAAAGGAAAGAGACAAATACACAAGGTGAAATATGCATGTGATTTTACTAGTTAAAGAAAGCATTGAAGATCTATGCATGATGCACACTTAGTGGCAATGTTGGAGTAAAAGAAAAAAAGTGTATATGCATGTAATGTTAATGGCTAAATGGAAGGCCAAATGTGAAATAATGTGGGAGAATGCATGAAAGACAAATGGACAAAAGTAAGGTGGATGAAATGGAAATGTATTAAAAATGCATGAAGATAGATTAAAGAATGGAAAGATAATGAAAGGTGGGTATTTAACCAATAAAATGAGGAGAATATTGGCGCATGAAGAACCATTGGGTGGCAAGGTGGTCCAATAAGAAACTAAAGAAACAAAACTAAGAAATAACAAAAAGAAAGGGAAAAAGGCAATGAAGTCTTTAGGAACTTGGGCAAACCGTGCCTTTGAGAGAAAAAGAAAGGAAAGAAATGGCTTTGTAAGTTCCACCCACATGGTAGAGAGAAAAAAGAAGAAATGAGAGATTTAAGAGGAGGCTCGATTTTGAAGAAAACCTAAGGCAACCATAAAGATTTCCTTCCCTTTATATTATTGAGATTTGATATTTCACCATCCAAAAAGAGATTTGAAACTTGGAAGAGGATGTGTGGCTCGGTTTTGTGATTCAAGTAATGAAAAGGTAAGAGAATTGCTTTAGTTTGAAGGTATCACTAGAAATTAGGATTGGTAGTGTTGGGTTGTGTTTGTGGCAGCAATGATTTCTAAGGTTTGAAGAATATGGATGCATGCATGCCATTGATCCTTGGTTAGGTGATAGATTTAAGAAAAAATGAAAAAGAGGTAAGATGTTCTTACCCTTTGAATTCCTAAATGGTGGGAAAATATGGGTGTTAATTGATAGATTTATGTGTGGTAGCCTTGATGATAAAAGCTATGGAGATGTGTTGATGTGCATGAAAGTCCAAGCCATTCCAAAGTTAAGCATGCAATGTAAATTGATTGTGCTATCTTGGGTACAGTTAGGAAGAATACTTATACTAGTTATGAGTTTGGATGTTGTGTGAATGTAATGTTTTGAAGAAAGTAAAGGATAGAAAATTATGCATATAAAGACTTGAGAATTCTTTGGTAAAGTTGCTGCCTATATATATATGTGCAAAAGATTAATTGTGAAGAAATGCCAATTATAACATGAATTTGACTACTTAGTTAATGGTTAGTACTTGAATGAGAAAGGGGAATAAAGAATGGGCTATAAAAGCATAGAGCTAAGTGTGGGCAGCAAGTGTGGGATAAAATAAATTGTAAAGTTGTAAAGTATTTTGGATTTGCTTGCTGTCAGGAAATTGACAAGTAAAGGGTTGTTGTCATGCGTGTAAATTAAGAAGGATAATGGTTAAACAGCAAGTGGTATTGATCAATTAAGAATGTAAAGAGTTTAAATTGTAGAAGTGATATCCCACCAAGAAAGGTGAGTAAGGGGTGTCAATTTTAAAAGATTCTTACTATATCAAAGTATATATATAGTATTATCCAATGCCTTTGTGGAAAGCATGAGTTGCTAGAAAATGATAAGTGATTTGAACACATGATTTGAGATGATTTATACACTGCTTTTGTGAAAAGCATGAGCTGGTAGAAACGATAGGCAATTGTGGATGCAAATTGATTTGGAAGTTGTTTGTGTATACTATACATATATACATATATGTGAAGTGTTTTAGAAATCAGGAAACAAGCCCTTTCGCAATGTTTTGCATCAAAACTGTGCCTTGTATCTTTGTGTGATGTGCATAGTTATTTGCACTTGATAAATGGTATAAATACAAATCTTTGTGAGCCAGTTTTAGTCCAAAATGTTTACACCATGCATTTTAATGTGAAAAACAATTTTGAAAGGTTACTGCACCTTGTTTTCAAATGATTTTATGGGAAAACTCTTGAAAATATTGATTTGGTTTTGAAAACAATTTTGAGAAACTAAGCACATCAAGAGTAAGTTGAATGTCTTATCGGGATAGTGCGACCTTTGTGCACAAGTGAGCTCTAGCTAAAAAACCTTTTAGGTGGCTAACGGGCTATTAGACTTGGTTAGGCCACAGTCTATAATTATACGTGGCAAGGTCACGAGTTTATATATGTTGTTACGACCACATGATTTTTTCGATGTCAGCCAACATCGTCAAGATTACCATGGTTGTGGGCATCCGATGAAGAAGGGCCTCTCGGATTGTTATTACGTGGAAGAGGGTCCACGGGTTGATTATCCATGATTACCTATTTGAGAGTCTTGAGAGTTTTTAGACTCGTACTCATTCACATGGTGGAGAGATATTATTTTCCTGCAACTACCTTTTTTGTAATTGAAAGCTTTCAATGCTTTATATGTAGATCATGAATTTATATATAAGGATGTGCTCAGTTATTTTACATGCCACACAGTTTGGGAGCATGCGTGGTTGTATATGGCCATTGTATTAATGAAGGAAACAAATGATTTCGATGGTGGAAATCTATTTTACTATGCTTTGATTTTGGCATTGTTTGCAAAGGAAAGTATTGCACTATGACTTTTACAAAATTAATTTTACAAGGCACAAACACCTTATTTGTCTTTTGGTTTTATAAGGTTATCATTTTATATTCTAGTTTTATTATTCAAAAAGTTCCACCTTAAGCTTGTTTCCCACCTGTGCCTTGCTCATGGAGCCGATGATCATTGAGTCTGTGAGACTCACCCCCCTTTATCTCCTTTTTTGCAGATAGAGATCGACGTAGCGTGCATTCATCAACACATATTGTCCATCGTGGATAGGCCAAGGCATCTCGTAACACTTTATTCTGAGTCGCTCCACTACTAGAGGTTGAGTTGTTCATAGCATAATTTGTTTGTAAATAGTATTAATGTAAATTTACATTTGGAGATTATAAACCTTGATGTATTTTTTCAATTATGAGGAACAAAAGTTAAGTCGATTTGTAATGACTTTTGTTCAAATCATATTACAAAGAGTTGTATGGTTCAAAGCAATTACATAGATCGGGGAATCAATATAACGTATTAACAATAGTTTCAAATAAGGTTTCTTTGAGACTTGATGGGTTCTCTTGCAAGACTCTGACGCTTGTAGCTATCAAGGAATGGGGCATTACAAATTCAATTCCATAGACCAAGATTGGCATCTAGGAATGCATCATGGCCACCCAATTGTTAAGAGAATCAAAGGATTCTTTCAGAACCTTTTAGTTTATACTTTATCAATGTAATTCAATCCCTCATCCTCTATTCGAGAGATGATAAAAGCTTGGCACAGTGCCTACTCTTATTGATCTCTATATTTGTTCCTACAATTAAATCATTAACTTTATGGAGACTTATGAAACTTATTTCATAATCTCCTAATCACCTTGGCCAAAGATTTAATTAAGCTAATGTCAACTAAGAACTAATGAGATATTTCCCCTTGAATCACTTGGGGTGATGATTCTTATCTTGACCACTCATTTGCCTTCATATACTTCACATTATACCCAAAAAATCTTGTTTTGGCATCCTTGGTTAGGCACCCATATGTTAGCTTTAAAATTATTAAAGTTTTGATTATGATAAAATGAGCAAATTTGCTTGAACATTATTTGAGTGATCCTTGACAAGTTTTTGAAATGATTTAACTCCCATACATTATTCTTACTTAGTCACAAGCTTGACTTTTGAAGTTATTGAACTATATCTATAAGCTTGTATGACTTAGGTGTATGAGTGCTTATGATTCTCATTCATTAAAGTTTGATTTAAAGATTAAAGGAAAATCTAGATGCACTCATTAAGGGGGAGTTTTGAATATCTTGTTTAGTGATGAAAAGAAAAGTGAGAGCAAGAAGACTAAGTTAAATAGAGTTTGCTAGATCTTCATGTTTAACTTATGTGTGTGATGCTTTGTTATAGTTTTGTTGAATATTATATACTAGTTATTATGGAGATTCAATATATCTTGCTTAGCTACTGTGGATATTGTATATCTTGTTGAGCTATTGTGGATTTTATAAATATTTCTTTGCAAATCTTT
The DNA here is from genome assembly GCF_002168275.2 of Theobroma umbraticum. Lineage (NCBI taxonomy): Eukaryota > Viridiplantae > Streptophyta > Magnoliopsida > Malvales > Malvaceae > Theobroma > Theobroma umbraticum. The sequence continues at coordinate 319,436 of NW_018397271.1, read as the reverse complement.
AAAGAAAACTAAATACATTAACTAAGGGGGAGCAACTCATTATGAATAAAGATTTGAAGCATTCATATTGAGAATAGACATTGAACTCTTGATCTAGGAGTGTTTTGCCATCATAAAAAATAAAAGAAAGAGAATGCTGACTCCATGTGTATTTTGATGATAACAAAAGATTCCTATTAATTGGTGTTTACTTATATTATTTAAGTGTGCAGAAAAAAACTTAAATTTATTAATATATTTGGTATTTAAATGCATGTCAAGATGCTTGTTCAGCTGCAAAATGTGTTTGTTGCTTAAACAAGCAAAGAAGAAAGAGCTTTAGTGAAGACATATTAGTCTTAATTGATTAACACAAATCCTTAAAAGTTAAAGCAATTCTAGGGGCTGCACCAAAGACAGATAAAATGGTCTTAACTAGTTAACACAAGGTTTAATCAATTAAGTGGGTGCTAAATACAAAATAGAAGCATTTTAAGCAGTTAAAGGAAAGGAGTTAACTAGTTAAAGTCTAACTTAAAGTGTCAAAAAGCACCAAAATTCAAATTGAAAATATTGATGACCATTTAAGGTACCAGACTAAGGGAATTAGAGTTGAAGACTTCTTAATTGGTTGGAGCACATTTTAATTAGTTAAGAATGAATGGAGAAAAGCTTTAATCAGTTAAAGGGAGTATTAAGTTGTTGAATGGAGTTTGGCCAAAAATAATACACGAAGCTGCTTGAAATAGAAAGTTATTAATCAATTAAAGTTGCTGTTATAGGTTAACACAGAAAACCAGATTGCGAGACAAAAAAGGCTTAATCGACAAAGAAGTATGATTAACCAACTAAAGCTCATTATCAGAAATTTGAATTTAAGAACAAAAGCACAAAATAAAGGCCAAAAAATGGCTAGTTTCTGTCTCCAACAGCCAAAAGTAATTTTACAAGTATTTAAAGCCTCTCCAACTGTTAAAAATGATATAAAGAAGTTATCCAAAGTGATTTTGATCTTAGAAGACCAAAAACCTTCTCTTTACACTTGTATTTCACTACCATCCCTTGAAAAAGTGTTTAAGCTTAACTTTGTACATCTTAGATCACCTAAGTTATCTTTTGTGCTTTATCTTTTCTTCATTTCTCGTTTACTTAAAGTGTGCGAGCAACTTTAAAGAATATATCAAGTTTGGGTTAGATTGTTTTATAGGTTTTAACTTAGCTCTGAAAAAGTTAGTTTTGGGTTTTGGCTGATCTCGAGAAAAACCATTGTTAAAGATTATGGCTGAGCTTGTGAAAACCCAATGTAAAAGCTTGGTGGAAGCTTAGGAAGTCCACTGATTTTAGTGAATTGCTTTGAAAATTCTTGATTGGGAGATCAAGATAGCAGATGTAGGTCAAGGGGATCGAACCACTATAAATCATTGTGTTTTCTCTACTTTCTTTTTTTTTTCTTCTTACTCATAGCATTTAAATCATTCATCTAGCAAGCTTAAATATCCTTTTTCAATTCCCTTAATCAGCTATTTACTTGGAAAGAATTTTCATGTCATTCTAAAAGTGATATTCACCCTTTTTAGCATGGTATTTAGGACCAACAAGTGGTACCAAAGCCTAACCCTCATTTTTAAGGCTTAACATGTTTAGGGAAGATCCAAATGGCTCTACAAAAATATTTTCTTGCTGAGGTTCAATCCACAAATAGACCATCTCTATTTGATGAATTAAACTATCCTTATTAAAGTACTAAAATGTCCATTTATGTTAGGACTTATGACTATGAAATGTGGGATATCATTACTGAAGGTTTTTCCATTCCTATGATTACTAATTCAGTAACTGGTGAGAAAACTCCCAAAGATAGAAGTAAGTGGATAGAAGCTAAAATGATGAGAGTACAAATCAACTCTAAGACCATGCAAAATTTCATTTGTGCACTTGATTATAGAGAACACAATAATGTGTTCATGAGCAAAAGTGCTAAGGAAATTTGGGAAAACATAGAAAAGTTATGTGGAGAAACAAAGAAGGAAAAGAAATTGGAAGACAAGTCTTGTGAGAATCAATACTCAACAAGCAACACAACAAATGTTAAAAAGGAATCAAGTGAAGATGAATTCTCAAATCAAATTGAATTAGGCCTCGTGTCTTTTAAAGAGATAAACGTAATTTCTTCTTCTAGTGAACTTAATTCATACGCTTTTGATGAATTGCATGATGCTTTTGAGGATTTAGCATTTGAGTTTGAGAAATGAATATGAACCACAAGAAAATTACTTCCATATTCGATGTTGAAAATGAAGTTTTGATGAAAACAAAAATTGACTCGGAAAAAGAAAATGAGAATTTGGAAAAGGATTTTGAGCTTACCAAAAGAAAATTGATATTTTGGAGAAATGAAATTTTGATGTGGAAAGGAAATTTGAAGATTTATTAGCTGAGAAACAAAAGGCTTCCATGAATTCCTCATCTTCCAAAATGACCAAATACAATCATTGCACATTTTATAGTTATTGTTCATACACTTGTCTAATTAAAAAAATGTGTATCTTACAAATTTAGACAAGTGTGGGTTCCAAAAGGACCTTTGTTCGATGAGTCAAACTTTCAAGGATCCAAAGCAATTTAGGTACCAAAAATCAAATGAAAAATATCTCTTGTAGGTCTGCTAGAGCAAAGAGGAACAATTCTTGAAGAATGAATCCTTTCTAGTCACACATAAAGGAAAATGGGCAATCTTTGTGCTAAAAGCCTTTTGTTCGTTTAAATGAGATTTCTTATTACTTATTTATTGAATATTTCATTGATTTAGTTTAGTTTCTAAAATTGTTTGCTTTTCTTTGTTGAAAACTTTGGTTACCTATTCTTACTTGAATATTAAATGCATAATTCTTTGAGCTTTATTGATAAATCTTGTCTATGCAACTTGATTTGATATGATACATGCTATAAGTTGCAAGGAAGTATGAACCTAAAGATTGAGTATGAACTTACATTTGATCTTGAATAGATCATCATTCTTATTTTGAGAAAATTATTTTTTACGATTGCTTGATTATAGAAAATTTTTTCTATAAAATTTCCTCATGTTTTGTAAAATTGTTTCCATACTATTTCTTTGAGGAAAATGATTTTTGAGCAAAATTTTGAAACATAAAAGGTTGGATAATGTGATAGAAATATGAGCATACTTGATGACTTACATACACACCTATTCAAGTAGCTTAAAACAAGGAAAATTGAGTTAAAAAATTATCCTTGATTTCCTTGTGCCTAACATAAGTTGACCATTTGAACAATCTTGATTTACATACCAAAGCTTGCTTGTGCTAGGAATGGCATGATTATAGCATCAACACACAAGAATAACAAAAATTGAAATAAAATAAAAACATGCCTCCTATCTTTGGATTACCTTGGTTGTTTAATGCAAAGTTAAGTACCACATAAAATCAGAAAAATTTTACCTTTCCAAGTGATATCGTAATCAAATGGATTCCTTTTCGTGAAAAAACATGAACACCTTTTCTGTGAAAAAATCCCAGCCACTCAATCGCTTGGCCTCCAATGATTCACACATGATTGCAACGGATCCTTCCCAAAAAGAAAACTTTATGCCACGGGCTTGTGCTAGCAACTGGACAACGATTTGTCCTCTTTTCTTCTTTGATTTCCAGCAAATGATCAAAGGAGAAGTTCTTAAAATAAAATTAAAATTCATAAGAGTGGCGGCACTCAAGAGAGAAAAAGAATTTTTTTTTTATTTTGTTTCCTTCCCCACATCTAAAAAGAAAGAATGGCTATAATGTAATATTTATATCTAGGT
>NW_018397271.1:315416-315624 GCF_002168275.2 Theobroma umbraticum | reverse complement strand
AAAATTTGCAAAATAAGTCCTTAATGTTATAACAATTATAATATTTAACCAATACCTAATTAAACTCTCTTAATTAGGTCCTTGGTAGTTAAAACCTAGAATTCAATTTAAGTCCAACTTAAATCATCACACTCTCAATTTAATCCAAACTGCAATCTTTGTGTGTGACCAACTAGGTTCCGAACATGTTGGCAATGGAATTGAATTA
>NW_018397271.1:300518-315406 GCF_002168275.2 Theobroma umbraticum | reverse complement strand
AATTAATTAATTTAAATGAATCATATTAGATTTTAAATTTATTGATTCAATTCCATAGACCATGATTAGCATCTAGCAATGCATCCTGACCACCCAATTATTAGAAAAGTCAAAGGATTCTTTGACAACCTTTCAATGTACAGTTTTTCAGTGTAATTCATTCTCTCATCATATATACTAGAGATGATAAGAGTTTGGTGCAGTGCCTACTCTTATTGACCTCCATATTTGTTTTTGTAGTTAGATCATTAGCTTTATGGAGACTTATGAAGCTCATTTCATAATCTCCTAATCACTTTGGCCAAGGATTTGATTAAGCTAATGTCAACCAAGAACTAATGAGATATTTCCCTTTGAATCACTTGGGGTGATGATTCCTATCTTGACCACTCATTTGCCTCATATGCTTTAACTATACCCAAAAACATCCTTGGCATCCTTGGTTAGGCACCCATAAGGATGAAATCAAAGCATAATACTCCATATACAAAACATCCTGGTGTCTCAAGTCTAGGGAGTAGTTACACAACTGACACATGCGAAGTATTGCATAGACACTTGAGCGAGGTACCAAATGCACTTCTCATGGCGGGTCATGTTTAGTGAACTCGCTCTCCCATGGCAAACACCCACATGCCAGTTCCATGTATCTCTATACTTCAACTGATGAAAGTGATTGCTTACTTTGATGCCCTGTCTTAAATAATACAATGATCAAGAACATTTAGGGACAATGCTTTAATGCAAAAGGATCTCATAATTGTATCCCAATACAATTCCTTTGCAAGGCATATATAATTCCATGGGCTTTATCTACATAAGTACAAAAGTAATTAAAGCACAAACTTATGGATAAAGAACTACCTCTATGTTATTATGAATAACAAAATGTTATACATGAATATCTCATAATTGTAATTCCCATACAACCACAGATTGGCTTGTAGGGCTTATACTAACAACTTGAATAGTTCAAGATGGTTGATAATGAGCTTGAAAATTCTAACTACTTTAATTGGTACTTTTAAAGCAAAATGAGCTTATATGAGAAAAATGTTTCCATCCTTTAAATTTAGAATGATTTATGAATTTGACAAGTTTGTTTCATGGTGAAAATACTTGTTCTTATTGGATGTCCATGCTTGCTTGTAAGCTTGAACAGTGATAAGGGCAAATTTAGCATATGGTTGTGAGATATTTGGAAATGATCCTTGACATAGATAAACATAATTCATTATGCTCATTACACATTTCATAAAGAATTTAAAGCATAATTGAACAAAATTGAGTGACGCTGAGTCCATAATTTTATACAAAGTATGTCCAACTCAAATCTTGTATATATGATTTAAGTGCAAAATTTTGAAAAGAGAGATTAAATCTTTATCGAATGCTTTTCTTGTAAAACCTTTTTGTCCTTCTTCATTGAAAATGATTTATTAATTCTTTGTTTTTAATCATACAGCATGGTTGAGCAAACTCGATTTGATATATTCATATAAATTGCACAAATTCCATGTTGCTTGGTATTTCTCTCATGATTGGTGAAATTGATTGAAAGGGATTTCTTAAGCATGATCTTGAGTCTAATAATTTGGCATTGATGGCATTTTTCAAGTAAAAGAACAGATCTATTTGTAATGTTTGACATCCTTGAGATTACAAACATTTCAATGATATATAACTTGAAGAACTATACCTTGCGTTGAAAATGCCATTATATCTTATTCTTGTTACAAATGAATGCTTGAATAACATCAAGGGCATTTTTATCCATATGCTAGAAAAATGTTATAAATGTTAAATTTGATGCTTATTATGATTAAACACTGTTTAAATACTTGTTGTACATGTTATAAGTCATAGTCATGCATCATGATGTAAATTGAATATGTTTGAGCATATTAGAGACATGATTCTTCAAAAAAGCATTTCAACCTTTTAGCACTTGTGAACAATGAGCAATAAAAGCCAAAATTGGAGTTCACATGTTTTTCTTGAAGAATCTTTGATCATACATGTCCAAAATGATTTTTTAAACATGGTTGAAATGAAATTCTAAATTGTTTTCCCACAAATCCATGTTTTGAGATCATTGTTCCTTGGAACATTGCATGTTCTGCACTTTTTTCTGGCTTTTTAATATGCAGGGATCAAGCATAATTGACTTTTAAGCATTGCTAGTCGGACATTAGAGAACAAAATGCAAACAATGTTGTTGGAATGATTAAAAGTGGATCCCCAAGGATATACAGTCAATTCTTGAGTGCTCTAAAGCGAAAATGGACAAGTTTTGAGTTCCAAAATATCTACTTATTTCACTTCTTGTCCATTGCAATATTTTCTTCCCTGAATTTCCTTTCAAAGATGATTCTTGACTTTTAAAAACATGCATTACGAACATTCTTATGATCATTTGGTGCAAGTACATGTTCTTGAAATTGTAACATTTGTTGAAAGATGGGAAAACTTTTTTGATTGCTTAAATCTATCTATTCCCAAGAATTACACTCATATTGATTCCATAAATTCTGATGTATTTACAATAGTAAAATAGCAATATGAGAAATTATTCATAAACGCTTGAATTTGTTAATCTTATTGGAATTTCATGTGCATGCATAAATAATATCTCCTCATGAAAATTGAAATGTTCAAATGCTAATCTGGGAACAATTCTTCAAATATAGTTTATGTTTGTCCTTAAATGATTGTTTCAATATTGGTTTCTTGATTATGCATATGAAATTGATTAGGATGAACTCATTAAAAAAAATGAAAAATATGTATGGTTCATCTATTATTTTGGTCAAGACACATGCCTATATGATTTTTCATTTTCCTTTACCATAAAGTTTGAAGTCTAAAACTTGCCTTGAGCTATGAATTTGAATATGAATTTAATTGTCAAGTTTGACCATGACATATATTGTGAGTTGATATAGTTGAAATTTATTTTCAATATGCATTTAAATGTTAACTATGTCTTCATTAAGCCTTAATGTTTACGTGATCTAAAGATCTTGTGTGCATCCAACTTTAGCTTATAGGTCGACATAAACATTTGGACATGTCAAACAAAATATGGCCTATACCTTTAGTTAGCAATGAATTCCTAATGTGCTTTGATTAAATATCCCTTTCTTGAATCTTGATAATTGGCATTCATTGATGATTGAATGTTCACTTTGAATATATTCTTGAGTTGAGTACTTTATTTTCAATTTTCTTTAGTATCACTCATGAATTATGAAGAATATTGAGAAATAGCATGTACCACATTAAAATTCAACGCTTGTGATTTTTTTTTGGTATATGTATATATATTTATGAAAATTAGAATCATGAGTAATGAAAATAGCCATTTTATTTTTTGTAATCATGTTAGTGCTTACTTGATCACAATCTTTCTTACATGATTGCAATAAGTGCAAAATACTTTAGTCATTCTTCACTAATAATGATAGGCATTTTTGTGAAAGTTCATCATGAATTGATAATTTCATATATAATTTGGAGAATACATCTTGGAATGCTTACTTCAAAAGGACTTGGATGAATGACCACTTGAAAATAATTTGGAGGAATACTCACTAAAAATGCTTGATGATGATTTTTTTTTAATTTCTCCTGGAGTTGTTGCTATTTTTATATATGAATTAGGGAATTTTCTAAAAATGCTTGATTAATACTACTTAGCTGACTGATATTGAGGATAAATAATGAATGCTTGACGATGATTGATAATATTTCATGATAATTGAGAATGATGCTTGAAGACCAATGATACCTTAGACATGCCTAAGAATTACTTTTCAAATACTTCTTGAAAATATCAGTATTTGATACATATGTTGAACATTTATTCAAATGCTCATACTTCTTTTGTTCCACAAATACTTGAGTGTTAAGGAAATAAATTGAATATCCATATGAATGCTCATTTATTCTAGGCTTGTGACTTTTCTCCTAATGTTTGATCTATTAAAGATCTCTAACAATTTGTGTTGTGCCTATGATTTTTTAAAGGGGAGTCAATCATTGTCATTGATATCATAAGGAATTAAGATATTTAACAACAAGGTTTGGTGAGAATTCAACATTTGGTGCTCTTCGCTACCGATAACATCTTTCTAAACACCAAAATAAATATTGTGCCTTATATTTCTTCTCAGTTAATCTTGGATGTTGAAATGCATAATTGGTATCAAGCCTTAAGTTTTCTCAATTAATGTCTAGCTTTAAAATTGGTATCAAGCTTTATAATTGTCTTTTCTCACTTGTGCTTTAAATTGATCATATCTTTGTTAAATGTTTTGACACTTGAAGTTGATATGCTTAAAGTGCTTTATGATAGGGGAAGTCTTTACTAGTGCTTGACCAATTGATATAATGAGCTATAAAATTATTCCACCTCTCATAATTGATATTGTGCTTTGACAAAGTGGGAAATTTTACTTATATCTATCAATTGGTATATTGAGCTTAAACACTTGGTATTGGAGTTGATATATGGCTTATGTGCTTATTAAACATCATTATACTTATCTGTCTCGAACTTCATAAATGTTATGTCCAAATTTTGCTTATAGAGATATATACATGTGGCATTCTTATTGATGATTCTCTTGATGAATTAATACTTGAATGTGCTTAATAGGTATATTTCTTAATGGCTTGGTTGAGGATATTAAGTGCATATATATGATGACTAGGTGACTTTATGGTTACATATTCATGGTTTTAATGCTTATACTCTTGATGGATTTTGCTACCTATTATTTCATGACCTTTAGTGTTTAATGCTCACTATTTCTTAACCTTTTTGATATAACAAAAAAGGGGAAAAGGTTAATAAGTAAATTTAATTTTATGCATCTGTTGAGGGGGAGATTTTAAAATCACTTCAAATGCAAAATTATGCTCATAGTTTTGTCATATAAAAAGGGTGGAGATTGTTAGCTTTAACATTATTATAGTTTTGATTATGACAAAATGAGAAAATTTGCTTGAACATTATTTGAGTGATCCTTGACAAGTTTTTGAAATGATTTAAGCCCCATACATTATTCTTACATAGTTACAAGCTTAACTATTAAAGTTATTAAACTATATCTATAAGCTTGGATGACTTAGGTGTATGAGTGCTTATGATTCTCATTCATTAAAGTCTGATTTAAAAATTAAAGGAAAATCTAGATGCATCCATTAAGAGGGAGTTTTGAATATCTTGTTTAATGATGAAAAAGAAAAAGGAGAGAAAGAAGACTAAGTTAAATAGAGTTTGATAGGTCTTCATATTTGATTTATGTGTGTGATGCTTAGCTATGGTTTTGTTGAATATTATGTGCTAGTTATTTTGGATATTTAATATATCTTGCTTAGCTACTGCGGATATTGTACATCTTGTTTAGCTACTATGGATATTATAAATATTTTATTGCAAACCTTTAAAGAAAACTAGATGCATTAACTAAGGGGGAGCAACTCATTATGCATAAAGATTTGAAGCATTCATATTGAGAATAGACATTGCACCCTTGATCTAGGAGTGTTTTGTCATCATAAAAAACAAGAGGGAGAGAATGTTGACTCTATGTGCTTTTGATGATAATAAAACATTCCCATTCATTAGTGTCTAATTATATTATTTAAGTGTGTAGAAGAAAGCATAAATTCATTAATATATTGGGTATTTGAATGCAAGCCAAGATGTTTGTTCAGCTGCAAGATGGGTTAGTTGGTTAAACAAGCAAAGAAGACAGAGCTTTAATGAAGATAGATTAGTCTTAACCGATTAACATAAATCCTTAATGAACAAAAGCAATTCTGGGTGCTTCATCAGAGACAGACAGAAAAGTCTTAATTGGTTAACACAAGGTTTAATCAGTTAAGCAAGTGTTGTATGCAAAATAGAAGCCTTTTAATCAGTTAAAGAAAAAGAATTAACTGGTTAAAGGTTAAAGTTAAAGTGTCAAGAAGCATCACATTGAAATTGAAAATATTGATGACCATTTAAGGCACCAAGCCAAGAGATTTAGAGTTAAAGACTTCTTAATTGGTTGGAGCCCATTTTAATCAGTTAAGGATGAATGGAAAAACGCTTCAATCAGTTAAAGAGAGTATTAATTTGTTGAATAGAGGTTAGCCAAAAACAGTACTTAAAGGTGCTTGAGATAAAAAGTTATTAATTAGTTAAAGTTACTGTTAATTAGTTAACATAGAGAAATAGACTACGAGACAGAGAAGACTTAATCGACTACTAAAACTATCCTCCTCTAGCACTAGCTTTCATATGTCACAACCCAAATTTAGAGGTCCATGATCGGCACACTCAAGCCTTGTAGGCAAGTCTGCGACACTCGAAGAAGCCTTTGTTCATAAACTTGATTAACATAAATCATACATGTGAGGCCTCTTGGCCAACATCATATCCATTAACATTTATAATATTGAATATACATGGTTCACAATTAGCCCCACAGCTCATATTGTTACACTAAACTTAAACATAAGTATCCCCAAGGCCATACATTGGCTAATCATCATTTTAAATCTTTAACCATCTCATTACATGAAATCATATAGGGTAAAGCAATACCCACATACTCCATTTTATACATAACCATCTTATGCACTATGGAAATGTAAGACTCATCTATGACTCAATGGAGATACATCGCTAGTGGATAACATACAACTTGCCTAAAACTGCGTGTCTGACATTGTCAACGCTAAGCCACCTAATCCTTAGTGTTTATTTAATTGTACAATTCAATCCAAAGGGTGAGTCACACTAGTAGTTAATGAGTGGGAGCATATATCAATTGTAAATGTGCAGGGATAGTTGCTACACGTAACCTCTAAACATGTATATAAACTAGTGAACTCAATGTACTCACGTCAAGATAGGTCGGACATCACCTGTCATAAACACATTATCATTATCTTGGTAGCTGCACTATGCTGCTACATATAGACATCATTTTGTGTAAAAGGGTAAGGTGATTTATGTCTATCATGCCTACCACATCTGTTCATCAACACGACTATCGGTTTATTCCATTGTATGAACCGACCCACCATATGGGCATCTAAATACATATTTAATACACTTATCTCATACGCAATCAATGTGAACATTATTCCTCAAACCTCAATAAGGTTGTATCGCATCATTCATCACAATCATATATTTGCAACTTTTACCTCAAGCCTTTACATTAATCATCATTTCATAAACATCACATAACATAATTCACATTTCAAATCCTAAGGCATGCCACTACATAGTTGCCACATCATATCATGGAGTGGTCTTCCCTGGACTTAGCATAGTCACATATGGTGGCTAATTGACGAAAAACATATGATATCATGTCACACCCTATTGCAGTAACAAGCGATGGAGTCATTTCATGCCCTTTTGTCGAAGCAATAATGGAGTCTAGTTGTGCCCTATTGCTGCAGCAAACAACAAAACCTATAATCATCATCTAAAATAATCTTGACAAAAGGCATCATTGCACTACAGGCAAGAATCACAAGTGGGATTAAACCACCATCCCTGCTTACCACCATTCTTGTAGACATCATAAATCATCATCGCATAGCTAGCAGGAATCACAGGCATGACAAAACCACTATCCCTGTTGATGGAACATATATAGTAATAGGGATATGGACAAAGTCAACCACATAATATACCTTGTCCAGAATCATCGTCCGACAAAACATGCATATCTTACATCATATCATTGTCCGGAATCATCCACGAACAGAACATACATATCTTTCATCACATCATCATCCAAAATCATGCACAGATAGAACATACATATCTCACATCATATCATTGTCCAGAATCATCCACGAACAGAACATATATATCTGACATCATCTCATCGTTCATTAAGCTAGTCATTATGATGTATTCAATCATTCATAATCATGCCTTACTTCCCATCTCAATCACACAATCATTGACATATTAATTATTTAGCCTAGGACAATCTTTCTAGGCAATTCACATAATTCTTATAACATTCACTAGTCTAGACATAGCTTTCTAGACATATTCATCATGTACACATTCATATTAACATCATTGGACTAGGCATACTATCTTAAGCCATATCACATCACTCATAATTATTTTCTATTCTAGGAATTCTACCACTTAGCATACTTATGGTTCATACATAACATACATCATGCAATTTCATTATAGAAGCATACATGCACCCTAGTCATTATGCTCCTAAACATGAAAGTGTCCTAATTCACCTTCACAAATGAGAGGTATTCCATAGTAAAGCTACTATCTTTAGCCTCTAACCCTTTTTCAACTCATAAACCTGCCCAAATGACTTAAATCTTTCCTTAGGCACATCAAAATATTACAAAACTGGTTAAACCTTGGCTTTTGAAAATGCTAGTTTTTCTAAAAATAATCAAGTTTTTAACAATCCAACACATAAGTTCAAATCCTTTAACAATGAGCTAAACCTACACCTTAGATGTTGGATTGTGCTATTGCTTACCCCAAATATCCAATCAACTCAAGAGGTGTAAATTTTTTAAAAGTTGTGCCAAATTAAATCTTAGTTATCAATTGTTTAAATTGGAAATCAATTAAAAAAATGCATAATATTACCTTTTAAAGCGTTTCCCAAGCTCGATGTGTAGCACCCCACACTTTGGTATGGTGCCTAATGTGACCTGAAGGATAAGATAAAGGTCCATCAAGGCTAATGAAAATGTTTAAGTCTATTGAAGGGTGAAGGGAATATTCTGGAATGAAATATTTCCAATGCAATAAAATAATAATAAAGAAATATAGATATCAAATTGGTTATATTACACGAAGAACGTGTAATTTGTACAATTTGTCTAAATGGGGGAGTGCAAGTAAGAAAATTTCAAAGAAAGGAAGCTTTAGTGGGGCTCATGTGCCTTCATTAAATTAAGTGAGAAAGAGTTAGTAGATATTTAAATATTATGGTGACACCTTGGTAGAGAATGAATTGGACATTTTATTTGGACAAGTGCAAAAAAGGAAAAATAGAAGAGAATTGAAATTAAAGGAATGATGGGAGGACCTAATTGAAAAGAATAGGATGTTGAAGGGTGGAATTGCAAATAATGGAAAGTTAAGGGAAAGTCAAAAGGTGAAGTTGTAATTATCAAAAGTTGAAGGATCAATTTATAAAAGATAAAAAGTTTAGAGGGTCAAATGGCAAATAAGAAAAAGTTAGAGTACTTATGTACAATTTCACCATTTTAAGTTAAGAGAATATTTGATGTATATATTTGTGTTTTGGAAAGCAAGATGAAATTCAAGTAGGATGCAAGTAAAACGAGATGCAAGTAAAATGAAATGCAAGAAAGATTGCTTAGCTTCATGGAATTTGTATGTGAAGTTACTATTACATGTAAATGATTACATGTAAAAAGGATAAAGTTTAATGGGAGACATGTGGGAACCCCGCCATGTGCAAGATGACAAAGAGAAAATGAACTAAGAGTATTTAATCGATAGAAAACCATGGTTTGGCCAAGAAAACTCATGGTAAACAAAGTAATATTGGTAATGTGACTTGAAAAGAAAAGGTAAAATCATAACATTTGATGCAAAGAAAATAAATAAGGAAATTTAAGTTGATGGAGGAACTTGGGAGAATCCGCCCATACAAGTGAAAAGGTATGATTTCAAGGCTTTTTTCCTTGTGATATCTACCCATATAAAAGAAAAAGAAAGAATAATTTAGTTGCATGAAGTCCTATTAGTTTTGAGGGAGGCCAAATAGGATTCATGAGTGGAAAAATGCATGAAGCCTTATTTGTTCATGGGATGGAGAAGGCTATTGGTAAAGGGAATTTGCATGGCATGACATGTGATGAAAAAAAAAAAGAGAAAAAGAAAGTGACCTTGGGCAATTTGCCCATGGATGAGAAAATGGGAAACGAAAGCCATTTCAAGACTTTTTGCCTTGAGAGATCCACCCCATTTGGAAGAGATATGAAGAGAAAATAGCTTAGTGAGGCTTCCATCTGAGAGGAGAGAAAAAGTAGAGAGAAATGGAAAACTAAGTGGGAGCTCGATTTTATGAGATTTTGGTTCACCCGTGAGCCTATTTCACACTAGTTTCTTGCCACAAAGCTTCATTACTTCTAGAAATTCATCCTTTGTTGCAAGATATGGGTTAAATCTCATGGTAGCTAAGAAATATAATGGAAAAAGACTAGAAACAGCAAGGAAGAAAGTGCCAATGATTCATGAGTTTGATCTATGAATTTCTTAAGGAATTAAATTGTGATTGTGTGAAAATGTTTGTGGCAGCAAAAAAAACACCGTGTGGGTGCCAAGAAACCATGCATGTTGGTGATTTGCTAGGAATGTGAGATTAAGCTACCAAGGAGCTTGAGATTTCTTAGTTTTAGCTCAAGTTAAACTATTGAGAAAGGTCAGACGAATTGAGGTCTATTCCTTGATTGTTCATTCTATATGATTATGGGTTAGGAATAATGCTTATATTAGTTATGAGTTTTGATGTTAAGTGAATGCAATGTTTTGAAAATAGTAAAAGAGAGAAAATTATGCATGTAAAGACTTGAGAGTTCTTTGGTAAAGTTGCTGTCTATATATATATATATATATGTGCAAAGGATTAATTGTGAAGGAATGCTAATTACTACATGAATTGAACTATTTAGTTAATGGTTAGTACTTGAATGAGAAGGGGGAATAAAGAATAGGCTATAAAAGCATAACGCTAAGTGTGGGCAGCAAGTGTGGGATAGGATAAATTGTAAAGTTTCTAAGTATTGTGGATTTAATTGCTACTAGGAAATTGACAAATAAAGGATTGTTGCCGTGCGTGTAAATCAAGAAAGATAACAGTTAAACGGCAAGTGATATTGATCTATTAAGAACATAAAGAGTTCAAATTGGCGAAGTAATATCTTGCCAAGAAAGGTGAATATGGAGTGTTTATTTCAAAAGATTCCATACTATATAATGTTATACATATGGTAACTTGTCAATGATTTATTCAATGTCAATGTGGAAATCATGAGTTGCTAGAAAATGTTAGGTGGTTTAAATACCTATTCGTGAAAAGATTTATGCACTGTTATTGTGGAAAGCATAAGCTGGTAGAAATGATTGGCAATAGTGAATGCCATGATTTTTTAATTAGCTCTATATATAATATATAAACTACATATGTAAAAGGTTTTAGAAATTAGGGATCAAGCTCTTTACCATAGTTTATGTCAAAACATGCCTTACTTGTTTTTCTGATGTGCATTCATGAATTAGCTTCATGTTCACCATGCTTTGATTTAATATTTAAACCTCATGCTAAGGTCTTATATCATGAATTCTTACAAATGCATGTATAACATTGTCGTGATTTGTATTTTGGAAATGGATTTAAAATAAGCTTTTGAAAACTGGATTTGGTTATAAATGGTTTTGTCAAACTAGGATATTCAAGAATAGGTCAAATGTCACATCAAAATAGTGTGACCGTTGTGCAGAAGTGAGCTCTAACTAGAGAACCTTGGGTTCACTGACTAGCTATTAGATGTGGCTAGGCCACGATCTATGATATATTTATGGCAAGGCCATGGGGTTTACATACGTGGTTGTGACCATATGATTTCTTCAATGTTGGCCAACATCGTCGAGACTGCCATGGCTATGGGAATTCGGTCGAGGAGAGCCTCTTAGATATTATTACATGGAAAAGGGTACATAGGTTGATTATCTATGATTACTTACTTGAGAGTGATATCTCTTTAGGCTTTCAAACACTTATTCTTTCACATGGTGAGAAACATCGATTTTTTCACAACTCCCTTATTTATACGATGGTTTTGTGTTTAATACCTTAAGTATGAGTTCGTTTATATGCCTATGTGTAAGCATCGACATTGCTTGATTTTACAGGAGCGTGCACACTTATGTTAGTCCAATTTTGAGTAATGGACATCAAATGATTTTGATGGTAGAATTCTTATAATTGGACCAATTTTAATATATTACCTGAAATGGTTACTTTGCATCATAATTCTTTGGTATATATGTAAGGCACAAATGTTCTAGTTGATTTTTAATGGTTTATATATTCATGTGCTTTTAATATTCAAATTTTATATCCTTGGCTTGTTTCCTATTTACACCCTACTCACTGAGCCGATGATCACTGAGTTTGTGAGACTCACCCCATTATTCTTATTTTGAAAAGACGTGATCAGCTATCGTGTTTTCATCGGCATATTTTGGTCCATTCTGTTATAGGTAAAGACATCTCCTAGTACCCTATTATGAGTTGCTCTGCTACTAGAGGTCTTTATGCTGTCAAGAGATTTTAAGAACTTGCCATTCATTGTAAAATGTAAACATACATTTATAGGATGATGAAACATAATGTATTAAGAGAATATTTGCCATTAAATAAAATTGTGATGGTTAGGAGATTTCCAAGAGACATGTTATGGTTTGGTAAATGCATTATTGTAGAGGCTTGCTCGGGACTTGGCGAGCTTCATTGTGAGACTGAAGCACATGTAACGATCAGGAAAAAGGGTCATTAGACCACATTTACTCCAAATAACTCCAAATACTTCAACAGTCAATTTGGGAGTTAAGGTTTTTGGGTCTTAGAGAGAGAAAGTAAAATTTTTTAATCAAGCTTTTAGGAGTGAAAATCTCTTTCCTTTAACACTAGAATATGTGATTTAGGATTTTAGTTTGGTGGATTTGAAGGTTGTAAAGTTCGACAATGGTGGAGAAATGAGGAAATAAGAAGGAAATGAAGAGAAAATCAAACTTGAGGCTTCTTAGCCAAATTTAGGCTGATCTGGCAACTTATGGTCTACTGTGGGAAGACTATAGTCAACCCTGACTAACATATTTCCCTTATCTTCTTTTGCAAGATCAACTTCAGATGGCCTATAGTCAATCGTGGACTAGAACATCTAGTTCCATTTGACTTTTCTTCACAAGATTGACTGTGGAAGCCTTAGAGTTGATTTTGCACTAGTATACTTGCAATTTTTCCCATTTTTCCTTCCTAAGATTGACTATAAAGAGCCCATATTAGATCCTAAGCTAGCATACTTGACTTTCCAGGTTCAGATTTGTAAAAATTGTTCCTTTTAAAGTCTAAACCCATTCTAAATCTCTTCCACAACCTTAAACCGTTCATATAACATCAAATCCTCACATATAAATATCCAAATATATCATCAAAGGTCAAAATCTCACTTAGAGTTCAAATCATATAGTTCACCATATTCAAGCTCTAAGATTTGTTGTCTAAGTGCCACAATTATCATTCTCATCTTAACTCATCAATAGTCCTCAATATCCAAGCATGTACTCATCACCCAAATTCAAATTCTTATTATGTTCTATGTCACATAATATGGAAATCCAAACTTAGCATAATTTGCATTAGGCATCATATTTATTAGGGTGCTAACAATGCACTATACCATTCATTTGCCAAACATAAGCACAACATTATTTTGAGCCTTCACATGCTCACATATTATATTCATTGCTTTATGGACATAAACATACCCATAAGCTCTTAAACATATACACCAAAGATTCAATTTAGCTTATCAATTGGCTTAGTTCACCTTACATATTTCATATAAAAAATCGAGGGTGCTACATTCTCCTCTCCTTATAAAAATTTGTCAGTGAATTTTGTTTAATAAAAGCATAACAAAGCAAGGCTTAACTTCAAAGCCGTCATCAAACTAGGCTCCATAGGCTCACCTTAGTAGTCAAACATAATCATAATATTCGTTACCCATAATTCAGTTTCCTCAAAGTGTTTCATCAAAAATCAACCATAATTTAATCATACATCTCCTATCTCAAGGGCACATCATTCATCCCTAGGGAGTATTCACATTGGTATACACTATGTTAGGTTATCCTTATCGCCGGATCAATATAAATATCCATAAGCACACATTAGTTGCCAAGGTATCATAACAGTTTCAAATCATTTTCATTTGAGCCTATTTGTGGCTATGTCATATTACATACAAATCAGATCACAATCTTTAAGTGGTCCCCCCTAGACATGGTTGATGGGTTTGGCTAAGGACGGCATTCTCAAAATATGAAACGAAAAAAAATTAAAACTCTGTAACTAAAGAATAAAAATATGCCTCCACCCATGGATCACCTTGGTGATATTTAATACATAAAAGCAGGAAATAAATTATTATTTAGAAAGTTATCCTGTCAAGTAATTTCTTAATCACAATGGCACTTCCCAAAGCAATCCCGCCAGCAGCATGAGGAGCAAAAACCCTAACAAATCAAGTACTTGGCCTCCAATAGTAGTACACATGATTGCATTTGAACCTTCAACAAAGGAGAGAGTTTTTAACTATACTTTGTGCTAACAAAGAGGACAGCAATTGGCCTTTTATGCTTTTTCACAATCTTAGCCAACTTTTCTCAAAAATTGCATCATAAGCAATTTTCTCTTTCACACAAAGGGAATGGTGGCAAAGAAAGAAAATGTTTTTCTTTTTTTAACAAACATTACATTTTTTTTCAATTGTGAAAAACTCTCATCTAGAAAATAATTAAAAGGTGACTTGTATAGTTAGGTTAAAATGGCTTCAATTTTGCAATTAAGCCCTCAACATTATAACACATTACAATATCGAGCCCATTACTAATTAAACTCTTTTATTTAAGTCCTTGGAAACTAAAATCAAAATTAATTTTCTTCAAATTTTACAATCAAGGCCATATAATTATAACTATATATAATTATGTCTAAAACTTAATTAAACTCTTTTGATTAAGTTCATAGAAGTTAATTACCTAGCATGTGATTTAAGTC
>NW_018397271.1:296949-300508 GCF_002168275.2 Theobroma umbraticum | reverse complement strand
CATCACTCTCTCAATTTAATTCAAATGCAATCATTATGTGTGACCCATTAGGTACCCAACATGTTGGCAATGGAATTGATTAATGACTTAATTGATTAATATAAATTTCAATCAATTAATTGTTGGTGTATGCCCTTGAGCCAATTAGATTGATCAAAGAATATATATTGTCATTTAATGCATATTTATTGCATAATTTTATGTGATAGAGGTTTTCTTTCATGTTAGTGCAATAATAAGGAGTTATTAAGTACAAATTGGATGAAGCCCATTGAACATAAAGGCCTCGCAAGAGAATTGTAAAATTATTACAATTATGAGATCACTATGCATCAAAACCATGTTCCTAAAATTGTTCCTGGCCATTGTATTATCAAAACAGAGCATTGACAATGCTCAAAGATTGGTACATGTTAAGCCTCCTTGCTTGGGAAGTAAGCAATCGATCTCATAGTTTGAAGTTTATGAGATAACATGTCGGTGCTTGTTAAAGAACAAGTTCACTGAACATGACCTGCTATGAGAACTCCATTTGGTATTTCACTCAAGTGTCTATGAAAAATGTTCTCATGTGATAGTTGTGTAATTAGTCCTTCGACTTGAGACACTAGGTCATCTTGTATGGGGAATGACATACGTTGATTTCACCCCTACGGGTTTGGAAGCAACCAAATGCCTAAACAGGGTGTTTTTGGGTATGCCATGAAGCATGCGAAAGTGAATAAGTGGTCAAGAGAGGATTCATCACCCTAAGTGATATGAGAGGATGTATCTCACTTGTTCTCAATTCTTGATTAACATATATAAAGTCTTTGGCCAAAGCATGATGAATTTGAGAAAAGTTAGTTTCATAAATTCATAAGGTTAGTCATGAAATATGAAAACTAATATGGAATGTCATAAGTAGACTCTGAGCCATACTTAATGACATATCCAGGATATTTGATGAAAAACCTGTATTGCATTGAGAGACTTATCACTGAAGGGCTTTGTCAAAGTCTTCAATTGACTCTCTAACATTTGGGTGGTCATGATGTATTGCGAGATGCTGCTTATGATCTATAAATATAAATTAATTATCAAATTGATATTTGATTATGATTTATATTTATTTCCAACATGTTAAAAGCCTAATGAGTCACACACATTAAATGACATGATTATGATTAAATAAGAATAATTAATTAAATTGGATTTAAATAAAAAAGACCAAAATAAAGTGGACAATTAATTAAGTTCGTAGAGACTTAAATAAATTAAAATACAACTGTTGTATTTAGGGTTGAAAATTAGTTTGGCTATATAAATATGTTATATTACCAAACTAAAAACTTGAAGCCTCTAACCACTTTTCAGCCGTTTCATAAAATAAGAAAAAAAAATAGTTTTCTTTGTCTGAAAAAAATAAGATTCGGCAAGAATTTTAGTCCTTTTGTTTTATAAACAAAACTTGCTAGCACAAGTAAAATCCCACCTTGGAGAATGTCTTATTCAGTCACTGTGTGGATTATTGTTAGAGGCCAAATACTTGGGTGGCTGAAGATTTGACAAATTCTAAAGATGAAGAAGCAAAGATTTTGTATTTAATTGGCTCTTGATTATGATATCTAGAGCAAGGTATGTAACTCTTAAATATATAAGTGTTTATAATATATTTGAAAGTTACATAAAAACAAAAAAATTGATTCTATAAGATTCGATTGTTTCTCTAATTAAATGCTAATTTATTTTTTCGCTGCGTTATATTCTAATTTATTGATTATTTTTATGTTTAAGCATGAGGTCAAATCCTATAAGTGGTATCAGAGCCATTGTTTGATGTTTTTCATGTAATTACTTGCTTGATTCTTGGTGATAATCAAAAAGATTGATTTGTGTGTTGATTTGGTATATATCAATTTTAAAGGTTTTTTTAAAATTTTTTTTTTATTTTAATTCAAATCTGGATAGCATGTAATTAATTCATTAAAACTTGTTTTAAAAGGTTTAAAATCATGTTTAGTTGAATAATGAGTGAATGGATTAAAAGGCTGCAAAGCCAAGTTAAAACCGAATAGTTTTGAGGTGTTTTAGGGACTAATGTGCCAATTATTTTTACTAACATTAAGAAAGTGTTATGAGTAGTTTTTAATTGTTAAAAATTAGTTTTATCAAATTAAGTTACTTCATGTTTTGGCCAAACTTGATTTAGTATTAAAAAGGTTCATAAAAATCATGTTTTCAAGTTCCAAAACAATAAAGATTCAATGTAGAAATTTTTGGACAGTTATGAACGATTTTGGTGGCTTAATTCTTCATGAATTTTGTGTTTAATTGTTAAACACACTTGCTGAAAATTTCCAACACCTTTTTCATGAGTTTGACTCATGATTTATGGAGTTTTAAGGGCACTTAAATACCATCTATTTTAATTTTGGGTGATCCATAAAAAATAGGAGATTCTTTCCTACTTTAAAAGCAATTCCTAAAATTTAGGATAGAATTTTAATTTTGGGTGATTCATAAAAATAGGAAATTGTTTTCTACTTTAAAAGAAATTCCTAAAATTAAGGATAGTATTTTAATTTGAAAAATTGATAGGAAATAGTTTCCTACTTTACAAGAATTTCCTAAAGTTATGTGATAACATTGAACTTTCCTTCGAATTTTGGTTTGACTAGAAGTTTCCAAAATTTGTTAACACACTAGATCACCGAGTGATATTGAGTTTGCATTTATTTCTACGCTTTTGATTGTTATTATAAAGCATGAGGATGATTATGGACTTAGACCTTAAAAGATTCGATCATGGATGGTTAAATTTATTTCTCAGGGTATTTATTTTAAAAATTAGGTCTGTGCACCCTGCCTTATCTCTATTTTCTCTGGGTTGTAAAATTCTTTTCTGACCTAACTCCTTTTAAATGTAACTCAAGGTTTCTAGATTATAAAGTGTAATTAGTTACATTAAAGTGTAAAACTAAGGTTAGCTAAAAAAAATTTTGTAACTTGAAGATGGAGATCCAAAGGTGCCATGGAAATTCAAGGAGATTACAAGCAAAGCTTGAAGACAATGTTTGTGTAAATCCCCTAGGAATTTGACCAACCAATTTCCTTAATGGCTCTAGGAAATTAGAATTAATAAAGTCCATAGTCATCCTAGTAGTTGGCATGAGATAGATTTATTTTTCAGTATATATATATAATACATGAGAAATGCAATAAATGCTATGCATGTCAACAACACCAAATCAATGAGACCTTAATTAATGAATTAATAAATAAAATCCCTCATTAAAATATTGAGTCAAAAACTTACCTTCCACCATATAACAAGATAACCAGGCTGCTATTTTAATTGGAAGCTTGTTGAGTCACTTTAGGACAAACTTTTACACAAGCACATTTGAGTTATTGGTGGGTCTTACTTAACTAGTACCATGTTGTTCGAATATGTCACACATGAACGCATAGTATTAGAGGCATAGTTAGGCAAAATGTATATGATGCATTTAAACAAAGAGTTGTCACTTAACTGATCTAGGACTTGTGTAAGATACAGTTGATAAGCTAAGTTATC
>NW_018397271.1:296790-296939 GCF_002168275.2 Theobroma umbraticum | reverse complement strand
GTTTCATTATGACTTGTTGAGTCACTCAAGGTCATGGTAGGATGAAAAGGGTCCTAGCTCTAAGAAGTTTAAAGGTTAAATTTCTCAAAATAGTGGAGGAGGGCTATTATTTTGATAAAATATTGAGAATAATCATATAAGATTCTAAA
>NW_018397271.1:296537-296756 GCF_002168275.2 Theobroma umbraticum | reverse complement strand
GACTAAAAATCATAGATGTTGATTTATATAGGATATAAATTTATCATGGTGAATAGTTTGTCACTTAGAAACATACTTGATGCAAACAAGTTGATAGGCCAAAATCTGGTTGACTGGTTTCGTAATATCAAGATTGTTTTAAAACAAGAGAAAAAGGCTTATGTCCTAAATGGTCCTATTCTCGAGGAACCTAACTATGATGTGGCAAATGAGGAAAGG
>NW_018397271.1:296146-296420 GCF_002168275.2 Theobroma umbraticum | reverse complement strand
GCAACATAAAGCTATGAATGCTCTAGATATTATCCTAAACATTAGAGAAATGTTCGATAAGGAAAGTCACACAGAGAGATTCGACATTTCAAAGGTATTGTTTTAATGTAAGCTATCTGAGGGAAGCCTAGTAAGGCCTCATGTGCTTAAGATGATAGGATATGTCACTCAACTTAAGCAGTTGGGTTGGGTTATGTATCATGAAGGGGTAACCTTAGTTGATGGTGATCAAGGTTGTCGACCTAGATTAAATTGTGGAACAATAAATAATTTT
>NW_018397271.1:295428-295569 GCF_002168275.2 Theobroma umbraticum | reverse complement strand
AAAGCATTCCAAACCCAATTAATTGCATGAACTAACCTTTGATAGGATTTTATCCCATAACCAGTGATGAACTTATAATATGTATCTATCCATAAAAGTTATGGATGTAATGCCCCAAAAGGAAGGTAAATAAGTTTACTT
>NW_018397271.1:295341-295418 GCF_002168275.2 Theobroma umbraticum | reverse complement strand
CTATACATGATAGAAATAGTGGGAGTTACTAACACTTTAAAAGTCAAGGGTCATGAAATTATGAAATCCAATAGATA
>NW_018397271.1:295219-295331 GCF_002168275.2 Theobroma umbraticum | reverse complement strand
ATAAAAATTGATTTAATGGGATGCAGAAAGATGCATAATTCATGAGATAATTTCAGTAAATACAAACCATTAGTAGGATGCATATTAATGCACTACTCATGTAAGATGAGTC
>NW_018397271.1:295060-295209 GCF_002168275.2 Theobroma umbraticum | reverse complement strand
TCCAACATGAATGATTGGATAATAATCTCTATTCAATGTAATAAATTCAAAAGAGTTGAATACATTGAATAAGATAAACATATTTTGTGCACATAATAAGGTTAGTGGGAGTAAGATAAGTTACTCATTAAAAGTGTATAAGATACATT
>NW_018397271.1:294830-295032 GCF_002168275.2 Theobroma umbraticum | reverse complement strand
TAAAGAATTAGAGCCTAAAAGGGAACTCAACAAAAGAATTTAGGATACATGTTACAGGAGTTTAACACAAAGAGAATCTTGAATGTTAAAAGTGACATAAAGTCATGAATCCATAGTTATATTAGAATGGTTCTAAAACAAGAGATAACTATATGATTATATCTATAATCTGATACAAATCTTTTGTTTAGGCTACAAAAGA
>NW_018397271.1:283974-294820 GCF_002168275.2 Theobroma umbraticum | reverse complement strand
TGTGATCTAAATTAGTATTTTGATTATGACAATGCAGATTGTCAAACATATAAATTAACATATTCTCAAATATTACATTTTGAGTTGTCTTAATAGTGCCATAGTTGCTAAGCAAAAAAGTTTGATCTTGGATACGTTAACAATTGACTCATGTGCAGGTGGGAGATTGTTGGTATATGCCATTGAGCCAATTAGATTGATCAAGGAATATATATTGTCATTTAATGCATATTTAATCACATAATTTTATGTGATAGAGGTTTTCCTTCATGTTAGTGCAATAATGACGAGTTATTAAGTACTAATTGGATGAAGCCCATGGAACATAAAGGCATTGAAAGCGAATTGTAAAATTGTTACAATTGTGAGATCACTATGCATCAAAACCATGTTCCTAAAATTGTTCCTGGTCATTATATTGTCAAGACAGGGCTTTGACAATGCTCACAGACTAGTACATGTTAAGCCTCCTTACTTGGGAAGTAAGCAATCGATCTCATAGATTGAAGTATATGGGATACTTGAAGATAACATGTAAGTGCTTGTTAAAGAACAAGTTCACTAAACATGACCCGCTATGAGAACTCCATTTGCTATTTCACTAAAGTGTCCATTGAAAATGTTCTCATGTAATAGTTGTGCAACTTGTCCTAAGACTTGAGACACCAAGTCATCTTTTATGGGGAATAACCTATTTTGATTTCACCTCTATAGGTTTGGAAGCAAGCAAATGCCTAAATAGGGTGTTTTTAGGTATACCATGAAGCATGTGAAGGTGAATGAGTGGTCAAGAGAGGATCCATCACCCCAAGTGATATAAGGGGATATATCTCACTTGTTCTTAATTCTTGATTAATTTGTATAAAGTGTTTGACCAAAGCATGATGAATTTGAGGAAAGTCAGTTTCCTAAATTCATAAGGTTAGTCATGAATTATGAAAACAAATATGGAATGTCATAAGTAAACACAGAGCCATGCTTAATGACATATCCCGGATATTTGATGAAAGGACCATATTGCATTGAGAGACTTATCACTAAAGGGCTTTGTCAAAATCTTTAATTGATTTTCTAACATTTGGGTGGTAATGATGTATTGCTTGATGCCGCTCATGATTTATAAATAAAAATTAATTATCAAATTGATATTTGATTATGATTTATATTTCTTGCTATCATGTTAGAAGCCTAATGAGTCACACATATTAAGTGACATGATTGGGATTAAATAAGGATAAATAATTAAGTTGGACTTAATTGAAAGAGACCAAAATAAAAAGGAAAATTAATTAAGTTCTCAAAGACTTAATTAAATAAGAATACAACTGTTGTATTTAAGGTTACAAATTAGTTTGGCTATATAAATATGTTATATTAGCAAACTAAAAACTTGAAGCCTCCAACAACGTTTCAACCGTTTCATAAAATATGAACAGAAAAATAGTTTTCCTTGTCTGAAAAAAATTAGATTTGGCAAGAATTTTAGTCTGTTTGTTTTAGAAACAAAACTTGCTAGCACAAGTAAAATCCTACCTTGGAGAAGTTCTTATTTAGTCATTGTGTGGATTACTATTAAAAGCCACACAGTTGGGTGGTTGAAGATTTGACAAATCCTAAAGGTGAAAAAGCACAGCTTTTGGATTTAATTGGCTCTTGATTTCAATATCTAGAGTAAGGTATGTAACTCTAAAACCTATGAGTGTTTATAATTTATTTGAAAGTTACATGAAAAAAATAAACTTTGATCCTGTAGGATTCGACTGTTTCTCTGATTAAATGCTAATTTATTTTTTCAATGTTTTATATTTTAATTTATTGATTATTTTCATGTTTGAGCATGAAGTTGAATCCCAACAGTAATTTATAATCAATTTCATAGACCAAGATTGACATCTTGCAATGCATCATGGCCAGCATATACTCAAGGGGTTCTTTGACAACCTTTCAGTGTTTCCTTCATCATATATCTCGGAGATGGTAAGAGATTGGTACAGTATCTACTCTTATTGACCTCCATATTTATTCCTGCAGTTATAGTATTAGCTTTATAGAGAGTTATGAAACCTTTTTCATAATCTCAATGTCACCTTGGCCAAGGACTTCAATAAGCTAATGTTAACCAAGAACTGGTAAGATATATTCTCTAAAACACTTGAGGTGATGATTCCTATCTTGACCACTCATTTGCCTTCATATGTTTCATACTACACCTAAAAGCATCCTATTTTGGCATCCTTGGTTAGGCACCCGTAGGGATGAAATCAATACATAACACTCCACATATAAGACAATCAAGTGAAGTTTAAAGAGTATTTACACGATTGACATATGAGAAGCACTGCATAGACATTGGAGTGTATTACCAAATACACTTCTCATGGTAGGTCATATTCAATGAACTTGCTCTCCCAGGCAAGCACCTATATTCTAATTCCAAGTATCTCTATACTTCAATCTATGAGATCGATTACTTACTTCAAAAGTAAGGAACATAGAATATACCAGTCTCTAAACATCAATGATGTCCAGTCTCAGTGATACATTGAGTAGGAACATTTTGAAATTATGCTTTGATTTATAAAGATCTCATAGTTACAACCCATTACAGTTCCCCTACAAAGCATATTAATCTCATGGACTTCATGTAATTAGACTTATAACTCATTATAATTGATGTCTTATTAATGAAGGGAAACCTTTAATCATTCAACATAAATGATACTGTTGCATGATTGGAATCAAGCTTTAACCAATCCTAATTGGTCATAAGGCTCATCCCAACAATAGTCACATTACTTATGGTGGGTGACTAGAGAAGAAACAAATCACACCAAGTGCCAAAGTAGCTAACAGAGAATCATATCATTGACTGGGGTAATCTCCCAACAGTCGGCATCACCTGGGGTAATCTCCTAACTAGAGTAGTCTCTTGGCGATCTATGTCAGCTAAGGTAATCTCTCGATAGGCAATATCACAGCACTACAGGTAGGATTCACAAGCAAGATTAAACCACAACCCCTATTTACCTTCATCCCTGCATGCACACACACATAGTCACAAGGTAACAAGATCTACTCAATATTAAGTCAAATCAATGCCCAAAATTCATTCGTTTAATGGAACATAATTCCACAATGAGACCTTCATGTCTTTATCTGTCCATATGACCACAACATAGTAACAATCACATTTATCAAACTTCATTTGTTAATAAGCTCATTAAAGTTCTAAATGCTTCAATAATCATGGTTCACTTGCTACAAATACATCAACAATCTCACTTTAATTTAATCATGGCCCAATAGCCACATATACATGAATAATATCACATCAGATTATGCATCAACATTCTGTTGACAAATGGGCAATTTAATCCTGCATCGTGTTATCACCATCACATTGATTTAGTCACCACATATCCAATAACCATTAAATCATACATCACTTAGATGTCTAACAACTCATGCTTCCTAATGGCATTTACAAGCATACACATATACTAACATGTACATTAACAATATACTAGTCTAGGCACACCCATCTAGGCAATTACATTCACATATATACATATACAGTTCTCTACCCTAAGCATGTTCAACTAGGCCAACATTCATAATATAGTACTAGTGCATCACATTTTCTATTCATTATGCATCACATTCATTTAATTAACCCATTCACAAAACTAGGGGATTTTTAGACATATTTCAAATTTGAGAACAAATTAAAATCGTGATCTCCTGATATTCAAAATCGCTTTAAAATATGTTAATCATTGACAATAACAAGCACAACTCAAATTTCAATCATGTCACTCATTTAAGTACAACTAATCATCAAGCCACCATTCCATGGCTCACATCTTTAATAGAAGTTCATTTGAGGATTTAAATGATCAAAGGCTTATCTTTAAAGCCACTCTTAACTTCAAAAATTCAATTCATGCTCAATAGCAATTTAGCTTTTTGGTCCTAATGGACATTATTATCAAATCTCCCATAGTGTCCTTGTCCTTAATCTAGACCATATAGGACTAACCTAGCTACTTGCATTGATTATCCTTAAACTCTTTGTGCGTGTCGTAACAACATCCATATTTCCCCATTGGTTAACTTAATAACCTCATCAATGCACATATACGCCTTTAAGCATTTCATATTATGCTTTCCATGCATGTCAAGGCAATCTCAATCTTATTCTTAGTCGCTAACATAGCTATCAAATGACAAATCCCACCATGGAATAATTGGTTCCATATTATACATATGGGTTCATAACTTACAAGATCCCAAAAATATAATCACATACTCAATAAGCTTCTAATAGTCCATGAGCATGCATGCCAATATTTACAAATCTTGCTTTCCTTTGCAAGTACATACTTCACATTTTCAAAAAGCCAATATTGCTAAATCATAATGTATATCAGGGACTTAACACATAATCCGTGCTCTTTAAGGATCTGAAACATAATTCTTCTGCATTTCACATATTCTTTCCATACTCCTCGACAAAAAACATTAGCCATAAGCATGATTACAAATATTTCTAACTGTCCCTTCTAACGACAAATTAAAACACCAATGCGATAGATAACAATCCAATATTCGCCTTATCTTATCAAACACTACACAAATGAGGGGAACACTTATCACATTTTCATCTCTTACTTCCACAGGCATATCAAGACTAGAAAATATTTAGGTCTACATAAAAGCAAGAAATCATTGCCTCAGATCAACATTCTCAAACTATCCTATCAAGGGTGTTCAGAGAATGGATACAAATTCATAACTTGTGGTCCAGTGCTTAAAGCAGAGGCCATACTCTCGTCATTAAACTCTACCTTGTATCAAGTTACCTCAAATGTAACCTTATAGCGACAACATCACAATCCTAGGGTTTTACCCTTTTCTATAAATCGTAGCTCTCCTCATGAGCATATACTCATATACTACCTAACTACTCATAAGTCACACATGGTCATTCAAATTTGGCCTCCTTATTAAGCTCAACAGTTTTTTATCAGATTTATCTTCCACCTTGGTAATCTACCTCATCATCTAGGCTCAAATATGATATTTTAACTATAATCACTGATCAAGCAAATCTCTGTAACATTATTCAAATAGCATTGCCCATCAAACACATACAAAAGAGTGATCCTCCTTGGATAATATCAAATATTTGTTTCATCATAACAAGTATGTCCAGTGATAAAACCGTTGATGCCACTTTAAAGTCATCGTTCAGTGCCAAAGCCACTGACGGAATATCAAAGTCATAAGGCAAGATTCTCGGCTCCACCAAGCTCACATTTTGCACACCATCATTTTTCCCACAAAGCAAGCACTTAATTTGCTACGATGGGGGATAAGCTCTGGGCATAAGGTTACGCTTATAACCATAACTACCAACACTTCATCTTGAGATAAATTATTCAAACCATAATCACACAATTCAATTAGAAACTCACATATGGAACTATACCAAAATCAAATTTTTTTAATCATTTACCTTTACGCAATCACATTCACAATTAACCTTGTCAATTCATAAGCTCCATGCCAAACATGGCTAAACTTAAGTTTATCTTTGGAGTTAATTCATTTATTAGCCTTGTGAAGTTATGACCATATGTCATCTATGACAAACATTGAGGCTTGCCTTTTAGCTAATTCATATACTTATAGCTTTAAACCACATCATATTAAATCAAATCTTGGGAATACTCAACCATTACACTAGAGCCAAAATCAACTTTAAGTAAGCTGCTATATCTATATTCATTACATAAGTGCATATAAAATGTCAAAAGGATCAATATCAATTACATGTATACACAATAGTCCCTTATAACATCAAAATATGGAAGCATCTGTTAGTACTTACTCAAGTAGAGCAGCGAGGTCAACTGTTTAAAATTCCAAATACAAAAAGCATTAACACAGTGCACTTGCTTCAATGCATATCAACCATTCAAATTGCTACTCGAGGCTTTAAACCATTGCCTTATCATGTATTTTAGTTTTAATGGACCTAATATTCCCATCTCATCCACATCACACTCTTGTAAATATTTCTTAGGAGCATCTCGCCTTAAAATCCATTTAAAGGTGGCTTGTCCCTTAGTGTGGCATCCTCACTCGGACCAAAGCAACACCCATCAAATTTCAAACACCAAAATAGAAGGTAAGTTGGCTTACTAAAACTTGGGAATTCATGCAACCTCTCGTTCATGAATTATGCTACAATCATAAAGCATGAACAAGACTTTGCACTAGTCCTTGATACTTTGCTGATGAACATAGATGGACTAGGACTCTCTATAACTTATGTTCGCTCTAATACCAAGTCTGTCATGACTTAAATCTTGGTCCATGACTAGCACATATAGTCCAATTCTCCTAGCAATAGAGAAAGGCATAATTGAGAGACTAACACCTCAATCACACAAAGCTTTTGAAAATTAAAATTACTAATTGACCAAAGCATAGAAAGATTCCCTGGTTTCTTAAGTTTTGGTGAAGCTTGTTTTGGATTATCGCGCTACACCCCTCAGTGAGTGTAATTGTCTTAAAATCCTCTAATCTCCTTTTCCTTGTCAATACATCATTTAGAAACTTCACATATGGTGGCATTGGCTTTAAAAGTTTCGCAAAAGGAATGTTGATCTGCAACTTTTTGAATACCTTAAGAAACTTTTGGAAATGCTTATCAAGCTTTTGTTTTCGAAAGTATTGAGGAAATGGTGATGGCGGTAGGGCTGCCATTTCTTCTTTCTTTTGAATTTTCTTGTTAGCTATCTCAATCACTTTTACATTCTCAATAGGCTGATCTTGAAGTTTAGCTTGCCCAACACTACTTTCAACCTTTTTTTCACTCTTAAAGGTGATTACCAAAACCTATTCCATACTTTCTTTCCTAAGATTTACCTCGATATCACTAGGTAAGGTCCCTTGAGCTCTATTGTTTAATAACTTAGAAAGTTAACCAACTTGAGTCTCAAGGTTTCGAAGTGATGCTGCCTGACTTTGAATGAGAGTTGCTTGACTTTGGATGATGCTATCATTCTATGTCATGTACTACCTCAACAAATCCTTTACAATTAACTTCTTATCTGCCACACTTCACTCAAGCCACCCAAACTTAATGGCTAAAGTGGCTAGATATTACTTAATTTTCTCACAACTTACACTGAAGTGAGGTAATAAGGAAAAGTTTGTTGAAGATAGTGACCGGAAAATAGCATCATACATCGAGCCACATACCTATCAGATATAAGGGGCCCTATAAAGTGACCAAATGCATTGGTCCCATTGCATGCAAACTTGATATGCCACCCAAGTCAAAAGTTCATTTGGTCTTTCACGTAAGTATGTTGAAACCATATCATACAGACAAAGAGGATCCAAGCCACAAACAATGGAAAATAGCACTAGTCGGTGTACAATCAGCATACAAGAAATAAGGGACATCATTCTCTCCAAACGAGTGTTGCGTCAATGGAACTACATGCCACAACACCAATACCTATTTAAGTGGAAAAGAATGTAAGAGGAATAAGCTAGTTGGGAACCAGTAAAGGATTTATGGTAGTTTTGGGATTCCATAGATGTGTTCCACTCAGCAACATCAAGCGGGGGAGAATGACACAGCATGTGAGACCAACCCTAGCCAACCATTGGACAGACATGTAGAGAAGGAGTTCTTAGTGCACACACAAGGCAAGTTACTAGGTGCTTTGCTCCATAGCACCCCAGCAAGCCTAACACGCCAAACTAGCCAGCAAGGCCTATGCTATGTAGGCTATGCGTAGGCTTCCTACGCACTAGAGGGTTGCATAAGCTGTCGGGCCATACATACAACACAATTAGGTAATGTCTTTAGTGCATAACGAACATTAGGTTATTCTAGCTACACGGCCTGCATGATTTTGTACCGCGCCAAGGGAAAACGTAGTGCTTAAATGTTAGACTCCTTGCTAGGGCAAGCTACATATCAGTGCATCTTTGGCACATTAGCAAGCTATGCCTCAGCATGCCTATATACTGCGTACACCTTAAGTGCACCAATTGCCTACTAAACTAGCATACCATTTCTAGCACATCACTAGCAGAGCTAATTTTGAAGAGTTGCACGACCTACATGGGGTCGCATGCCTTTAGATTGAAGTTAGGGTTGGATACTTACTCACCAAGCTCGAGATGTTATATCCTTAGTTATATGTTTACTTTACTTGCACACCAAGGAAATATAGGTTAGATATTTTACTATTTTATTTTACTTGCACCCAGGTAGGCTAGAGGCTATAAGTAGCCACGTTACATAGACTTTTCATTTCATCAAGCAACGTACTCTGCACTTAAATGTTAGGTGCTTTGTTTTTCTCTCATTGGAGCAAGAATACTTATTTATTCTCCCCAATCTCTTTCTTCATATTTATTTACTTTATATTTCCACACCAATCATCAAGAAACTTTGTTTAAGCTTACTTAGTCTTACATACACATGAGTACAATGCAGCACCAAACTTCGCTAAAGTTCCAAGCTCATGACACTACCTATCTAGTAGGTCTGCTGCCCAACCCATAAGCATTATTCAGATTAGGAGTTTATTAAGGACTCTAAGTAGGTAGCCCACAAGGCGTTTTTGACGTTAACGCCTGGCATCGGGTGGTAAAGCCATAACAAAACTCGCAGCCAAGATGTAACACACCCTGGAGCAGTTCGACAAGCATGACATGCCAATTTAGCAAGCCAAGCCCACATAGTCACACGGTAGCCACACTTGGCACACATTCCACAAATTCACATGTCGAACGCATTAGCGGATTTAGCCACAGAAGTCATGTTGCAAATAGCTTAATGATAAGGGGTTAGTGCACAAGAGTACCGAGTAGCACAAGGCCTCATAAAAGGGGGGAGCATGAACATTACAGCCTCGCATGAAGGGATGCATGTACATCAGGCAAACACTATTAGCCCGTGCAGTAAAAGCCCAAATAGGGCATATCACACTAGTAAGTCATGCACAAGATAGCAATGTGGATGGGCTGCACACCATCAGTGCTCATGAGCCACAAACAAATAAACTGTACATAGGCAATTCACTACACATCCTAGCAATAGAGAGTTGTACACCATATGGGCTTGCGCATGTCGGCCATCCACTAGTAGCAAGTTTGGACTAGACACACATGGGTGCCACTTGTAATAACCAACTCACATGGCCGTTATTGGCACACAGGTCATATAAACAAGCTTACACAACCCGACTAGCCTTTTAAACATTTTTTTCACCTATATTTATTTTCCCCACATTTTTATTAATGCTCCAAATAATTTTGTCAATCATCAATATCATTGTCTCATCCATAATTCACATCGAAATAATAATAACCAAGTTATAGTTGAAAGTGTTTCGATGACATAACTCCACATTTTTAATTTACAATATTTAAAGATCTTAGTCTCAAAATAGTTCTAAACACATTATTTATTATAAATTTAAAATGACTCGATGACCAAAAAGTAGAACAATGCAAAGAAAGCTAGGAGATGCCATTATTTACACGGTTGTAAAAGGATTCCTTGCCAATAATGCCCCTAACTATATATTTATCTGCATATTAAATAACATGGGTTAGTCTCACAGACTCAATGATCATCGACTTCATGAGCAGGTAGGGAAGGAAACAAACATAAGGATGGAATATTTATAAATTCAAGAATAAGTGTTGAAAACATTCTCTATTAAACTGAGAGGTTTTATATACCTTGCAAGCTTTAAGAATAATAAATCATAAGTAAATACATATGAAATTGGTTATATTTAGCTTGCGGGCAAAAGCTTTCAACTCCAATATCCTTTCAACAGTAAATCCAATGGCAAGTATAAATGAGAAATCTAAAACATAAAATGTGGAATAAGAAGTCATAAATGAATGTGTAATTTGCTTGCCATTTAAAAAATAAATTTCAAGTGTTAATGCCATATATGTTTAATAAAAACAATATATAAATCGGGGCTTCAGGTCCCCCATTACCTACTCGTGGGAACTACCCATGCCACCCAATATGAATCGGGGCTTCAAGTCCCCCTTTACAATCAAATATCAATAATCAACAATCAATACATTGTGCACAGAGACCACACTTAACCTCGTGTGGTAACAGGTCCTACCCCCGAGTATTTAAGACATGTTAAAATGAAAATCATTGCAATTTAATGCATTGACAAAACATGATAGATCAAAAACAAGATAATCATAAATCAAATGTTGTTCATAATTTATTTCAAGGCATGGCATATCCATCAAATCGGCATGCTAAGTGAAATCCATAATTTATCATCAAATCCCATTAATCAAATAATGGTCACTAGCTTAAACATCACACAAGCTTGCCAAGCATGATTTTGAAATGAAAAGCTAGTCAAAGGTTTGTTTTCCATGATTAAAAGCATGTAGTTATATACTTATGTGTAATATGGAGAAAACGGATTTAAAATCCTTGTCACAATCACAAACAACCTAGGGCTTTCTACCAACTCATGCTGTGCACAATTTTGTCAACTATCAAATGTAACATATATAATATATTATAGGAACATAGTTTTGAAATTTAGCACCCACTCACCTTGAATGGTGGGATTTCTCACCAATATCACTAAGCAATCTTCCTTAACTTAAGCTTGATCCAACCAAGGACTGTTGCACTTTCAAAATACTAGCATCCAAACCTTTAAAGAATCCCTTAGCCTTGGCCTATGCTAATTAGCATTTGCTCAGCAACCTTGTTTAGCAATAGAAACATCATTTCAACAGTCCCTAGAAATGTTCA
>NW_018397271.1:282161-283952 GCF_002168275.2 Theobroma umbraticum | reverse complement strand
GTACTAATGCTACTTAACTTGTACATTCTGTCCAACAATAAGCTAGTAATCAAACTTCAAATTTTTTTATATATATATCACCTCAATATTTGTTCAGTTCTATGCCTTGGTTTGACAAATTTCCAGCAACATTTGTAACGACCGCTCCTCAATTGCTACCGGCGTTCGAGTCTCGTAGGATATCTTGCCAAGTTCAGAACAAGCATTACTTAAAACGTTAATATTATCTCATAATTACACCATCAATCTATGAAATTATTTCAATCCATAAACTCTTCATGATAAGAATTGAACAATACTTTGTATAAACTGAGTAAACCTTTGATTCACATAACCATAAAAATGATACATTAAGACTTATAATCTCCAAATGTACATTTGAATTGACACTATTGTCTAATTTTGTAACAAACTACTCTATGAAGACTTGACCTTTAGTAGTGAAGCGACTCAGAATAAAGTGCTATGAGATGCCTTCACCTATCCGCGGTGGGCTAAAAATGCCGATGGATACACGCTAGGCTGATCACTATATACAAAAGGTAAATAAATGGGGTGAGTCTCATAGACTCAGTGATCATCGGTTCCATGAGAAGGGTGTAGATGGAAAACAAGTATAAGGCAAAAAAGTTCAATAATAAAACCGAAATATCAAAACATAATTGTAAGAACCCAATTCGTAAGTAAGATATTTGTGCCTTGTAAAAATGAAGTCATGAAATCACATTACAACATTTTATTTGGCAAAATGATGTCGAAAACAAATATAACACAATCGAGTTCAAACAATCGAACATTGGTTGCCATAAAATATAAATAACAATGTCAAGTATGCACGCTCCCAGAATGTGTGACATATAAAGAAATCAAAGTGTACGGCCATGTAAACCATTTCATAGTCATCAAGTAAGCACTGAAAGCTTTTATTCAAACTAAGGGAGCTACAACAAAAGCTTAACTCTCCACCATGTAAAAGAGAATGCATCGAAAACTCACAAGGCTCTCGAGTAGGTAAGTATCGTAATCACCCATGGACCCATTTCCACATAATAACATCTGAGAGCTCTACTCGATCAGATCCCCACAGCCATGGTAGTCTTGACTATGTTGGCCGACATCGGAGAAATCAAGAAGTCGCACCCGTGAATATCACTGGTGGCCTTGACACATATAACAACCTGTGGCCTTGCCACGTAAATCACAGACTATGGCCCCAGCCACGTTTAATAGCCCGTCGGTGACCCAAACATTTTCTAGCTAGATCTCACTTGTGCATAAGGGTCACACTTAACCGAAGTGACAGTTGACCTACTCTCGACGCTCTTAGTTTGTCAAAACCATTTTAGAAACTAATTCAAAAGGTGTCCAAGATTTTTGCTTTAAATCATTTAAAAACAAAGTTCAACAACTTTTCCAATTAACTCTTCGCATTAAAAGCATACTGTAAATATTTATGTACAAATCGGGCTAAAACTGAAGCTTAAAACTTGCATTCAAAATCATTTAACAAATGCATTAGCTATGCATATCACACAAAAATACAAGGCATAGATTTTGATGTAAACATCGTGAAAGGCTTGTTTCCCGGTTTCGAAAACTCTTTATGTGTGTAGCTTATC
This sequence comes from Theobroma umbraticum, assembly GCF_002168275.2. NCBI lineage: Eukaryota > Viridiplantae > Streptophyta > Magnoliopsida > Malvales > Malvaceae > Theobroma > Theobroma umbraticum. The sequence continues at coordinate 282,333 of NW_018397271.1, read as the reverse complement.
TATAGGTATATCCAAAACACTTTAAAAACACTTGCATCCATAAACTTCCGAAAGTTTTTACCAGCTCATGCTTTCCATAATAGCAAGATACAAATCATTGTAAATCCGTTTTAAAATTGCCTATTGAGGCTAATCACAATGCACTTAAGAAAACCATCGACGTTTACTAACG
>NW_018397271.1:281617-281879 GCF_002168275.2 Theobroma umbraticum | reverse complement strand
TGCTAGGATATCTTTCTTTTCCACTCAATTCTTACACATTCATATGCTTTTCGTCATACTTTTACTAATGGGATTATATCTCTTACTTGCGTAATTCTTTACATTGCGAATACCGACTACTTGATTATAGCACCAAGTGCCTATTTTACCTTTTCTAAGTAATTTTCATTCAAATCCATCTTATATATTCATAACATTAACTACATATGCATGGCAGCAACAATCATTCTGAATTACTCAATTTTTTTGCAAGTCACATGCA
>NW_018397271.1:259318-281600 GCF_002168275.2 Theobroma umbraticum | reverse complement strand
CTTTCATTGCTTTATTTCTTAATCCACCATTTACATTATTTTTCTTTATCTTCCTAAATAACCTACCAAGCAAACTCAATACATCTAAATAACTCATGCATATTGAATTTCTTTCAACAACTATATTCACATTGCATGCCTTACCTTTGTGATGATTTAGACTTTGCATGCAACCTCAGTGTTCTTCCAAAGTTCCACCCACCAAGCTGTCAACATTCACACATCATTTTCTCACAATACTCAACCAATTGGAAGTTTAAAAACATAGTATAAAGCTTACCACTTTCCTTTCACTTAGCATCCACCATGCATTCACGACTTTGAATGGTTTGCATGTCACCAAACTTCCCCAAATCAAGCCAATCTTTGCCACCACAAGACATCTCTTTTAGGTATCAACCCATTTGCAAGGATTATTCAAACTAAAAATCAAAATCCTTACCTTTCCTTGCTTGAATCACAAAACCATGCTCTACACCTCCATGCACACTCCTTGGCTTCTCTCTTGAGTGTTGGAGATTTCTTGGTTGCTAGAATGGCACAAGGCTACAAAAATGGAGGAGGAAATCTCACAATTTTCTTTTGATCTAGTGCAACCTGAGCCTTTTTCTTCCTTTCTATCTTTGTCTTCCTTTTATTTCTTCCTCTCGGGTGGGATCCTTTCAACTTCTTTTTCTCTCTTTCCTCCCTAATAACCAACCCCTCAACTCTCTCTAGAATCCTTCTCACCTTTCTCTAAGAACCTTGGAACTTAACATTATATATAGCCACGCATTAGGCCAATCACATTTCATGCATAAGTTTGGCATTTGTTTTCATTTGGCCACTTTCATAAGCCAATCAAAATTCATCCATTCTCATTCCTTTTATTTTATTTGGCCACCTTGTCATCCAATGGTGTTCATGCGCCAATTTCCTCCCTTATCCATTGGTCCAATATCTATCCTCACAATACTTTTCCATTTAATCTTCCTTTATTATTGAACTCATTCAACACCTTATTCCTCCAATCACCTTTCATGCACCAACTTTATTTTATATTCCATTAAGTCATTCTTCAAAATATTCAAGACACTTGTATCTATATCTCCCTTTTCTCATTAGGCCACTTTATGCACTAATCCTTTTGCATGCAAACAAGTTTATGCCCATCATACCTTTTTACTTCACATGATGGTGGCCTTACATGTTCCCCACTATCTTCCTCCTTTTTGCATGCCATCACTTGCATGTAATAGTGAATTTTACATGCACATTTTATTGTCTTACATAATCTAACTTTCTTTGGTTAGTTAATATCCACTTAGCTTCAAATATGGTAATTGCATAAAAATCCTCAACTTTTTCCTTATTTACCATTTGTTTCACCAAACTTTCCATTCTTGCAATTTGGTCCTTTAATCATTACCTTCGAACTCCAATTTTCTTCTATCTTTCTTCCCTACATATATACAAATAAAATATCAATTTTTACACTTCACCAAAATATCACCACAATATTTAATTATATCCTTACCCGCTTATCCTTTGTTTCATAAAGGTACATGGGCCCTACTTATGTCATTTTTCTTCAAGATTCATTCTTGCTTCTTCTTCCCCCACTTAAATTAGTCACATACTTCTTCTTCCCGACTAATTTCAACTACAGATAAAATATTAATATTTTAATATTATTTTATTAATAAAATATTGTTTTATTTTAAAATTTTCAGCTTGTGTCGTTGGGACCTAAAATGTCTTACTTTGTCTCGGTTCACTTCAAATCACTCTTTTGATCTCGATAATTCATTCTCGATAAAATATTATTATTTAATTATCATTTTCTCACGTATGAAATATTTTATTCCAAAATATTTCTTTCGCCTATCATTGCTCTTTCGCACTTAGATTTACATCCATCAACCCTTTGTCTCATCGATGAGATTGTGGTGGCTCCAATATGAGGATATGAGGTGTTACAACATTTCTACACCTCTTTGCGACACCTTAATAACATTATGCATGTATATTAAAATTGTAAGTTCAGCCACACAATCATCATCTTTGACCCATAAGCAATTAAGTAATCAATTTAAGAAATAAAATTATAATTGCCTTAACTTGATATGGATTAATCTCGTTCAAAGAACAATTTATGCACTGCTTCAACAAAACTCCAAGATTTACTAAAATTCTAGCTTCAAGCTTGAATATGGAAAGCTTGCATTTCTTCAAAATATAATGGCAGCCACGGCTTGGGCTTGCCTAGCTTTACTGTTCTTCACTTGCTCCCATTCAATGGAGGCCTTGGGTTTCAAAATGTCAAGGTTCCTCATAGTCCTCCCTACCTCCATCTTTAATCTCACCTTGACACCGGCTTTAGAGAACTACTCTCATGTTTTCTCCAAAAATGTTAGTGGTAAAAGCCTTGAAAAAATGGATGTGGGGCTCCCAAGTTAACAAAAAATGAAAGGAAAGCCACGCAATGCACTTTCAAGGTAGGCAGAACTACCCAAGTCTCAAGCTCATCTATTAGTAAATTCCTATGCCTCCATTCTGTAGATTTCTTTGAATGTTAAATCCCATCACATGGTGAGGGACCCATATGTCCCCCATTAACCCATACTTGTTAGTTTAAATAAGTTTCTAATGGGTATTAACCCATAGTTTCATGCTTTTGTCCAATTGCACCTATAATATTTCAAGTTTTCTTTTTAATACATGTATTTAACCTTGCAAATGGTTTTTTTGTAGAAAGGCTCTCCTACTTCAACTAATCTAAATTTCATCTCTCTATTTGTCATTTCATAGCAATTAAATCCTTCAACTACTTCTTTTAGTTAAATTTCCTTCTATTATTCCTTCTTAACTCATATGCAAATGAAATATCAAATTCGCATTCCATAAAATTATATCCATAGTATTTAAATATATATTTACTTTTATACCTTATTTAATAACAACACGTGAACTCCTAACAATGCTTCGTTCCTTAAAATTCTATTTAGTCACCATCACTTTGACCAAGCCCAAGTCCTCAAAATCGTCTTTCAACATTATGCCATTTTTTTACTTAACATAAGAATTAACATTATTTGTATTATTATATATTATTAAAATATTATTTTACTTCCCATGTCACCACCTTCAATTTCACATATATCTTCTTACATACCAACACTCATAATTCACCTTAATTAGCAAAGTAAGTTCCATTAGATTAACATCCTAGGGGTGGTATGTTACACCACCCATCAGGCTAACCAGTCCAAAAGCATAGATGCTTATCTCAATTATAATCCCAACATATAGAGTTTAGATCAACGCTTTATGATGATCATACCCATGGTATATCAAAGATTATAAGGAGATAAAACATTGAGTCCATTATCCATCAGGATTTCAATTCTACTATAACCACATGCACAGGTGTGAGATCAAGATTTAAGTAACAATTAAACTTAACTTTAATTCTCACATGATTCTAGTTCATGTTATAGTGTCATTACTCGAAGTAAACCATTTCAATGATTTGAGACTAATCATTATTTTGAAGTGAATCACATTTCATTCATTAGAGGTAATCATGACACTACAACCTTAACACAATAATGTGACCACCTTTGCTATATGGCTATGAACAATTTTTAGATTCAATTAAAATACATGGCTCTTATGTATGACTCTTCATACAAATGTACCTTAATATCTCAATAGAATCATGGTACCTTAATAACTAGATAATGAATGCTTACTTTAAACAAACTCTTCATCTTATTATCAAAATATACTTTCATTACAAATAAATTAAATGAAATTAAACATTAGAATATACTTGCTTTCTAAGGCACTATATTCTCAAATTCCTAACAATGTCCCACATGCCCTAAAGCAAGTGAGACATGTCCCTCATTCTAAGCCATTTTGAATGACCATCAAAACTATTTTGTGTTATAGTCTTTATGAGTAGATCCACAAGGCTCTGCTTTATTGGATTTTTTTTGACAAGCACGTTTCCACGTTGTATGATCTGGAATGAGATGATACTTCCTTTCAATATGTTTTGCTGCTTTATGATTTCGCAATCTTTTTAATTTAGCCATTGTTCCATTATTATCACAATAGAGTATAATAGGTTTGTCCACATTTGGAATTACTTCAAGGTCCATAAGGAACTTATAGAGCCATACAACTTCCTTTGCTACTTGGCAAGCCGCAACATACTCTGCCTCCATAACAGAGTTTACAATACAAGATTACTTTATATTCCTTCAAACTATGGCCCTTCTTCTAATGGTGAAAATCGATCCTGATGTCTATTTCTAAGAATCAACATTAGACTAAAAATCTAAATTAATGTACCTTGTTGCTACAAGGTCACTTCCAAAATATACAAGCATGTAATTCTTCATTCTATGAAGATATTTCACTTGATTGGCAATCTAGTGCTCCATAGCCTTGGTTTCACATAAGTCTCCTAATCCAGCTACATAATAGATATCTAGCCGAGTGCACAACATAGCGTACAAGAGACCTCCAATAGCAGAAGCATATGGAATCTATCTCATGTTTTCAACTTCTTCTAGAGTTTTTGGCAACATCTCCTTAGAAAGTTTGATTCCATGTCTAAACGGCATAAAATCTTTCTTAGAATCTTGCATAGCAAACTTGGCCAAATTCTTGTCTATGTAAAATACTTGAGATACTGCTATCTGCTTATTTTTATGATCTTTTATAAGTTTAATCCCCATAACACAGCTAGCTTCTCCTAAAATTGTGCAATTGTTCTACCTTTTAGGATAAATTTTTAAGTTCAAATATGCTCAAAAGATGCCTGGAAATGTTATTAAAATTAAAGGATTTAATCCCTTGATTTATGCCACCATAATGCCACATATGCAACCCAAAAACTGTAGCTATGTACAAAATACATAGGCTACGTTTTTTTTGGGTTTTGAGCAGATAAATCAAGTCCAAAAATTATGAAATTTTAATATGGAATGGTTTCATATGTTAGCTGACCATGGGTAAAATTTGGGAATTAGATTCCCTAATTTGGTACCGAATCAAGCCACAAAACTCTGACTAGTACAGTGCTACCAGAAATTTGTAAAGCCATGGTTTTTGGGATTTCAGTGTTCATATCTGCAGCCTAAATTGGTGAAATTAAAAACACTAATTCACTAAGCAATATCTTATGGAGAAGTTCCAGAAAGATAAATTTTGATATATTTAAATTATGGAATTTAATTCCTTAAAATAAATATGACAAAATTTAATTAATCACATCCATAACTTTAGGAATTTGATTCCTACAAATATGGGAGTGTGATAAATATGGGGAAGATAAAAATCATGAATTAATTTCCTTCTTTTAAGAAGTGAAAATCGAATTGGACACTTAAATGTAATTAAAGATAATGTTGTCTTAAATATTATATTTAAATTATCTAATGACATTAGATAATTGAAGAACCATAATCTTTAATTTAAAAATGTTAGTAAAAGTTGCTTAAAACGTTTAAAGATTACAAATTAAAAATGTTTTAATTTGTAACAATATTTTAATTCTAATCCTAATGAGATTAGGAATGGATAATATTACTAATACCGATTAGTAAAGACTTTCCATATATGGAAAATAGTTTCTAAACATGGAATTAAAAAATGAACTCAAAATTAGTTGCACTCTAATTTCAGATGCCTCAAATGAAATTTTTCCATATATGAAAAAATTAGAAGAAGACATAGTTTTAATTTTCTGTTCACGTCGATGGATGAATGTGGATGATTATGGACTAGGCCTAATATGATTGTGAATGTATGGTTAAAGTTTATCATGGCATTTATTTATTAAATAAGGTCTGTGCAAGCTACTTTTTTCTTCATTCTCAAGAATTGTAAAATTCTTTCCTCACCTAACTTCCCTCGAATGTACCACATGGTTTTTTAACTAAAATGTAATTAGTTACAAATAAGTGTAGAATTAGGATTAGTTTAGGAGTTATTTTACAATTCGAAGATGAAGTCCTAAAGGTGGCATGAAGATACAAGGAGGAAGATTATAATATGTTGTATGTTATCTTCTAGGTTTGATCAAGCTAACTTCCTTCGATGGCTCAAGAAAATTAGTATAAATAAAGTCCATAATCATCCAAAGTAGAATGCATGTGATAGATTTATTTTATGCAATTTAATAAATGCTATGTGATGCAAAGTAGTATCCATGAGATAGATTTATTTATGTAATTAATAAATACTATGCATGCAAAGTTGAGACCTTAACTAAGTCAAAAATTAAGAAAATCCCTCTGTAAATATTAAGGCACATGCAACACATGATTAAGTTGCCTTCTAGCATATAGCAAGATAACCTAGCTACTCTTTTAATTAGAAACTTGTTGAGCATATTCAAGGTTACACTTTTACGTGAGTATGTTTAAGCTATTAGTGGGTTTTACTCAACTAGTTTCATAAAATTCAGATGATTGGAAACTTGATTATTATGGAAACTGGAGGCAATGGCTAGGCGAAACATATATGATAAATGTAGGCAATGTGTTAAGAATGCCTTTGCTTGGAGAAAAAAATGAGAGAACTCGTGAGAGAAAACACGAGAGAACAAGTGAGAGAAAACCCAATAAGGAAACGTGAGGGAATCCTTAAGTGAGACCTAGGGAGAGATCTTGAGAGAACCCGTGAGATAGAATCTAGGAGAAAGAGAGAAAAAGGGCAATGGGGACCTAGTGGATTGGTTTGGAACTCTAGAGATGATGAGGATAGGGGAAGGGGGTTTTATGGGAAGCCCAGGTCTGTGACGTTTGACATCCATCATTAGAGGAGAGGAGTTTTCACAGCTTTCATTGATAATGTTAGTGGTAGTGTAGGGTGGAAGGAGCTAAAGATTTTATTTGATCAATTTGGGGTTGTTATAGACTGCTTCATACCTAAACAACTGATGAGAAGGGCCATAAAATATGGGTTCATCTGATATCATACAGTGGAAGAGCTCAACAGAGCCATTAGACAGGGGCAGTCCCTTTGATTGGATGGGAAGTTCTTAGTGATTAAGAAGGCAGGTTTATACAGGGGGCAAAACAATGTTGAAAATCCCAAGTTGTACCCTTTCAATGGAACCGCTAATGGAAGGCAAAGGAAATTGTTTAGAGATGCAGTTATTGGGGAAGGTCCAAGAAAGGGAAAGATGGGCGATTTCACTAAGAGCTGCAATGACATCGATGGGTCTAAAGTGGAGGGCATCAAAGTTGATATCACAGAAGATGAGGTTAAGTGGCTTAGGCGTAGCGCCATGGGTAGATTTAAAGCCATTACTAGTTGCAGGGAAGTGTAGAAGGTACTACTATCTAAGGGAGTTTCAACCATGGTCTGACCGATAAGGGGCCTGAATCCGTTGGTCACTTTTGATGATGCCGAAGTTATGAAGATTTTGCTTGAACAGTACATTGAAATTTTCAATGAATGGTTTGTTGGAATTCAGCCTTACTGCTTGACCACTGATGATAAGAGGTATTTGGTCTAGGTTAGTGCCGAAGAGCTGCCGGTGCACTTATGGAATTCAAGAATCTTTGAAGCAATGAGAAATTGTTGGGGTAGGTTTATACAGGTGGATTTGGGTACCCAACACATGACTAGATTTGGCGCAGTAGTGATTCAAGTGGAAGTCTCAAGCACAAGAAAAATTCCTACTTGCCCTCAGGTTATTGTCAATGACAAGTGTTTTACAATCAAAGCCAGTGTGATCGGCAGGTGGAATGCTTACGAACTGCGATCAACTAGTGCCCGTGTTACAAGAGGGGAAGGGTTAGGCGGGTCAGGTCATCACCAGTTCTGTGATCTAATAAGACCAAGAGTGATAAAGATGTCAAATCTTCAATCGTTGATAGGGCGGATATGGTTTAAAAAGTCAAAGAATGGCAAGATGGATCGTAGGCATGGCCAATTTTAAAAGCAATAACACAACAACTTAGGAAAAGGCCTCTTGTTTTGATAAGAGAGTCTGAGAAAGATGCAGAAATGTGTACAGATAACCCACAAAAAGAAAGAAATTTGAATGAGAAGGACTCTACACAGGTTGACAGTGAGAGAAAGTTGGCTTTGGTAAAGTGGACCAAGCTACAATGATAGTCAAAGCAATGACGTTAAGGTAAAAAAGCAAAGGCCTTGTTGATTAAAATAGGAAAGAGAATGCTATTGGGCCCAACACAGCAAAAGAGCAATTAAAGGGAGATGAGACTGATAGCTCTGTTGGCTCTAGTATGGCAACAAAGGCCTATCGATGTGGTTTTTGGAAGGCAAAGGGCAAGGGTGACAAGGTGGGCCTAGTAAGGTAAAGTCGTTGGGAGTTTGTGTTCAGCCAAGGTAATGGGCAGTGCTTAAGAGGAAGTAAAAGGACTTCCAAAGGGAAGGCAATAGGTCGAGGCTTTTAGTTGAAAATGGGGCACTAATGATACAACATCGAATCAATTGGTTGGGTGAAACCAAGGAAGAAATGCCCAGAGTTGGTGAAACATAGGCAGAGACTTGAACAAAAATATAGAGACCCGAGGTTATCTATGTTTGACGATGCTCTTAATTGATTGGATTAGATATCTAGTAAGAAATGTAAGGAGAAAAGCAACGGAAAGGTGAAAAGGGGGAAAGAAGATAAAACAAAAAGAAAGAAAGATTACTGATAGGAGATTGTGGGGCAAAGGTCGAAGGTCTTGTTTGAATATGAAAGCACCGTATTTTTAGGCTTATACAGTTAAGTCAGGGGTCAAGTGAGCCCAAGGCTAATGGAAAAAGAGGAAGGCTAATAATGGCTTCCAAACTAAAAGCTAGGGGTCAGCAGAGAATGAACAAAGAGAATGATAATACTTTAATAGTGTGCTACGAAATTTGGTGACCTGGAAAGAAGCAGTCGCAACTTTTGATATAAGTAAAAAGGTAGGCCTAGAATTTTAAGTAGAGAAAGAGGAGGTTCTTCGAAAGGTTGTCGAATAGGAGGCAATTGGTTTATGATATGGTTTAGAGGCAATGTCCTGGTAAGTCTTGTGTGTGCTTCCGTTTAGATGATTATATTGTCCTGAAATTTGAGAGGTATTAGAAGGGGTGAGAAAAGAACAGCACTACGTAGAGCTATTGACAAATATAAGCTTAATATGTTGTTTGAAAAACTTTGGTTTAGGGATAAAGTTATAGGGAAAGTGGTGAAAACCAAAGGCAGAGCTAGGGGGATTATTAGTATGTGGCAAGTGAGTTTTTTTCAACTTGAGGAATCAATTGATTATAAAAATTTTCTATTGCTAATTGGGATTCTGAAAGGGACTAACGAAAGATGTGGGTTCGGCAACATTTACGCGTTTAACGATGAAGGGGAAAGGAATAAGGTGTGGGGAGAGCTTGAACAGGCTATGGAAAGGAACGAGGTGAAATGGCTGCTAGGAAGGGACTTTAATGTGGTGAGGAATGAGGATGAGAGGATCAGTAGAGGTGATATGAGGCGCGCTACAGCAAGCTTCGATGATTTCATCAATGATGTGGAGCTGGTGGATCTTCCACTAGTTGGTAGGAAATTTACATGGTGTAACAATAAAGAAGAACCAACATTTAGTTGGCTTGATCGATTCTTTGTGGCTACTAATTCGTTGGATAGGGAAGAGGTTTTGGTCCAAAAAAGTTTACCGATTTCTATTTCGGACCATAATTCGATCGTTTTAGGGCTGTAAGTGGTGGATTATGGGCCTAAACCTTCCAAGTTTTTCAACCACTAGATGGATGAGAAAAGTTTCCAAATAGTTGTGAGTGAGTTTTGGGAGAATTCATCGATGGGGAATAGAGGAATGAATAGCCTTGGGAGGAAACTTAAGGGCCTTAAACTGGTATTGAAGAAATGTCACAAACAAGTTTTTGGCAATACTAATGATAAGATAACCAAGTTAGAGGTTGAGATTCAACTTTTAAATGAGACATAGCAGTGTGGGACTTTTGAGCCTAATATTCAATATGTTGTCCTTACAAAGAAGGTCGAGTTATGGGAACTATACAGAATTGAGGAAAGGGAGTGGCAACAAAAGTCGAGGGTTAAGTGGATTTTGAGAGAGGACTGCAATACTCGATTCTTTCATGTGATGGCCTAAACTGGTAGGAGACATAATCTGATCCAGCAGTTGAGAATTGAGGATAGGAGGTACTGTAAACTAGGGGAAATTAAAAATGCAGTGGCTTGTTACTTTGCTAACTTTTACAAGAGTAAGAAGGTCTTTTCGCTAAAAGATTTCCATGGATAGTTTAGGGAGTTGAGTTCAGAGGCTATTGATTTTCTCGTATAGAGTTTTTTAGAGAAGAAAGTTTGGGATACACTTTACAGATGTGATGGAAACAAGGCCTTGGGCCTAACGGGTTCAATTTCAGTTTCTTCAAGAGCCAGTGGCCGGTTATCAACGAAAGGGTGATGAAGTGCTTGGATGAATTCTTCAGAACAGGTACATTAGATAATGGAGCAAATAATTCCTTTATTACCTTAGTCCCTAAGGTCCAAAATCCAAGCCAGATCACTAAATATAGATCGATTAGCCTTGTTAGTTATTTTTACAAAATTATGGCAAAGCTTCTGGCCAATAGATTTCGGGTGGTAATTGGAGAGGTCATTGGGGGAAATCAATTCACTTTTGTGAAAGGGAGATAGTTGATAAATTGTGCTTTAATTGCTAATGAAGTAATAGACTCTATCAAGAAAGGAATAGAAGGGGGTTTGTTATTAAAAGTTGACTTTGAAAAGGCATACGATTGTGTCGATTAGGACTTTTGCAGCACTTAATGACAAAGATGGGATTTCCAGAGTGATGGAGGAACTGGATTAGGGGTGCCAGTTTAATGTCAATATTTTTGTCCTAGTTAATGGGGTTTCAACTAATTCGTTTTGAATGGAAAGAGGGCTGAAGCAAGGTTGCCCTCTTTCTCCGTTTTTGTTTAACATTGTTGTAGAGGCTTTTAGTCTTATGATGGGTAAGGCAGTTACTTTTGATTTGTGTCAAGGCATCCCAATTGGGTGTAATGGGCTTGAGATCTCACATCTTCAGTTTGCTGATGACACTATGGTTTTTTGCAAACCTAAGGTTTAAAATATATTGAATGTAAAGAAAATCTTGAGATGCTTTCAATTGGTCTTCGGCCTCAAGATAAATTTTCAAAAAGTATCTTGATAGGGATTGGTGTTGAAGAACAGTTCGGTAGAAGTGTCACAAATACGATTGCTTGTAAGGTTGGGCAACAGCCTTCAGTGTACTTGGGACTACCTCTCAGTGCCAGACCAAACTCGACAAGGATATGGAAACCTGTTATTGAGAAATTCGAGTCATGTTTGGCAGGGTGGAAAGCTAAAGATCTATTTATAGGTGGGAGAGTCACACTCCTTCTGTCGGTGCTTGCAAGCTTTCCAATCTTCTTTATGTCGTTGTTTTCGGTTCCCCAAGGGGTAAAAAATACGTTGGAAAAAATTGAGAAGAGGTTTTTATGGAGTGGGGTGGAGGATAAGCATAAAATTCATTACATTGGGTGGGATAAGGTGTGTAGATGTAAGGAGGATGGGGGGTTCGGTATTATTCATATCGAAGTTAAAAATAGAGTGCTCCTAATAAGTGGCTGTGGAGGTGTGGGATGGAGAGAGATAATTTATAGAGGGAGGTTATCGTTGAAAAGACTGAAGGGAACCTCGCCAACCTTTTTCCTAACACAAAGTTAAACAAAGAGTGCTCCTTAATGTGGAAAAATATTATTAAACCTCTACTACCTTCTAGCGATCTTTTCATGCAAGTTTTTTCTAACTTTCTCATGGTTTTAGGGGATGGTAGAAATATTCGATTTTGGACAGAGAGGTGGACTAAGGTGGGGGTTCTTAAGGAGAGATACCCAAGGATTTTTACCCTTGCTACTAAGAAGGATGGGTGTGTTTGTGAGTTTAAGAAGTGGAGTGGTGAGAACTGGGAGTGGCACGTTAACTTGAGACATCAACCTTTTGGGTGGGAGGAAAACCAGTGGGAACAGTTCAGAAACACAGTGGAGGAGTATTATCTCTGTCAGGATATGAAGGATACATTGGTTTGGAGGTGCTCAGCTTCAAGCCAATATTCAGTTAAATCTTTTTTTAAAGAAGTGTTGCAACCAAACATTAACATGGAGGATCCATGGAAGGAAATTTCGTCTAGACTTGTGCCGTTCAGAGTTGAAGTTTCCATCTGGCAACTTTTATATGAAAGGGTGGTTGTCAAACATGAGTTGGCGAGATGAGGTATGATCATTAACGATCTCGCTAAATGTGCTGTGTGTCAAAGTGAGCTGGAAGCTATTAAACACTTGTTCTTCCATAGCCAAGAAATTTGGAGGGTTTGGATGAGATGGTGTTCTGAGTGGGGGGTTAAGTGGGTTGCGCCAAATAATGTGGGTCTATTCTTTAAGCTGTGGAATAATTCTAACGCGAAACAAGGAGAACTAAAGATAAGGACAATGTGGTTTATGCCAATAGTCTGGTTGACATGGCTTCAAAGAAATGAAATGGTTTTTAGTGGGAAGGGTTGGGATGGCAACCAAGTTTATGAAACAAGTAAGCTTAGCATTGCAATGTGGGCTAAAGCAAGGTGGCCGAATGAGTTTGGGACTGTTGCAGACACGTATCGGAATCCAACTCTTAGAGCAGTCATTAGGAAAGTTAGGAAGGAAAGAATAGTGGATGAATGGCATAAACCGAACCTAGGGGAAATGAAGTTCAATGTTGATGGAGCTGCCCAAGGATGCCTAGGTGAAGCCGGATAGGTCAAGTGATGCGTGATGATAAGAGGCAGATTAAAGTGCTTTTTTCCAAATCTATAGGGATAGGTGATTCTAACCTTACGAAAGTAGAGCCATTAGGGAAGCTTTTTTTATTTTCTCAGCTTTTATGTGGGCTATTTCCCATACACTTGTGATTGAAAGTGACTCACAAAAAGCAGTGAAATGGATTAATGCAGCAAGGAAAGCACCGTGGAGATTCAAGAAGTGGATGTTACACATCGAGAAGCTAAAGAAGGGAATAAGGAAGTGGGAAGTCAATCATATATTTCAAGAGAACAACCAGTTAACTAACAGTTTAACCAAGGAGGGGGTGATAGACCATAGTGATGTTATGAACATCTATGAGGATTAGATGGGTGGGCTTTGCAAAATGGGTGATTAAGGCCTTAGGAGTGTTGAGGAGGCAAGGGTGGTGTCAAATGCGAGAGGCAATGCATCTTAGGGAGCTGAGTGTTATAATTTCTTACTTTAAACAAAGTCTGATCATGTTCTGAGGCATGGAATGGGAGATCGTCTAGGAGTTTCTTTGGTCACGGGAACTCTTAAGGGATATCATTAAAAGGTACCTATGTGCTGGTGACCTTGTAAGTTTTGCATGGTGCTGATCCTCCACTACATGTATGGATGTTTATGGTCTGGTGTGAGACCTACGGGGAATTACTTATTTGATTTGGCTGATGTGTGTGTCGAAGCTTAAGTTTCATGGTTGATGCTGAATTGAGTCAGTGGTGCTCTGTTGATAATGATTAATCTGATTTGGGTTGGTAGCGTCAGGATCCTTGATATGTAGGTTGAATTGATGTTTAGGATCCGTCATGCATCTTGTGTTTTATGATGGAACGGTGATCCTTTTGTAATGCCTTGATTTTAAGTTGATATGATAGCAGCTTAAAACCTGGAACTGATCTGTTCTTACAGGAAACTATTCATCCCTTGTTGATGAATGAAATGTTTAATTTTCAAAAAAAAATGTAGGCAATGTGTTGTCACCTAGTTGATGTATGAGTTGCATAGAGATACAATTGGTAAGCTCAGTTACCTACCTAATCCACCTATCATGGTCTGCTGAGCACATTCAAAGTCATGATTAGAATGGATAGGGATCCTAGCCCATTAAGAGGATTTTTGTAGAGATTTTTTGAGGTGATATTGAGGGTTATCATCTTGAAAAAAATAGTGGGAGCAATCAATTTAAGTTTTATCATCTCGTCTTAATTGATTATACTACATGATTACTCATAAATGTTATTTAAATGTCTACGTTGTTAGAATGCAAATACACATTTCTTTACACGACACACTTGAAGTCATCATGAAATTCGGGCCAAAATGTTTGGACTAGTATATCAAGTTGAGAAATGTTCTCAAATTTCTATTAAGAATAGATGTCATTAAGGAAGATATCCTTGCCTTCTTGACAAGGTCAAAGAATGGGAAACTTGTAGAAGTTTCACCTTTGACCATGTATATGATTGAAGTAAATCTATCTACTATCGATCTATCAGCGTAGTTATTAGATACTGGATATGGGTCACACTTATGTAATGACATAAAGGTGCTGGAAACGAATAGAAGATTAATGAAGGGAGAGGTGGTCCTAAGAGTAGAAAATGTAGCAAAGGTTGCTACATTAGTTGTGGGGACAATTACCATACCTTTACCTTCTGAGTTAATCTTGGAATTAAAAGACTGCTACTATGTTCCTTCCATATCCTGAAATATCATATTTGAGTCAGACCTGGCATTATATGATGATATTGAAATTTGCATTAAGGGCAATTGTTGTTCTTTCTCGAAGGGAGAGATGCATTATGGTGTAGGGACACATTCGAACTATCTCTATATTCTTGATCCTAAAAGGCCCATAGTCAATATAGAGGTCAAGAAAGTAAAGAAAGATGATCCAAAACTATTCTACATCTAGCACTATAGGCTTGGACACATCAATGAGACTCGCTTAACCAAGTTACATAAATAATGTTATATTGATCGTCCTGCTTTTGAAAGCCCAGTTACTTGCTTTCAATGATTTAATAATCTTATAAATGATTTTAAATTGAATTTTTTTTCATTTTTGGTCAAAACATATCATAATTGGATGTTTACCTTTAGAAAGGTGAATCAAAAGCCATCAATTGATAAGAAAAGTCCATTTGCAATCATTCATGCCTTCGAAAGACTACTTACTCGTTTTAAATGATTTTATAATCTTATAAATGATTATAAGTTAAACATTTTTTTTATTTTTGGCTAAAATAGATCATGATTAGATGTTTGCCTCGGGAAACATGAAGCACAAGCCATCCATTGATAAGAAAAGTCTATTTATAGTCACTCATGCCTTCAAAAGGCTAGTTATTCACTTTGAATGATTTATTGTCATATAAATGATTTTAAGTTGAATTTTTTTTATTTCAGGTTAAAACTGATCATAATTGGATATTTATTTCAAGAACCATGAAGTGACAGCCATCCATTGACTAAACAAATACATTTATATTCACTCATGCCTTGAAAATACTAGTTACTCAATTTAAATGGTTTTATAATCTTGTGAATGATTTTAAATTGAATTTTTTCACTTTTTATTAAACAAATCATAATTGAATGTTTGACTTAGGAAAAGCAAAGCGAAAGCCATCCATTGATAAGAAAAGTCCATTTATCTAGCCACTCATGCCTTCAAAATATTAGTTACTCACTTTAAATGGTTTTATAATCTTATAAATGATTTTAAGTTAAATTTTTTTTTTATTAAAACATATCATAATTGGATATTTACCTCAAGAAACGTGAAGCAAAAGCCATCGATTGACAAGAAAAGTTCATTTATAGCCACTCATGCCTTTGAAGGACTAGTTATTTGCTTTCAATGGTTTTATAATCTTATAAATTATTTTATGTTGAATTTTTTTTCATTTTTCGATAAAAAAGATCATAATTGGATGTTTCCCTTGGAAAACTTGAAGCAAAAGCCATCCATGGACAAAAAAAGTCCATTTATAGCCACTCAGGCCTTCGAAAGCCTAGTTACTTACGTTCAATGATTTTATAATCTTATAAATGATTTGAAGTTGCATTTTTTTTATTATTTTTGGTCAAAACAGATCATAATTAGATGTTTGCCTCTATAAAGGTGAATCAAAAGCAATCAATTGATAAGAAAAGTCCATTTACAATCATTCATTCCTTTGAAAGACTAATTACTCGCTTTAACTGATTTTATAATCTTATAAATGATTATAAGTTAAACCTTTTTTTTTATTTTTGGTTAAAATAGATCATGTGTAGATGTTTGTCATAGGAAATATGAAGCAAAAGCCATCCATTAATAAGAAAAGTCCATTTATAGTCACTCATGCCTTCAAAAAGCAAGTTACTCACTTTAAATGATGTATGGTTTTATAATTGATTTTAAGGTGAATTTTTTTTATTTCTAGTTAAAACAGATCATTATTGGATGATTTTCTCAAGATGTGTGAAGCAACAGCCATCCGTTGACTAGAGAAGTACATTTATTGTCACTCATGCCTTCAAAATACTAGTTATTCGCTCTCATTAGTTTTATAATTCTGTAAATGATTTTAAGTTGAATTTTATTTTCATTTTTGGCTGAAAGATATCATAATTTGATTTTTATCTCAAAAGACATGAAGTGAAAGCCATCCATTGACAAGAAAAGTCAATTTATCATTGCTCATGCATTCGAAAGACTAGTTACTCACTTCCAATGCTTTAAAATCTTTCAAATGATTTTAAGTTGAATTTTTTTTTATTTTTTATTAAAACAAATCATGACTAGATGTTTGCCTCTAGAAAGGTTAATCAAAAGGCATCAATTGATAAGAAAAGTCCATTTATAAACATTCATACTTTCAAAAGCTAAATACTCATTTTAAATGATTTTATAATTTTATAAATGATTTTTAGTTAAACTTTTTTTTTCATTTTTAGTTAAAACAGATCATGATTAGATATTTGTCTCAAAAAACATGAAGCAAAAGCCATCCATTGACAAGAAAAGTCTATTTATAGTCACTCATGCCTTCAAAAGGCTAGTTACTCGCTTTGAATGGTTTATAGTCTTGTAAATAATTTTAAGTTGAATTTTTTCTTATTTCTAGTTAAAACAGATCATAATTGGATGTTTGTCTCTAAAAGCATGAAGTGACAGCCATCCATTGACTAGAGAAGTACATTTATAGCTATTCATGCCTTCAAAATACTAGTTACTCACGTTCAATGGTTTTATAATCTTATAAATTAGTTTAAGTTGAATTTTTTTTCATTTTGACTAAAACATATAATAATTTGATTTTTGCCTCAAAAAATAGAATCGAAAGCCATCCATTGACAACAAAAGCCATGTTATAGTTGCTCATGCCTTTGAAAGACTAGTTACTCACTTTCAATACTTTCAAATTTTATAAATGATTTTAAGTTGATTTTTTAAAATTTTTTGTTAAAATAGATCATAATTGGATGTTTGCCTCTGAAAAGGTGAATCAAAATCCATCAATTGATAAGAAAAGCCCATTTACAATCATTCATATCTTTGAAAGACTAATTAATTTCTTTAAATAGTTTTATAATCTTATAAGCAATTTTAAGTTAAACCATTTTTTCATTTTTGTCTAAAATAGATCTTGATTAGTTGTTTGCCTCAAAAAGCATGAAGCAAAAGCCATCCATTGATAAGAAAAGTCCATTTACAGTCACTCATGCCTTTAAAAGGTTAGTTCCTCACTTTGAATGATTTGTACACTTATAAATGATTTTAACTTAAATTTTTTTTATTTCTAGTTAAACAGATCCTAATTTGATGTTTGTCTCGAGAAGTATGAAGTGACAGCCTTCCATTGACTAGAGAAGTACATTTACAGTCACTCATGCCTTCAAAATACTAGTTACTCGCTTTCAATGATTTTATAATCCTATAAATAATTTTGAGTTGAATTTTTTTTTCATGTTTGGCTAAAACATATCATAATTTGATTTTTGCCTCAAAAAACATGAGATGAAAGCCATCCATGGACAAGAAAAGTCAAAATATAGTCGCCCATGCCTTCGAAAGACTAGTTACTCACTTTTAGTACTTTAAAATCTTATAAATGATTTTAAGTTGAATTTTTTTTTTCAGTTTTGCTTAAAAAAGATCATTATTGGATGTTTGCCTTTGGGAAAGTGAATTGAAAGCCATTCATTAATAAGAAAAGGCCATTTACAATCATTCATGCCTTCGAAAGGCTAATTGCTTCAAATGATTTTATAATCTTATAAATGATTTTAAGTTAAAACTTTATTTCATTTTTAGCTAAAACAAATCATGACTAGATGTTTGTCTTAAGAAACATGAAGTAAAAGCCATCTATTGACAAGAAAAGCCCATTTACAGTCTCTTATGCTTTCGAAAGGCTTGTTACTCGCTTTCAATGATTTATAGTCTTATAAATGATTTTAAGCTAATTTTTTTTTATTTTTAGCTAAAATAGATTATAACTGAATGTTTGTCTCTATAAGCATGAAGTGCTAGCCATCCATTGACTAGAGAAGTATATTTATAGTCACTCATGCCTTTGAAATGCTAGTTACTTGCTTTCAATGGGTTTATAATCTTAGAAATAATTTGAAGTAGAATTTTTTTTTTCAGTTTTTCTTGAAACAGATCATGATTGGATGTTTACTCTAAGAAACATGAAGCAAAAGCTATCCATTGATAAGAAAAGTCCATTTATAGTGACTCATCCCTTAGAATGGCTTGTTACTCATTTTAAAAGGTTTTAGAACCATGTAGGCTATTTTAAAATTAATTGTTTTTCATTTTTGGTTAAAACAAATCATCATTGGATGTTTGCTTCAAGAAATGTGAAGCAAAAGCCATCCATTGACAAGAAAAGTCCATTTATAGTCACTCATGCCCTTGAAAGATAAGTTACTCTCTTTAAATGGTTTTATAATCCTATAAATGGCTTTAATTTGAACATTTTTTTCATTTTTCATTAAAATAGATCATAATTGGATGTTTGCTTTAAGAAACGTTAAGCAAAAGCTATCCATTTGCAAGAAAAGTCCATTTATAGTCGCTCATGCCTTCGAAATACTACTTATTCGCTTTAAATGGTTTTATAATCTTATAAATGCTTTTCAGTTGAATTCTTTTTCATTTTTGGTTAAAACATATCATAATTGGATGTTTTCCTCTAGAAACATGACACGAAAGCCATCAATTGATAAGAAAAATCCATTTGTAGTCATTCATGCATTCGAAAGCCTAATTACTCGTTTTAAATAGTTTTGTAATCTTATAAATGATTTTAGGCTGAATTTTTCTCATTTTTTGTTAAAATAGATCATAATTGCATCTTTGCCTCAGGAAACGTGAAGCGAAAGCCATCCATTGATAAGAAAAGTCTATTTATGGCTACTCATACCTTCGAAATACTAGTTAGTCACTTTAAATAGTTTTATAATCTAATAAATGATTTTAGGTTGAAATTTTTTTTTCATTTTTAGTTAAAACAAATCATCATTGGATGTTTGCCTTGGGAAATCTAAAATGAAAGCCATTCATTGATAGTAAAAATCCATTTATTGTCACTAATGCCTTCGAAATACTACTTACTCACTTTAAATGGATTTATAATCTTGTAAACAATTTTAAGTTGAATTTATTTTTCATTTTTGGTTAAAACATATCATAATTGGATGTTTGCCGCTAGACACATGAAGCGAAAACTATGCATTGGTAAGAAAAGTCTATTTATTGTCACTCATACCTTTAAAATACTAGTTAGTTGCTTTAAATGGCTTATAATCTTATAAATGATTTTAAGTTAAACCCTTTTATCATTTTTACCTAAATAGATCATACTTGGCTATTTGTCTTCGAAAACATGAAGTAAAAGTCATCTATTGACAAAAAATATTCATTTACAGTCATTCATGCCTCTGAAAGGCTAATTGCTTGCTTTAAATGATTTATAGTCTTATAAATAATTTTAAGTTGATTTTTGTTATCTTTAGTTACAAAAGATCATAATTGCAAATGTGAACTGAAAGCTATCTGTTGACAAGAAGGTTCATTTTTTATTTTTTATTTATAGTCTTATAGTTGCTCATGCCTCGAAAGACTAGTTACTCGCTTTAAATAGTTTGAAAATCTTATAAATGATTTTAAGTTGAAATTTTTTATTTTTTTCAAAATAAATCATAATTAGACATTTGCCATGGGAAACGTGAAGTGAAAATCATCCGTTGATAAGGAAAATCCATTTATAGCCACTTATGCCTTCTCAATACTGGTTAGTCGTTCTAAATGGTTTTAAAATCATATAAATGATTTTAAGTTAATTTTTTTTCATTTTTTAATAAAATATATCGTAATTGGATGTTTGTCTTAAGAAATATGAAGCAAAAGCCATCCATTGACCAAAAAAGTCCATTTATAGTTACTCATGCCTTCGAAAAGCTATTTATTCACTTCGAATAATTTATAGCCTTATAAATGATTTTAAGTTGAATTTTTTTCATTTTTTGATTAAAACAAATCATAATTGGACGTTTGTCTTGGGAAATGTGAAGAGAAAGCCATCTATTGACAAAAAAAGTCCATTTATAGTCACTCATGCGTTCGAAAGACTACTTACTCGCTTTCAATGATTTTATAAACTTATAAATGATTTTTTAAGTTGAATTGTTTTTCATTTTTCATTAAAACAGATCATAATTGGATGTTTGCCTCTAGAATCATGAAGAGAAAGCCATCCATTGACAAAAAAAAGTCTTATAAATTATTTTAAGCTAAATTTTTTTCTTTTTTTATTAGAACAGATCATAATTGGATGTTTGCCTTGAGAAATGTGAAACGAAAGCTATCCATTTGTAAGTAAAGTCCATTTATAGTGACTCATGCCCTTGAAAGACAAGTTACTCTCTTTAAATGGTTTATAATCTTATAAATGATTTTAGATTGATTGTTTTCTTTTTTCATTAAAACAGATCATAATTGGATGTTTGCCTCAAGAAACATGAAGCGAGAGCTATCTATTTGCAAGAAAGGTCCATTTATAGTAACTTATGTCTTCAAAATACTACTTACTCACTTTAAATGGTTTTATAATCTTGTAAATGATTTTAAGTTAATTTTTTTTTCATTTTTAGTTAAAACATATCATAATTGGATATTTGGCTATGGAAACATGATGCAAAAGCTATCAATTGACAAGAGAAGTCCATTTATGGTCATTCATACCTTCGAAAGCCTAATTACTCACTTTAAATGGTTTTATAATCTTATAAATGATTTTAGGCTGATTTTTTTTTATTTTTTGTTAAAATAGATCATAATTGCATCTTTGCCTCAGGAAACGTGAAGCGAAAGCCATCCCTTGACAAGAAAAGTCTATTTATGGCCACTCATGCCTTCAAAATACTAGTTAGTCATTTTAAATGGTTTTATATGTTAGCTTTAAAATTATTATAGTTTTGATTATGATAAAATGATCAAATTTGCTTGAACATTATTTGAGGAATCCTTGACAATTGCTTGAAATGATTTAACTCCCGTACATTTGTTCTTGCATAGTTATAAACTTGTATGACTTAGGTGTATGAGTGCTTATGATTCCCATTCATTAAAGTTTGCTTTAAAGATTGAAAGAAAATTTAGATGCACTCATTAAGGGGGAGTTTTGAATATCAATTTTAATGATAAAATTTTTTTAAAAAAAGAAAGACTAAGTTAAATAGAGTTTGATTGGTCTTCATGTTTAATGTGTGATGCTTTGTTTTGGTTTTATTGATTATTATATAAAGAAAACTAGATGCATTGACTAAGGGGGAGCAACTCATTGCGCATAAAGATTTAAAGCATTCATATTAAACATAGACATTGCACTATTAATCTAGGAGTGTTTTGTCATCATTAAAAATAAGAGATAGAGAATGTTGACTCTATGTGTTTTTGATGATAGCAAAATATTCCCATTCATTGGTGTCTAATTATATTGTTTAAGTATGCAGGGCAAAAATGTATGTCATTAATAAATTAATCACTTAAAAGTAAATATGAAAACTCATAAGAATAAGCAGTTACAATTGAGCAATGAAACAAGAAGCCTCTAAGTTGAATAATTAAAGGAGTTGGATGGATAAAACTCAAACGAGAAATTGGCAAGTTCAAACAAATCGTGAATAGAGAACACTTAGTCAACCAAGAGACAGTGTTAGTCAACTAAGAGATTTCTGCCAGAAATCGAGTTCAGAGACAAAAACGACTTAATTGACTAAGAAGTTTTGTTAGTCGACTAAGAGGCTACTGACAAAAATTGGGTTTAGAGACAAAGCCTACAGTTAGAAACTGGGTTCAAAGACAGAGATGACTTAGTCAACTAAGTGATAACGATTAGTCGACTATAAGCATTTTGTCTGACAGTTTGAACTGAACACTAAAAGACAAAATAACGGATAGAATTGC
>NW_018397271.1:234436-259251 GCF_002168275.2 Theobroma umbraticum | reverse complement strand
GAGTTGATTTTTCAAGTATAAAAAGCCCTCCCAATAGCCATAAATAAGTTTTGAAGGCTTCCAAGATCAAAAAGAGCTCAAAAATCTCAAGAACTCTGTGCATACTTTATGCACTTTACTCCAATCTTTGTAATAAAGTTAAGCACTTCATCTTGTACCATCAGATCAAGTTAGTAATCAGAGGTACCTCTTTATTTCTTTTCTTCTTGATTGCTTAGAGTGTGCAAGACACTCTAAGGGGATTAATCAAGCTTAAGTTAGCTTGATTGAGCGCATAGGTTCTAACTAAGCCTAAAAAAGTTAGTTTTTGGGTTTTGGTTCATCTCTGGAAAAACTATTGTTGAAGGTTGTGGCTGAACCTGTGAAAAGCCATTGTAAAAGCTTGGTGAAAGCTTGAGAATTTCACCGTTTATAGTGATTTGATTTGAAAAATCCTTGGTTGAACAATCAAGGTAGTGGATGTAGGTCTTTGACCGAACCACTATAAATCTTGGTATATTATCTTCCCTGTTTTATTTTTTATTTTATTCTTTGTTAGATTATTCCATATCCTGCATTTAACTTCCTATCTTTGAACTTTAACTTGCCTTCAATTAAAGGTCAAATTTAGTAAGAGCCAAAAAGTGTTATTCACCTCCCCTCTAGCACATTTATTTAGGACAAACATTATACTCTAATAAATGATTTTAAGTTAATTTTTTTTTCATTTTTAGTTAAAATAAATCCTCATTGGATGTTTTCCTTAGGAAACCTAAAGCAAAAGCCATCCATTGACAGGAAAAGTCCATTTGTCGTCACTCATGCTTTCGAAATACTACTTACTTGAAATGGTTTTATAATCTTGTAAATGATTTTAAGCTGAATTTTTTTCATTTTTGGTTAAAGCATATCATAATTGGATTTTTGCCTCTCGAAATGTGAAGCAAAAACCATCTATTGACAAGAAAAGTCCATTTATAGCCACTCATACCTTCGAAACACTAGTTACTTACTTTAAATGGTTTTATAATCTTATAAATGATTTTAGGTTGAACTTTTTTGTCATTTTTGGCTAAAATAGATCATAATTGGATGTTTGTCTTGGGAAACATGAAGCAAAAGTCATCTATTAATAAGAAAAGTCCATTTACAGTCACTCATGCCTTCAAAAAGCTAGTTACTCACTTTGAATGAGTCTTATATATGATTTTAAGTTCTTTTTTTTTTATTTTTGGTTAGAGAAGATCATAATTGGATGTTTGCCTTGGGAAATGTAAAGTGAAAGCCATCTATTGACAAGAAAGTCCATCTATTGTTACTCATGCCTTGAAAGACTAGTTAGTTACTTTGAATGATTTATAGTCTTATAAATTATTTTAAGCTGAATTCTTATTCATTTTTCATTAAAACAAATCATAATTTGATGTTTGCCTTGAGAAACATGAAGTGAAAACCATCTATTTGTAAGCAAAGTCCATTTATGGTCACTCACGCCTTCAAAAGCCTAGTTACTCGCTTTACGTGATTTTATAACTTTAAAAATGATTTTTAATTTATTTTTTTCATTTTTTGTTAAAAGAGATCATAATTTGATGTTTACATAAAAAATGATGAAGTGAAAGTCATCAACTAGCAAGAAAAGTCTATTTGTAGTTATTCATACCTTCGAAAGCCTAATTACTTGCTTTAAATGGTTTTCTAATCTTACAAATGATTTTAGGTTGAATTTTATTCATTTTTCTGCTAAAATACATCATAATTGGATGTTTGTCTAGGAGAATGCAAAGCAAAAATCATCCACTGACAAGAAAAGTCCACTTATAGTCACTCATACCTTCGAAATACTAGTTAGTCACTTTAAATGGTTTTATAATCTTATAAATAATTTTAAATTAAATTTTTTAATGTTTTTTAAATTATTCATAATTGGATGTTTATCTTTGAAAACATGAAGGGAAAGCCATCCATTGACAAAAAAGATTCATTTCCAATCACTCATGGCTTCCAAGTACTTGGTACCCTATTTAAATGATTTTATAATCTTATGAATGATTTTAAGTTGAATGTTTTTCCTTTTTCATTAAAACATAGCATAATTGGATGTTTGCTTTGAGAAACATGATGCAAAAGCCATCAATTGACAAAAAAAGTCCATTTATAGCCACTCGTGCTTTCAAAATACTAGTTACTCGCTTTACATGGTTTTGTAATCTTAAAAATGATTTTAAGTTGAATTTTGTCCTTTTTCATCAACGCATATCATAATTGGATGTTTGCATTAGGAAACATCAAGTGAAAGCTATCCATTGATAAAAAAGGTCCACTTATAGCCACTCATACCTTTAAAAGACTAGTTACTCGCTTTCCATAGTTTTATAATCTTATAAATGATTTTAAGTTGAGTTGTTTTTCATTTTGGGTTAAAATAATTCATAATTGGATCCTTTCATTGAAAATCATGAAGCGAAAGCCATCCATTTACAAGAAAAGTCCATTTACAGTCATTCATGCTTTCAAAAGCCTTGTTACTCACTTTAATTGATTTTATAAAATCAAAAATAATTTTAAATTGATTTTTTTAATTCTTGGTTAAAATAGATCGTAATTTCATATTTGCATTAGAAAAAGTGAAGTGAAAGCCATCATTTGACAAGAAAAGTCCATTTATAGACATTCATGCCTTCGAAAGCCTAATTACTCGCTTCAAATACTTTTATAATCTTATAAATGATTTTAAGTTAAATTTTTTTATTTTTAGCTAAAACATATCATAATTGGATGTTTGTCTTAGAAAACGTGAAGCAAATGCCATCTTTCTACAAGAAAAGTCTATTTACAGTCAGTCATACCTTCAAAAGACTAGTTACTTGCTTTGACTGATTTATAGTCTTTTAAATGATTTTAAGTTAAATTTTTTTTATTTATAGTTAAAACAGATCATAATTGGATATTTTCCTTAGGACATATGAAGAAAGAGTTATTCATTGACAAGAAAAGTCCATTTATATAGCCACTCATGCCTTTGAAATACTAGTTTATCGCTTTAAATGGTTTGATAATTTTATAAATGATTTTAAGTTGAACCTTTCTTTTATTTTTGATTAAAACAGATCATAATTGGATGCTTGTTTTGAGAACGTGAAGCGAAAGCCATCCATTGATAAGAAAAGTCCATTTATAGTCGCTCATACCTTCAAAAGACTAGGTACTTGCTTTTAATGTTTTAAAATCTTATAAACGATTCTAAGTTGAATTTTTTTCTTTTATAGTTAAAACAAATCATAATTGGATGTTTTCCTTGGGAAACGTAAAGTGAAGGCCATTCATTAAAAAGAAAAGTCTATTTATATTCATCCAGGCCTTGGAATAGCTTGTTACTCTCTTTTAATGGTTCTAGAATCATGTAGATGATTTTAAGTTGAATTTTTTTTTTTTTTTAGTTAAAACAAATCATCAATGGATGTTTATCCTAAGAAATATGAAGCGAAAGCCATCCATTGATAATAAAAGTTCACTCATGCCGTTAAAAGACAAGTTACTCATTTTAAATGCTTTTACAATCTTATAAATGATTTTATGTTGAATTTTTTTATTTTTTGTTAAAACAGATCATGATTTCATGTTTGCTTTGAGAAACGTGTAGTGAAAGCCATCCATTTCCAAGAAAAGTCTATTTACAACCACCCATGCCTTCGAAAGTCTTGTTACTCACTTTAATTGATTTTATAACTTTAAAAATAATTTTAAATTATTATTTTTATTTTTTTCTAAGTGAAAGCCATCCATTAACAAGAAAAGTCCATTTATATAGCCACTTATGCCTTCAAAATTCTAGTTGCTTACTTTAAATGGTTTTATAATCTGACAAATGATTTTAAGTTAAACCTTTTTTTGGTTTTTGGCTAAAACAGATCATAACTAAATGTTTTCCTCGAGAAACATGCAGTAAAAGCCGTTCATAGATAAGAAAAGTCCATTTATAGCCACTCATACTTTTAAAAGACTAGTTACTCGCTTTCAATGATTTTATAATCTTATAATTTGTTTTCATTTTTAGTCAAATCAGATCATAATTTGATGTTTGCCTTATGATAGGTGAATCGAAAGCCATCAATTGACATGAAAAATCCACTTACAATCATTCATGTCTACAAAGATTGATTACTCGTTTTAAATAGTTTCATAATCTTATAAATGATTTTAAGTTGAATCTTTTTTTCTGTTTTTGGCTAAAACATATCATAATTAGATGTTTGTCTTAGGAAATATAAAGCGAAAGCCATCCTTTGATAAGAAAAGTCCATTTATAGTCATTCATGCCTTCGAGAGGCTAGTTACTCACTTTGAATGATTTATAGTCTTATAAACGATTTTAAGTTGAAGTTTATTTATTTTTCGTTAAAACAGATCATATTGTATCTTTTCCTCTAGAACGTGAAACGAAAGTTATCCATTAACTAAAGAAGTCCATTTATAGTCATTCATATCTTTGAAATAGTAGTTACTCGCTTTCAATAGTTTTATAATCTTATAAATGATTTTAAGTTGAATTTTTTTTCCTTTTTAGTTAAAACATATCATAATTAGATTTTTGCCTTCAAAAACATGAAGCAAAAGCCATCCATTGGCAAGTAAAGTCCATTTATAGTCGATTATGCCTTCAAAACACTAGTTACTCAAGTTCAATGTTTTAAAATCTTGCAAATAATTTTAGGTTGAATTTTTTTTATTTTTAGTTAAAATAGATCATAATTGGATGTTTGCCTTGGGAAACATGAAGTGAAAGCAATCTATTGACAAAAAAAGTCCATTTAGAGTCACTCATGCCTTGGAATGGCTTGTTACCTACTTTAAATGGTTTTAGAATCATGTAGATGATTTTAAGTTGATTTTTTTTTTCATTTTTGATTAAAATGAATCGTCATTGGATGTTTGCCTTAGGAAACATGAAGCGAAAACCTTTCACTGATAAGAAAAGTTCATTATAGTCACCCAAGCCCTTGAAAGACAAGTTACTCACTTTAAATGGTTTTATAATCTTATAACTAATTAAAACAAATCATAATTGGATGTTTGCTCGAGAAACGTGAAGCACAAGCCCTCCATTTACTAGAGAAGCCCACTTATAGTCACTCACGCGTTTGAAACTCTAGGCACTCGCTTTCAATGGTTTTATAATCTCATAAGTGATTTTAAGTTAATTTTTTTTATTTTTAGTTAAAACAGATCATAATTAGATGTTTGTCTAGGAAAATGTGAAGCAAAAGCCATCCATTGACAAGAAAAGTCTATTTGTAGTCGCTCATGTCTTCAAAAGGCTAGCTACTCACTTTAAAAGATTTATAATCTTATAAATGGATTTAAGTTGAATTTTTTTTTGTTTTTATTTAAAACATATCATAATTGGATTTTTGCCTCGAGAAATGTAAATGAAAGCCATCCATTGATTAGAAAAGTCCATTTATAGTCACTCGTGCCTTTGAAATATTAGTTACTCACTTTCAATGCTTTTATAATCTTATAAATGATTTTAAGTTAAATTTCTTTTTCATTTTTAGTTAAAACATATCGTAATTGGATTTTTACGTCAAAACATGAAGCAAAAGCCATCCATTAATGAGAAAATTTCATTTATAGTCGCTCATGCCTTCGAAAGACTAGTTACTCGCTTTCAACATTTTAAAATCTTATAAATGATTTTAAATTATTAATTTTTTTATTTTTTTATTAATACATATCATAATTGGTTGTTTGCCTTAGGAAATGTGAAGCGAAAGTTATCCATTGATAAGAAAAGTCCATTTATAGTCACTCATACCTGGAGTGGCTTGTTACCCATTGTAAATGGTTTCAGAATCATGTAGATGATTTTAAATTGATTTTTTTTTTTAGTTAAAACAAATCATCATTGGATGTTTGCCTTAGAAAACGTGAAGCAAAAGCCATCTATTGACAAGAAAAGTTGATTTATAGTCACCCATACCTTGGAATGGCTTGTTACTTGGTTTAAATGGTTTTACAATCATATAGATGATTTTCAGTTGATTTGTTTTTCATTTTTACTTAAAACAAATCATCATTGGATGTTTGCCTTAGGAAACGTGAATTGAAAGCCATTCATTGAGAAGAAAAGTTCATTATAGTCACCCAACCCTTGAAAGATAGGTTACTCACTTCAAATGGTTTTTAAATCTTATATCTGATTAAAACTTATCATAATTAGATGTTTTCTGGAGAAACATGTAGCAAAAGCCATCCATTTACAAGAGAAGTTCATTTATAGTCACTCACGCATTCGAAATACTAGTTACTCACTTTCAATGGTTTTATAATCTTATAAATGATTTTAAGTTGATTTGTTTTATTTTTGGTTAAAAAAATCATAATTAGATGTTTGTCTAGGGAAACATGAAGTGAAAGCCATCCATTGACAAGAAAAGTCTATTTATAGTCACTCATACCTTCAAAAGGCTAGCTACTCATTTTGAATGATTTATAGTCTTATAAATGATTTTAAGTTAAATTTTTTTTTGTTAAAACAAATCATAATTGGATCTTTGCCTCAGAAACTTGAACGAATGCCATCCATTGACTAAAGAAGTCCATTTATAGTCACTCATGCCTTCAAAATATTAGTTACTCGCTTTCAATGGTTTTATAATCTTATAAATGATTTTAAGTTAAATTTCTTTTTTATTTTTAGTTAAAACATATCATAGTTAGATTTTACCTCAAAAAATATGAAGCAAAAGCCATTCATTGACAAGAAAAGGCCATTTATAGTCGCTCTTACCTTCGAAAGACTAGTTACTCACTTGCAATGTTTTAAAATCTTATAAATGATTTTAAATTATTTGTTTTTTATTTTTGATTAAAACAGATCATAATTGGATGTTTGCCTTGGGATACTTGAAGTGAAAGACATCAATTGATAAGAAAAGTCCATTTATAGTCGCTCATACCTTTGAAAGATAAGCTACTCACTTCAAATGGTTTTATAATCTTTTAAATGATTTTAGGTTGAATTATCTTCATTTTTTGTTAAAATATATCATAATTGGATGTTTTCCATGGGAAACATGAAGCAAAAACTATCCATTGATAAGAAAAGTCCATTTATACTCACTTACGCCTTCCAATTAGTGGCTAGTCACTTTAAATGGTTTTAAAATCGTATAAATGATTTTAAGTTGAATTTTTTTCATTTTTGGTTAAAACATATCATAATTTGATGTTTATCTTGGGAAACATGAAGTAAAAGCCATCCATTAAAAAGAAAAGTGCATGTATAGTCACTCATGCCTTGGAATGGCTTCTTACTCGCTTTAAATGGTTTTAGAATCATGTAAAAGATTTTAAGTTGATTTATATTTTTATTTTTGATTAAAACAAATTATTATTGGATGTTTGCCTCAGGAAATGTGAAACTAAAGTTATCCATTGACAATAAAAGTCTATTTATAGTCACTCATGCCCTTGAAAGACAAGTTACTCGCTTTAAATAGTTTTACAATCTTAAAAATAATTTTATGTTGAATTTTTTTTTTTCATTTTTCATTAAAACTTATAGTCACTCATGCATTTGAATGATTAGTTAGTTGCTTTAAATGGTTTTAAAATATTATAAATGATTTAAAGTTAAATCTTTTTTATTTTTAGTTAAAACAAATCACAATTAAATATTTGCTTGGGAAAACATGAAGTGAAAATCATCCGTTGATAAAAAAAGTCCATTTATTGTTACTCATGCTTTTCAAATACTAGCTAGTCACTTTAAATGGTTTTAAAATCTTATAAATGATTTTGAGTTGAATTTTTTTAATTTCTGGTTAAAACATATCATAATTTGATGTTTCCCTCAAAAAACGTAAAGCGAAAGCCATCCATTGACTTGAGAAGTCCATTTATAGTCACTTATGCCTTTGAAATGCTAATTACTTGCTTTTAATTATTTTATAATCTTATAAATGATCTTATAATTGAATGTTTTCCATGGAAAATGTAAAGTGAAAGTCATCCGTTGACAAAAAAAAGTCTATTTATAGTCGCTCATACCTTCAAAAGACTAGTTACTTGTTTTCAATGTTTTAAAATCTTATAAATGACTTTAAGTTGACTTTTTTTTCTTTTTCAGTTACAACAGATCGTAATTGGATATTTACCTTAGGAAACATGAACAAACAGCAATCCATTGATAAAAAAAAGTCAATTTATGGCCACTCATGGCTTCAAAAAACTAGTTAATCACTTGAAATGGTTTTATAATCTTATGAATGATTTTAAATTAAATTTTTTTTCATTTTTGGTTAAAACAAATCATCATTGGATGTTTGCCTTGGGAAACTTGAAGTGAAAGCCATCCATTGACAAGAAAAGTCCATTTATAGTCACTCATGCCTTCGAAATACTACTTACTTACTTTAAATGGTGTTATAATCTTGTAAATGATTTTAGGTTAAATTTTTTTCATTTTTGGTTACAACATATCATAATTGGTTTTTGCCTCTAGAAACGTGATGCGAAAACCATCCATTGACAAGAAAAGTCCATTTATAGCCATTTATACCTTCAGAATACTAGTTACTTGCTTTAAATGGTTTTATAATCTTATAAATGATTTTAAGTTGAACCCTTTTGTCATTTTTGGATAAAATAAATCATAATTTGATATTTGTCTTGAAAAATGTGAAGCAAAAGCCATCCAGTGACAAGAAAGATCCATTTATAGTTACCCATGCCTTTAAAAGGCTAGTTACTTGTTTTGAGTGATTTATAGTCTCATAAATGATTTTAAGTTGATTTTTTCTATTTTTTGTTAATACAGATTATAATTGGATGTTTGTCTTGAGAAACATGAAGTAAAAGCCATCTATTGATAAGAAAAGTCTAATTATAGTCACTCATGACTTCAAAAGACTAGTTACTCGCTTTCAATGTTTTAGTACCTTATAAATGATTTTAAGTTAAATTTTTTTCATTTTTTGTTAAAATATATCACAATTAGATGTTTTCCTTGGGAAACGTGAAGCAAAAGCTAACTATTAGAAAGAAAAGTCTATTTGTAGTCACTTGTGCCTTGGAATAGCTTGTTACCCGCTTTTAATGGGTTTCAAATAATGTAGATGATTTTAAGTTGAATTTTTTTTTTATTTTTGGTTAAAACAAATCATCAATTGATGTTTGCCCTAGAAAACATGAAGTGAAAATCATCTATTGACAATAAAAGTCTATTTATAGTCACTCATGCCCTTGAAAGACAAGTTGCTCGCTTTAAATGGTCTTACAATCTTACAAATGATTTTCAGTTGAACATTTTTTTCATTGTTGGCTAAAAGATATCATAATTGGATGTTTTTCCTAGGAAACATGAAGCGAAAGCCATTTATTGATATGAAAAGTCTATTTATAGTCACTCATGCCTTCAACAGGCTAGTTACTCGCTTTGAGTGATTTATAGTCTTATAGATGATTTAAGTTGATTTTTTTTTCATTAATATAGATCATATTTGTATGTTTACCTCGGGAAATGTGAAGCAAAAGCCATCTATTAACAAAAAAGGTCTCTTTATAGTCACTCATGAGTTCAAAAGACTAGTTACTCGCTTTCAATGTTTTAATACCTTATAAATGATTTTAAGTTGAATTATTTTCATTTTTGATTAAAACAAATCATAATTGGTTCTTTGCCTTGGGAAACATGAAGTGAAAGCTATCTATTCAAAAAAAAGTCCATTCATAGTTACTTATGCTTTCAAATGGCTTGTTACCTGCTTTTAATGGTTGTAGAATAACGTACATGATTTTAAGTTAAATTTTTTTTATTTTTGTTTAAAACAAATCATCAATGGATGTTTGCCCCAAAAAACGTAAAGCAAAAGTCATCCATTGACAATAAAAGTCCATTTATAGTCACTAATGCCCTTGAAAGACAAGTTACTGACTTTAAAAGGTTTTACAATCTTATAAATGATTTTAAGTTGAATTCTTTTTCTTTTTTCATTAAAACAAATCATAATTGGATGTTTGCCTTGAGAAATGTGTAGTGAAAGCCATCTATTTACAAGAAAAGTCCATTTACAATTACTCATGCCTTCAAAAGCCTGGTTACTCGCCCTAAAATTAATTTTATAATTTCATGTTTACATTAGAAAATATGAAGTGAAAGCTATCAATTGACAAAAAAAGTCCACTTATAGTAATTCATGCCTTTGAAAGCCTAATTACTCGTTTCAAATAGTTTTATAATTTTATAAATGATTTTAAGTTGAATTCTTTTCTTTTTTAGTTAAAATAGATCATAATTAGATGTTTGTCCTAGGAAACATAAAGCAAAACCCATCCTTTGATAAAAAAAGTCCATTTATAGTCACTCATGCCTTCGAAAAGCTAGTTACTCACTTTGAATTATTTATAGTCTTATAAATGATTTTAAGTTAAATTTTTTTATTTTTAGTTAAAACAAATCATAATTAGATGTTTGCCTTAGGAAATGCTTAGTGAAAGCCATCCATTGATAAGAAAAGTCCATTTATATGGCCACTCATGCCTTCAAAATACTAGTTACTCGCTCTAAATAGTTTTATAATCTTATAAATGATTTTAAGTTGAAGCTTTTTTTGATTTTTAGTTAAAAGAGATTATAATTGGATGTTTTCCTGGAGAAATGTGAAGCAAAAGCCATAAATAGATAAGAAAAGTCTATTTATAGCCTCTCATGCCTTTGAAAGACTAGTTACTCACTTTTAACGGTTTTATAATCTTATAAATAATTTTAAGTTAAATTTGTTTTTTCATTTTTGGTCAAAACATATCATAATTGGATGCTTGCCTCAGGAAAGGTGAGTCAAAAGCAATGAATTGACATGGAAAGTCCATTTACAATCATTCATGCCTTTACAAAACTAATTACTTTCTCTAAATAGTTTTATAATCTTATAAATGATTTTAAGTTGAAACTTTTTTTTATTTTTAGTTAAAACAGATTGCAATTGGATGCTTGCCTTGGGAAACATGAAGTAAAAGCCATCCATTAATAATAAAAGTCCATTTCTAGCTACTCATCCTTTGAAAGACTAGTTACTCGCTTTCAATAGTTTTACAATCTTATTAATTATTTTAAGTTGAATTGTTTTTCACTTTTTGATCAAACAGATGATAATTAGATGTTTACCTAAAAAAACGTGAAGTGAAAGCCATCCACAATAAGAAAAGTCCATTTATAATCACTCATGCCTTTGAAAGCCTAGTTGCTTGCTTTCAATAGTTTTATAATACTATAAATGATTTTAAGTTGAATTTTTTTTCATATTTGGGCAAAACAGATCATAATTGGATGTTTGCCTCAAGCAAGGTGAATTGAAAGCTATCAATTGATAAGAAAAGTCTATTTAGAATCATTCATGCCTTTGAAAGACTAATTACTCACTTTAAATGGTTTATACTCTTATAAATGATTTTAAGTTGAATCTTTTCTTCATTTTTGGCTAAACAAATCATAATTGAATGCTTGTCTTGAGAAATGTGAAGTGAAAGCCATTCATTGACAAAAAAAAGTCTATTTATAGTCACTTATGCCTTTGAAAGGCTAGTTACTCACTCTGAATGATTTATACTCTTATAAATAATTTTAAGTAGAATTGTTTTTATTATTAATTAAAACGTATCATAATTGGATGTTTGTCTTGAGAAGCATGAAGTGAAAATCATTTATTGACTAGAAAAGTCCATTTATAGCCACTCATGCCTTCGAAATACTAGTTACTCGCTTTTAATGGTTTTATAATCTTATAAATGATTTTAAGCTGTATTTTTTTTCACTTTTGGTTGAAACATATCATAATTGGATTTTTGCCTCAAAAAACATATAACGAAAGCCATCCATTGACAAGAAAAGTCTATTTATAGTCACTCATGCCTTCTAAATTCTGGTTAGTCACTTTAAATGGTTTAAAAATCTTATAAATGATTTTAAGTTGAATTTTCTTTCATTTTTTGGATAAAATAGATCATAGTTGAATATGGTCCTTGAGAAAGTGAAGCGAAAGCCATCTATTGACAAGAAAAGTCTATTTATAGACACTTATGCCTTTGAAAGACTAGTTACTCATCTTAAATGGTTTTATAATCTTATAAATGATTTAAAGTTGAATTTTTTTATCATTTTTTATTAGACAGATCATAATTGGATGTTTGCCTCTAAAAACGTGATGTGAAAGCTATCTATTTGTAACACAAGTCCATTTACAGTCACTTATGCCTTTGAAAGCCTAGTTACTCGTTTTAAGTGATTTTACAACTTTAAAAATGATTTTAAATTGATTTTTTATTTTTGTTAATACATATCATAATTTGATGTTTACATTGGAGAACGTGAAGCAAAAGCTATCAATTGACAAGAAAAGTCCATTTGTAGTCATTCATGCCTTGGTAAGCCTAATTACTCACTTCAAATGATTTTATAATCTTATAACTGACTTTAAGTTGGATTTTTTTCACTTTTTGTTAAAATAGATCATAATTGGATGTTTTCCATGGGAAATGTGAAGCAAAAATCTTCCATTAATAAGAAATATCCATTTATAGTTGCTTATGCCTTTGAAAGACTAGTTACTCACCTTCAATGTTTTAGAATCTTATCAATGATTCTAAGCTGAATTTTCTTCATTGTTTGTGAAAACAAACCATAATTGGATGTTTTCCCTATGAAACATAAAGGGAAATCCATCCATTAATAAGAAAAGTCTATTTAAAGTCACTCATGCCTTAGAATGGCTTGTTACTCGCTTTAAATGGTTTTAGAATCATGTAGATGATTTTAAGGTACATGTTTTTTTCATTTTTAGTTAAAACAAATCATCTTTGGATGTTTTCCTTGGGAATATGAAGCGAAAGCTATCTATTAACAAAAAAAGTCTGTTTATAGTCATTAATGCCCTTGAAAGACAGATTACTCGCTTTAAATGGTTTTATAATCTTAAAGATGATTTTAAGTTAAATTTTTTTTTATTTCTCATTAACGCAAATCATAATTGAATGTTTTCCTTGAGAAACACAAAGCGAAAACCATCCATTGACAAAAAAGGTCCATTTATAGACACTCATACCTTTGAAAGACTAGTTACTCACTATAAATAGTTTTATAATCTTATAAATGATTTTATGTTGAATTTTTTTGTTCATTTAAACAGATCATAATTGGATTTTTGTCTCTAGGAACATGAAGCAAAAGCCATCCGTTTGTAACAAAAGTCCATTTATAGTCACTCATGCCTTCGAAAGCTTAGTTACTCATTTTAAGTGATTTTATAGCTTTAAAAATGACTTTAAATTGATTTTTTTTTTTGTAAACACATACCATAACTTGATGTTTACATTGGAAAATGTGAAGCAAAAGCCATCAATTAAGAAGAAAATTTCATTTGTACTCATCCATGCCTTTGAATGCCTAATTACTCACTTTAAATGGTTTTGTAATTTTATGAATGATTTTAAGTTGATTTTTTTCATTTTTTGTTACAATAGATCATACTTAGATGTTCGCTTGAAGAAACATAAAGCGAAAATCATATATTGACAAGAAAAATCCATTTATAGTCACTCATGTCTTATTAATACTAGTTAGTCACTTTAAATAGTTTTAAAATCTTATTTAGATTTTAATTAGATGTTTGTCTAAAGAAACATGGAGCAAAAGCCATCCATTGATGAGAAAAGTCCATTTATAGTCACTTATGCCTCTAAAAGATTAGTTACTCGCTTTGAATGATTTATAGTCTTATAAGTTATTTTAAGTTGAATTTTTTTTTATTTTTCATTAAAACAGATCATAATTGGATGTTTACATCTAGAAAAATGAAGCAAAAGCCATCCATTAACTAAAGAAGTCCATTTATAGTCACTCATACCTTCAAAATGCTAGTTACTCTTTTAAATGGCTTTATAATCTTGTAAATGATTTTAAGTTGATTTTTTTTCATTTTTTGTTAAAACAGATCATAATTGGATGTTTGCCTCAGGAAATGCAAAGTGAAAGCCATTCATTGACAAGAAAAGTCTATTTAGAGCCACTCATACCTTTGAAAGACTAGTTACTAGGTCTCAATGGTTTTATAATCTTAAAAATTATTTTAAGTGAAATTTTTTTATATTTTATTAAAATAGATCATAATTGGATGTTTGTCTCAAGAAACATGAAGAAAAAGTCATCCATTGACAAGAAAAGTTCATTTATAGTCACTCATGCCTTTGGAAGGCTAGTTACTCACTTTGAAAGGCTAGTTACTCACTTTGAAAGACTTATAGTCTTATAAATGATTTTAAGTTGAATTGTTTTTTATTTTTGATTAAAACAGATCATAATTGGATGTTTTCCTTGAGAAACATGAAGCAAAACCATCCATTGACTAGAGAAGTCTATTTATAGTCACTCACGCCTTTGAAATACTAAATACTCGATTTAAATGGTTTGATAATCTTGTAAATGATTTTAAGTTGAATTTTTTTCATTGTTTGTTAAAACATATTATAATTGGACATTTACCTCAGGAAATGAGAAGTAAAAGCCATTCGTTGACAAGAAAAGTCTATTTATAGCCAATCATGCCTTCGACATACTAGTTGCTCGCTTTAAATGGTTTTATAATCTTAGAAATTATTTTAAGTTGAATTCTTTTTCATT
The DNA here is from genome assembly GCF_002168275.2 of Theobroma umbraticum. NCBI lineage: Eukaryota > Viridiplantae > Streptophyta > Magnoliopsida > Malvales > Malvaceae > Theobroma > Theobroma umbraticum. The sequence goes on along the minus strand of NW_018397271.1, from coordinate 244,595 downwards.
TCTCATTAAAACGGATCATAAGTGGATGTTTACCTTGGTAAACGTGAAGCAAAAGTCATCCATTGGCAAGAATAGTCCACTTATAGCCACTCATGCTTTTGAAAGACTAATTACTCGCTTTCAATAGTTTTATAATCTTATAAATTATTTTAAGTTAAATTTTTTTCATTTTTCAATAAAAAAAGATCCTAATTGGATGTTTGCCTTAGGAAACTTGCTTTGAAAAGTCCATTTATAATCACTCATACCTTCGAAAGCCTAGTTACTTGCTTTGAATGATTTATGATTTTATGAATGATTTTAAGTTGATTTTTTTTTATTTTTAGTTAAAACAGATCATAATTGGATGTTTGTCTTAAGAAGCATGAAGTAGTAACTATCTATTGACTAGAGAAGTACATTTATAGTCACACATACCTTCGAAATACTAGTTACTCATTTTCAGTGGTTTTATAATCTTATAAATGATTTTAAGTTGAATTTTTGTTCATGTTTGGCGAAAACATATCATAATTTGATTTTTTTCCTCAAAAAAATCAAATGAAAGCCATCCATTGACTTGGGATGGCTTGTTACTCACTTTAAAAGGTTTTAGAACCATGTAGGCTATTTTAAGTTTAATTGTTTTTCAATTTTGATTAAAACAAATCATCAGTGGATGTTTGCTTCAAGAAATGTGAAGTAAAAGCCATCGATTGACAAAAAAAGTTCATTTATAGTGACTCATACCCTTGAAAGACAAGTTATTCTCTTTAAATGGTTTTATAATCTTATAAATGATTTTAAGTTGATTTGTTTTCATTTTTGATTAAAAAATATCATATTTGGATGTTTGCCTCGAGAAATGTGAAGCGAAAGCCATCCATTTGCAAGAAAAGTCCATTTATAGTCACTCCTACTTTCGAAATACTACTTACTCGCTTTAAATGGTTTTATAAGCTTTTAAACGATTTTAAGTTGAATTTTTTTTCAGTTTTGAGTGAAACATATCATAATTGGATGTTTGCCTCTAGAAACATCATGCGAAAGCTATCAATTAATAAGAAAAGTCTATTTATAGTCATTCATGCAGTCAAAAGCTTAATTATTCATTTTAAATGGTTTTATAATCTTATACATGATTTTCGGATGATGTTTTTCATTTTTTATTAATATAGTTTATAAACAGATCTTTGCCTCAGGAAACATGAAGCGAAAGCCATCCATTGATAAGAAAAGCCCATTTATGGCCACTCATGCCTTCGAAATACTAGTTAATCACTTTAAATGGTTTTATAATATTAAAAATAATTTTAAATTGAATTTGTTTTTAATTTCTAGCTAAAACAAGCCATCATTGGATGTTTACCTTAGAAAACTTAAAGTAAAAGGCATCCATTGATAAGAAAAGTCCATTTATAGTCACTCATGCCTTCAAAATACGACTAACTCACTTTAAATGGTTTTATAAACTTGTAAATTATTTTAAGTTGAATTTTTTTTTATTTTTGGTTACAACATATCATAATTGGATTTTACCTCTAGAAATGTGAAGCGAAAAGCATCCATTGACAAAAAATGTCCATTTATAGCCACTCATACCTTCGAAATACTAGTTACATGCTTTAAATAGTTTTATAATCTTATAAATGATTTTAAGTTGAACCCTTTTGTCATTTTTAGCTAAAACAGATCATAATTGGATGTTTGTCTTAGCAAACATGCAGCGAAAACTATCTAGTGACAAAAAAAGTCCATTTACAGTCACTCATGTCTTCAAAAGGCTAGTAACTTGCTTTAAGTGATTTATAGTCTTATAAATGATTTTAAGTTACTTTTCTTTATTTTTAGTTAATACAGATCATATTAGATGTTTGCCTTAGGAAACGTGAAGTGAAAGCCATCTATTGACAAGGAAAGTCCATTTAGAGCTACTCATGGCTTCAAAAGACTAATTACTCACTTACAATGTTTTAATAGCTTATAAAAGATTTTAAGTTAAATTGTTTTTCATTTTTAATCAAAATAGATCATAATTGTATGTTTGTGTCGAGAAAGGTGAATCAAAAACAATCAATTGATAAGAAAAGCCTATTTACAATCATTCATGCCTTCGAAAGACTAATTACTCGCTTTAAATTGTTTTATAATCTTATAACTGATTTTAGATTGAATTTTTTTTCACTTGTTGTTAAAATAGATCATAATTGGATGTTTACTCAAGAAACATGAAGCAAAAGCCATCGAATGACAAGAAAAGTCCATTCATAGTCACTCATGCTTTCGAAATGTTAGTTACTTGCTTTGAATGATTTATACTCTTATAAATGATTTTAAGTTGAATTTTTTTTTATTGGTTAAAACATATCATAATTGGGTGTTTGCCTCGAGAAGCATGAAGTGAAAGCCATCCATTGACTAGAGAAATTTTTTTATACTCACTCATGCCTTCGAAATACGAATTACTCGCTTTCAATGGTTTTATAATCTTATAAATGATTTTAAGCTGTTATTTTTTTCTTATTGGTTAAAAAATCATTATAATTGGATTTTTATCTCAAAAAGCATGAAACGAAAGCTATCCATTGATAAGAAATATCCATCTATAGTCACTCATGCCTTGAAAAGCCTTGCTATTCGCTATGAATGAATTATAGTCTTATAAATGATTTTAAGTTGAATTTTGTTTACTTTTAATTAAAACAGATAATAATTGGATCTTTGCCTCAAGAAACATGAACGAAAGCCATCCATTGACTTGTGAAGTCCATTTATAGTCACCCATGCGTTCGAAATACTAGTTAGTCACTTTGAATGGTTTTGTAATCTTATAAATGATTTTAAGTAGAATTGTTTTTCATTTTTGGTTAAAAGATATAATAATTGGATTTTTGCCTTGAAAAACGTAAGGGAAAACCATCCATTAACAAGAGAAGTCCGTTTACAGTCGTTTATGCCTTTGAAAGTCTAGTTACTCACATTCAATGTTTTAAAATCTTATAAATTATTTTAAGTTGAATTTTATTTTTATTTTTTGTCAAAACTGATCATAATTGGATGTCTGCCTTGGGAAAGGTGAATTGAAAGCTAGCAATTCAAAAGAAAAGTCTATTTAGAATCATTCATGCCTTTAAAAGGTTAATTACTCGCTTTAAAAGATTTTAAACTCTTATAAATGATTTAAAGTTGAATCTTTTTTTTATTTTTGGCTAAAATAGATCATAATTGGATTTTGTCTTGAGAAATGTGAAGTAAAAACCATCCATTAAGAAGAAAAATCTATTTATATTCACTAATGCCTTCGAAAGCTTAGTTACTCGCTTTCAATGGTTTTATAATATTATAAATAATTTTAAGTTGAATTGTTTTTCATTTTTGATCAAAACAGATCATAATTGGAAATTTGTCTCAAGAAAGGTGAATAAAAAACTATCAATTGGCAAGAAAAGTCCATTTACAAACATTCATGCCTTCGAAAAACCAATTACTTGCTTTAAATTATTTTATAATCTTATAAATGATTTTAGGTTGAATTTTTTTTTATTTTTTGTTAAAACAGATCATAATTGGATGTTTGCCTCAAGAAACGTGAAGCGAAAGTCATCCAGTGACAACAAAAGTCCATTCATAGTCACTCATGCCTTCGAAAGGTTAGTTACTCACTTTAAATGATTTATACTCTTATAAATGATTTTAAGTTGAATTTTTTTTATTATTGGTTAAAACAAATCATAATTATATATTTACATCGAGAAGTATCAAGTGAAAGCCATCCATTTACTAGAGAAGTCTATTTATAGTCACTCATGCCTTTGAAATACTAGTTACTCGCTTTCAATGGCTTTATAATCTTATAAATGATTTTAAGCTGCATTTTTTTTTGTTAAAACATATTATAATTAGATTTTTATCTCAAAAAGTATGAAGCGAACGGCATCCATTAACAAAAAATGTCCATTTATAGTCACTCATACCTTCGAAAGGCTAGCTACTCGCTTTGAATGATTTATAGTCTTATAAATGATTTTAAGTTAAATTTTTTTTTATTTTTGATTGAAACAGATAATAATTGGATCTTTGCCTGAAGAAACATGAACGAAAGCCATCCATTGATTAGCGAAGTCCATTTATAGTCACTCATGCGTTTGAAATACTAGTTAGTCGCTTTGAATGGTTTTGTAATCTTATAAATGATTTTAAGTAGATTTTTTTTTATTTTTGGTTAAAAGATATCATAGTTGGTTTTTTGCCTCGAACAATGTAAGCAAAAGCTACCCATTCATAAAAAAAGTCCATTTGTAGTCGCTTATACCTTCGAAAGACTAGTTACTCACTTTTAATGTTCTAAAATCTTAAAAAGAATTTTAAGTTTAATTTTTTTTTCATTTTTGGTCAAAAGAGATCATAATTGGATTTTGCATCAGGAAAGGTGAATTGAAAGCTATCAATTGACAAGAAAAGTCCATTTAGAATCATTCATACCTTCGAAAGACTAATTACTCTCTTTAAATGGTTTTATACTCTTATAAATGATTTTAAGTTGAATCTTCTTTTTTCTTTTTTGACTAAAACAGATCATAATTGGATGTTTGTCATGAGAAATGTGAAGTGAAAGCCATCCATTGACAGGAAAAGTCTATTTATATTCACTCATGCCTTCGAAAGCCTAGTTGCTCAATTTCAATAGTTTTATAATATTATAAATGATTTTAAGTTGAATTGCTTCTTATTTTTTATCAAAACAAATCATAATTGGATGTTTTTCTCGAGAAAGATGAATCAAAAATATCTATTGGCAAGAAAAGTCCATTTACAATCATTCATGCTTTCGGAAGACTAATTACTCGCTTTAAATTATTTTATAATCTTATAAACTATTTTAGGTTGAATTTTTTTTTCATTTGTTGTTAAAACAAATCATAATTGGATGTTTGCCTCAGGAAACATGAAGCGAAAGAAATCTAGTGAGAAGAAAAGTCCATTCATAGTCAATTATGCCTTCGAAAGGTTAGTTACTCACTTTGAATGATTTATACTCTTATAAATGATTTTAAGTTGAATTTTTTTTATTATTGGTTAAAACAGATCATAATTGGTTGTTTGCCTCGAAAAGCATGAAGTGAAAGCTATCCATTTACTAGAGAAGTTCATTTATAGTCACTCATATCTTCGAAATACTAGTTACTCGCTTTCAATGGTTTTATAATCTTATAAATCATTTTAATATGTATTTTTTTCTTTTTTGGTTAAAACATATTATAATTGAATTTTTATCTCAAAAAGCATGAAGCGAAAGCCATCCATTGACAAGAAACATCCATTTATAGTCACTCATGCCTTCAAAAGGCTAGCTACTCGCTTTGAATGATTTATAATCTTATAAATGATCTTAAGTTGAATTTTTTTTATTTTTGATTAAAACAGATAATAATTGGATCTTTGCCTCAAGAAACATGAACGAAAGCCATCCATTGACTAGCGAAGTCCATTTATAGTCGCTCACACATTCGAAGTACTAGTTAGTCGGTTTGAATTGTTTTGTATTCTTATAAATGATTTTAAGTAGAATTTTGTTTTCATTTTTGGTTAAAGGATATCATAATTGAATTTTTGCCTCAAAAAATGTAAGCAAAAGCCATCCATTAACAAGAGAAGTCCATTTATAGTCGCTTATACCTTCGAAAGACTAGTTACTCACTTTCAATGTTTTAAAATCTTATAAATAATTTTAAATTAAATTTTTTTATTTTTGGTTAAAAGAAATAATAATTGAATGTTTGTTTTGGGAAACGTAAAGCGAAAGCAATCCATTGACAAGAAAAGTGTATTTACAGTCATCATGACTTGGAATGGCTTGTTACCCCTTTTAAATTGTTTTAGAATCATGTAAATGACTTTAAGTTGAATTTTTTTTCATTTTTAGTTAAAACAAGTCATCATTGGATGTTTTCCATAAGAAACGTGAAGCGAAAGCCATCCATCAACAAAAAAAAGTCCATTTATAGTCATTCATGCCCTCGAAAGACAAATTACTCGCCTTATATGGTTTTATAATCTTATAGATGATGTTAAGTTGAATTTCTTTTCTTCTTTGGTTAAAACATATCATAATTGGATGTTTACCTCGAAAAACATGAAACAAAAGCTACCCATTGACAACAAAAGTTCATTTGTAGTTGCTCATACCTTGGAATGGCTTGTTACTCGCTTCAAAGGGTTTTAGAATCTTGTAAATGATTCTAAGTTGAATTTTTTTTTTCAGTTTTGATTAAAACAAATTATCATTGGATGGTGGCCTCAAAAAATGTGAACCGAGAGCCATCCATTAACAAGAAAGTCCATTTATGGTCACTTATGCCCTTGAAAGACAAGTTACTTATTTTAAATGGTTTTATAATCTTATAAATGATTTTAAGTTGAATTTTTTTTCACTTTTCATTAAAATTGATCATAATTGGATATTTACCTTGGGACACATGAGGGAAAAGCCATCCATTGACTAGAGAAGTCCATTTATAGTAACTCATCCTTTGAAAGCCTAGTTCCTCACTTTAAGTGATTTTATAACTTTAAAAATGATTTTAAATTGACTTTTTTTGTATTTTTTGTTACACATAAATCTAATTTGATGCTTACCTAAAAAAATGTTAAGCGAAAGCTATGAATTGATAAGAAAAGTCCATCTATAGTAATTCATGCCTTTGAAAGCTTAATTACTCACTTCAAATAGTTTTATAATCTTATAAATGATTTTAACTTGAATTTTTTTTATTTTTTGTTAAAATAAATGATAATTGGATGTTTACCTTAAGAGACGTGAAGGAAAAATCATCCATTGACAAGAAAAGTCAATTTAGGGTCATTCATGCCTTCCAAATGCTAGTTAACTGCCTTAAATGGTTTTAAAATCTTATAAATGATTTTAAGTTATTTTTTTTCATTTTTAGTTCAAACAAATTATAATTGGATATTTGCCTTAGAAAGCATGAAGTGAATGCCATCCATTGACAAGAAAAGTTCATCTATAGCCACTTATGCCTTTGAAATACTAGTTACTCACTTTAAATGGTTTTATAATCTTATAAGTGATTTTAAGTTGAATTTCTTTTCTTTTTCAGTTAAAACATATCATAATTGGATATTTGCCTTAAAAAACATGAAACGAGAGCCAACCATTGGCAAGAAAAGTCCCTTTATAGTCACTTATGCCCTAAAATGGCTTATTACTTGCTTTAAATGATTTTATAATCTTGTAAATGATTCTAAATGGAAATTGTTTTTTCATTTTTAGTTAAAATAAATCATTAGTGGATTTTTTTCTCAAAAAACATGAATCAAAAGCCATCCATTGACAAGAAAAGTCCATTTATAATCACTCATGCCCTTGAAAGACAAGGTATTTACTTTATATGGTTTTATAATCTTATAAATGATTTTAAATTTTTTTTTCCATTTTTCATTAAAACATATCAGAATTGGATGTTTTCTTTAAGAAATATGAAGCAAAAGCCATCCATTGACTAGAGAAGTCCATTTATAGTCACTCATCTTTTGAAAGCCTAGTTACTCCCTTTAAGTGATTTTATAACTTTAAAAATAATTTTAAATTAACTTTTTTTCTTTTTGTTTGTTACGCATAGATCATAATTTGATGTTTACACTAAAAACGTAAAGCGAGAGCCATTAATGGACAAGAAAAGTCCATAGATAGCCATTCATGCCTTTGAAAGCCTAATTACTCGGTACAAATAGTTTTATAATCTTATAAATGATTTTAAGTTAAATTTTTTTTATTTTTTGTTAAAATAGATCATAATTGGATGTTCACATCAGAACATGTGAAGCAAAAAATATTCATTGACAAGAAAATTCTATTTATAGTCACTCATGCCTTTGAAATACTAGTTAGTCATTTTAAATAGTTTTATAATCTTATAAATGATTTTAAGTTGAATTTTTTTCATTTGTTATTAAAATAGATCGTAATTGGATGTTTGCCTCAGGAAATGTGAATCGAATGACATCTAATGACAAGAAAAGTCCATTTATAGTCATCCATGCCTTCGAAAGGCTAATTACTTGCTTTGAATGATTTAAAGTCTTATAAATAATTTTAAGTTGATTTTTTTTATTTTTGGTTAAAAAATATCATAAGTGGATGTTTGCCTTAAGAAAAATGAAGTGAAAGCCATCCCTTGACAAAAGAAGTCCATTTATAGTCACTCATCCCCTTGAAATACTAGTTACTCGATTTAAAGGGTTTTATAATCTTGTAAATAAATTTAAGTTGAACTTTTTCTGTTCATTTTTTGTTAAAACAGATCATAATTGGATACTTACCTTAGGAAATGTGAAGTGAAAGCCATCTATTAATAAGAAAAGTCCATTCATATAGCCACTCATGCGTTCAAAATACTAGTTACTCACTTTAAATGGTTTTATAATCTTATAAATGATTTTAAGATGAATTTTTTTTTATTTTTTGTTAAAACAGATCATAATTGGATGTTGACCTTGAGAAATGTGAATTAAAAGCATCTATTGATAGGAAAAGTCCATTTGTAGCTACTGATGCCTTTGAAGGACTTGTTACTCACTTTTAATGGGTTCATAATATTATAAATTATTTTAAGTTGAATTTTTTTTTCATTTTTTGATAAAACAGACTATAATTGGATGTTTTCCTTAGGAAACATGAAGCGAAAGACGTCCATGGATAAGAAAAGTCTATTACAGTCACTCATGCCTTTAAACAGACTACTTACTTGCTTTCAATGGTTTTATAATCTTATAAATAATTTTAGGTTGAATTTTTTTCATTTTTGGTCAAAATATATCATAATTGGATGTTTACCTTTGGAAAGGTAAATCAAAACCCATCAGATGATAAGAAAAGTCCATTTACAATCATTCATGTCTTCAACAAACTAATTGCTCACTTTCAATAGTTTTATAACTTATAAATTATTTTATGTTGAACCTTTTTTAAAATTTTTAGCTAAAATAGATCATAATTGGATGTTCATCTTGAGAAACATGAAGCAAAAGCCATCCATTGACAAGAAAAATCCATTTATAGTCACTCATTCATTTGAAAGGCTAGATACTCGCTTTGAATGATTTATAACCTTATAAATGATTTTAAGTTGAATTTTTTCTTATTTTTGGCTAAAACATATTATAATTGGATGTTTTCCTCAAGAACATGAAGTAAAGCCATCTATTGGCTAGAGAAGTCCATTTAAAGTTACTCATGCCTTCGAAATACTAGTTACTTGATTTAAATGGTTTTATAATCTTATAAATGATTTTAAGTTAAATTTTTTTTCATTGTTTGTCAAAACAGATTATAATTGGATATTTACCTTAGGAAATGAGAAGCAAAAGCTATCTGTTGATAAAAAAAGTCCATTTATAGCCACTCATGCCTTAGAAATACTAGTTACTTGCTTTAAATAATTTTATAATCTTTTAAATGTTTATAAGTTGAATTGTTTTTCATTTTCGGTCAAAACAGATTATAGTTGGATGGCTGCCTCGAGAAACATGAAGCAAAAGCCATCCATTGACAATAAAATTGCATTTACAGTCACTTATGCCTTCGAAAGCTTAATTATTCACTTTTAATGTTTTTATAATCTTATAAATAATTTTAAGTTCAATTTCTTTTCATTTTTGGCTAAAACATATCATAATTGGATGTTTATCTTGGAAAACATGAAGCATAAGATGTTGTTAGCTTTATAATTATTATAGTTTTGATTATGACAAAATGATCAAATTTGCTGGAACATTATTTGAGTAATCCTTGATAATTGCTTGAAATGATTTAACTCCCATACATTTGTTCTTACATAGTTATAAGCTTGACTTTTGAAGTTATTGAACTATATTTATAAGTTTGTATGACTTAGGTGTATAAGTGCTTATGATTCCCATTCATTAAAGTTTGATCTAAGGATTAAAGAAAAATTTAGATGCACTCATTAAGGGGGAGTTTTGAATATCAATTTTAATGATAAAAACAAAGAGAAGGAAGACTAAGTTAAATAGAGTTTGATTGGTCTTCATGTTTAATTTTTATATGTGATGCTTTGTTTTGGTTTTATTGAATATTATGTAAAAGAAACTAGATGCATTGACTAAGGGGGAGTAATTTATTACGCATAAAGATTTGATG
>NW_018397271.1:233843-233985 GCF_002168275.2 Theobroma umbraticum | reverse complement strand
AACTGGTGGGTTCAAGAAAATCGTGAAACAGAGAGCACTTAGTAGGCCAAAGGACATAGTTAGTCGACTAAGAGCATTCTGCCAGAAATCGGGCTCAGAAATAGAAACGATTCAATTGACCAAGAAAGTTTGTCAGTCAACC
>NW_018397271.1:233741-233833 GCF_002168275.2 Theobroma umbraticum | reverse complement strand
TGCCAGAAATGCTCAAAGACAGAGTCTATTACCAGAAACTGAGTTCAGAGACAGAAATGACTTAGTCAAGTAAGTGATATCGATTAGTTGAC
>NW_018397271.1:233386-233641 GCF_002168275.2 Theobroma umbraticum | reverse complement strand
TGAAGGTTGTGGCTGAGCCTGTGAAAAGCCATTGTAAAAGCTTGGTGAAAACTTGGAAATTTCACCATTTATAGTGATTTGATTTGAAAAATCCTTAGTTGGATAATCAAGGTAGTGGATGTAGGTCTTTGACCAAAACACTATAAATCTTTGTGTTTTGTATTTGCTGCTTTATTCTTGATTTCATTCGTTCTTAGATTGTTCCTTATCTTGCATTTAACTTCCTATCATTGAAGTTAAAATTGCCCCCCACAA
>NW_018397271.1:232895-233022 GCF_002168275.2 Theobroma umbraticum | reverse complement strand
GAACAATTCTTGAAATATATTTAACGTTTGAGCTCAAATGATTGTTTCAAAATTTATTTCTTGATTATGCATTCTTATTCGATTAGGATGAACTCATTCAACTTAATGAAAATATTCTTGGTTCATC
>NW_018397271.1:232218-232310 GCF_002168275.2 Theobroma umbraticum | reverse complement strand
TTAACTATGTCTTCATTGAGCCTTAACGTTTACATGATCTAAAGATTTTGTGTGGATCCAAGTGTAGCTTATAGGTCACCATAAACAATTTG
>NW_018397271.1:232057-232208 GCF_002168275.2 Theobroma umbraticum | reverse complement strand
TAAAATATGACCTATAGCTTTAGTTAGCAACGAATGCCTAATGTGCTTTAATTAAATATCTCTTTCTGAAATTTTGATAATTGGTATTTATTGATGCTTGAATGTTTACTTTGGATATATTCATGAGTTGAGTGCTTTATTTTCAATATTC
>NW_018397271.1:231647-231957 GCF_002168275.2 Theobroma umbraticum | reverse complement strand
AACGACTTAGTCGACTAAGTGATATTGATTAGTCGACTAAGAGCATTCTGTCTGAGAGTTTGAACTGATGCTAAAAGACAAAATAACTGGCAAAATTGCTCCCAAACTATTTCCAACAGTCAGAATCTATCTGGCTACCATCAGAGTTGATTTTTCAAGTATAAAAACACCTTTCAACAACCAAAAATCAGATTTGAAGGTTTCCAATATCAAAAATTGCTCAAAAACCTCAAGAACACTTTGCATATTTTCTGCAGTTTACCCCAATCTTTGTAACAGAGTTAAGAACTTCATCTTGTACCATCAGATC
>NW_018397271.1:198311-231277 GCF_002168275.2 Theobroma umbraticum | reverse complement strand
AAAAATCCTTGGTTGGATAATCAAGGTAGTGGATGTAGGTCTTTCACTAAACCACTATAAATCTTTATGTTTTGTATTGGCTGCTTTATTCTTGATTTCATTCCTTGTTAGATTGTTTCTTATCTTGCATTTAACTTTCCATCATTGAAGTTAAAATTGCCCCCCATAAATAGAGCTCAAATCTTGTAAGAGCCAAAAAGTGCCATTCACCCCCCCTTTAGCACATTTACTTGGGACCAACAAATGTTTATAATTTTATCTTGGATGTTTATTTTAAGTTGAATTTTTTTTCATGTTTTTTTAAAACAGATCATAATTGGATGTTTACTTTAGAAAATGTAAAGCGAAAGCCATCCACTAACAAGAAAAGTATATTCATATAGCCAGTCATGCCTTTAAAATACAAATTACTAGCTTTAAATGATTTTAACTTGAATTTTTTTTCATTTGCTATTAAAACATATCATAATTGGATGTTTTCCTTGGGAACTGTGAAGCAAAAGTAATCTTTTGACAAGAAAAGTCCATTTTTAGCTACTCATGCCTTTGAAGGACTAGTTACTCACTTTCAATAGTTTCGTAATCTTATAAATTATTTTAAGTTGAATTTTTTTTTCATATTTTATAAAACAGATCATAATTCAATGTTTACCTTGGGAAATGTGAAGCGAAAGCTATCCATGGACAAGAAAAGTACATTTATAGTCACTCAAGCTTTCAAAATACTAGTTACTTGCTTTCAATGGTTTTATAATCTTATAAATGATTTTAAATTAATTTTTTTTCATTTTTAGTTAAAATAGATCATAATTGGATGTTTGCTTCAGGAAAGGTGAATCAAAAGCCATCATTCGAAAAGAAAAGACCATTTACAATTATTCAAGCTTTCAACAAACTAATTACTCACTTTAAATAGTTTTATAATCTTATAAATTATTATATGTTGAACCTTTTTTTAAATTTTTAGCTAAAAAAAATTATAATTGGATGTTCATCTCAAAAACATGAAGTGAAAGCCATGCGTTGACAAGAAAACTCCATTTATAGTCACTTATACCTTTGAAAGGCTAGTTACTTGCTTTGAATGATTTACAATCCTATAAATGATTTTAAGTTGATTTTTTTTATTTTTAGTTAAAACAGATCATAATTGGATGTTTTCCTTGAGAAACATGAAGCAAAAGCAATCCATTGACTCAATAAGTCCATTCATAGTCACTCATACCTTCGAAATACTAGTTACTCGATTTAAATGGTTTTGTAATCGTGTAAATGATTTTAAGTTAAATTTTTTTATTGTTTGTTAAAAATATTATATTTGGATGTTTACCTTGTACCTTACGAAACAAGAAGCAAAAGCCATCCGTTGACATGAAAAGTCCATTTATAGCCGTTTTTGCCTTCGAAGTACTAGTTACTCACTTTAAATGATTTTATAATCTTCTAAATGATTTTAAGTTGAATTTTTCTTCATTTTTTATTAAAACGGATCATAAGTGAATGTTTGCCTCGACAAATGTTAAGCAAAAGCCATCCATTGACAAGAATAGTCCACTTATAGCCACGCATACCTTTGAAAGACTAATTGCTCACTTTCAAAGGTTTTATAATCTTATAAATTATTTTAAGTTGAATTTTTTTTCATTTTTCATTAAAACATATCATAATTGGATGTTTTCCTCCGTGAAACATGAAGCGAAAGCCTTCCATTGATAAGGAAAGTCTATTTATAGTCACTCATACCTTCGAAAGTCTAGTTACTTGCGTTTATATGGTTTTATAATCTAATAAATGATTTTCAATTAAATTATTTTTTTCATTTTTGGTCAAAACAGATCATAATTGGATGTTTGCCTTAGGAAACATGAAGTGAAAGCCATCCATTGACAAGAAAAATCTAATTATAGTCACTTACGCCTTTGAAAGCCTAGTTACTTGCTTTCAACGATTTTATAATCTTGTAAATGATTTTAGATTGAATTTCTCTTTTATTTTTAGCTAAAACATATCATAATTGGATGTTTGTTTTGGAAAATATGTAGCGAAGGCCATCCATTGGATAACAAAAGTCCATTTATAGTCACTCATGCCTTTGAGATGCGAGGTACTCGCTTTGAATGATTTATGATCTTATAAATGATTTTAAGTTAAATTTCTTTTTATTTTTAGTTAAACAGATCATAATTAAATATTTATCTCGAGAAACATGAAATGAAAACCATTCATTGACTAAAGAAGTCCATTTGTAGTAACTCATGCCTTCAAAATACTAATTACTTGATTTAAATGGTTTTATAATCTTGTAAATGATTTTAAGTTGAATTTTTTTTCATTTTTTGTTAAAACAGATCATAATTGGATGTTTACCTTAGGAAATGTGAAGTGAGAGCCATCCATTGACAAGGAAAGTCCATTTATACAGCCACTCATGCCTTCAAAATGCTAGTTACTCGCTTTAAGTGGTTTTATAATCATGTAAATGATTTTAAGTTGATTGTTTTTTCATTTTTAGTTAAAATAGATCATAATTGGATGTTTGCCAAAGACAATGTGAAGCAAAGCCATCCATTGACAAGAAAAGTCCATTTGTAGCTATTCATGACTTTGAAGGTCTAGTTAATCATTTTCAATAGTTTTATAATCTTATAAATTATCTTAAGTTGATTTCTTTTCATTTTTTCATAAAATAGATTACAGTTCGATGTTTGCCTCAAGAAACGTGAAGCAAAAGTCATCCATGGACAAGAAAAGTTCGTTTATAGTCACTCATACCTTTGAAAGACTAGTTACTCACTTTCAATGGTTTTATAATCTTATAAATGATTTTAATTAGAATTTTTTTTTCACTTTTAGTCAAAATAGATCATAATTGGATGTTTGTCTTGAGAAAGGTGAATCAAAAGCCATCAATTGAAAAGAACAGTCCATTTACAATCATTTGTGCCTTCAACAAACTAATTACTCACTTTAAATGGTTTTATAATCTTATAAATGATTTTACGTTGAACCTTTTTTTAAATTCTTAATTAAAACAGATTATAATTAGATGTTTGCATCAAGAAACGTATATCAAAAGCTATACATTTACAAAAAAAGTCCATTTATAGTCACTAATGCCTTTGAAAGCTTGTGTATTCACTTTAATTGATTTTATTACTTTAAAAATGATTTTAAATTGATCTTTTTTCATTGTTTTTAAATCATAATTTGATGTTTACATGGGAAAACGTGAAGCGAAAGCCATCAATTGACAGGAAAAGTCTATTTATAGTCATTCATGCCTTTGAAAGCCTAATTACTCGTTTTAAATGGTTTTGTAATTTTATAAATGATTTTCAGGTTAATTTTTTTCATATTTTTAAAATAGATAATAATTGGATGCTTGACTTGAGAAACATGAAGCAATAATCATCCTTTGACAAGAAAAAATCTATTTATAGTCACTCATGCCTTCGAAATACTAGTTAGTCACTTTGAATGATTTTATAATCTCATAAATGATTTTAAGTTGAATTTTCTTTCATTTTTGGTTAAAGCAAATCATCATTGGATGTTTGTCTCGAGAAACGTGAAGTGAAAGCCATCCATTGATAAAAAAAAATCTATTTATAGTCACTCGTACCTTCAAAATATTACTTTCTCACTTTAAATGGTTTTATAATCTTATAAATGATTTTAAATTGAATTTTTTTTAATTTTCTGTTAAAACATATCATAATTAGATGTTGCCTCAAGAAACGTGAAACGAAAGCCATCAATTAACAAGAAAAGTCTATTTATAGTCAATTGTGCCTTGGAATGGATTGTTAGTTGCTTTAAATGGTTTCAGAATCTTGTAGACGATTTTAAGTTGAATTTTTTTTTCATTTTTGTTTAAAACAAATCATCATTGGATTTTTGCCTCAAGAAACATGAACTAAAACCCATCTATTAATAAGAAAAGTCTCTTTATAGTCATTCATGCCCTTGAAAGATAAGTTACTTACTTTAAATGGTTTTATAATCTTATAAATGATCTAAAGTTGAATTTTTTTTCGTCTTTCATTCAAACAAATCATAATTAGACATCTACCTTGAGACACGTGAAGTCCATTTATAGTCACTTACGCCTTCGAAAGCCTAGTTACTCAATTTAAGTGATTTTTTTACTTTAAAAATTATTTTAGATTGACTTTTGTTTTTATTTTTGTTACACACAGATCATAATTTGATGTTTATAGTAAAAAATGTGAAGCGAAATCCGTGAATTGACAAGAAAAGTCCATTTATTGTGACTACTACCTTCGAAAGGCTAGTTACACATTCTAAATGATTTATAGTCTTATAAATGATTTTAGGTTAAATTTTTTTTAATTTTAGTTAAAACATATCATAATTGGATATTTGCCTCAAGAAACATGAAGCAAAAGCCATCCTTTGACTAGAGAAGTCCATTTATAGTCACTTATTCCTTCGAAATACTAGTTACTCAATTTAAATAGTTTTATAATCTTGTAAATAATTTTAAGTTGAATTTTTTTCTTTTTTTGTTAAACAGATCATAAATGGATGTTTTCCTTAGGAAACATAAAGCGAAAGCCATCCATTGATAAGAAAAGTCCATTTATAGCCATTCATGCCTTCGAAATACTAGTTACTCGTTTTAAATGATTTTATAATCTTATAAATGATTTTAAGTTGAATTTCTTTTCTTTTTTGGTTAAAACATATCATAATTGAATATTTGCCTTGAAAAATATGAAATAAAAGCCATCCATTGACAAAAAAAGTCCATTTAAAGTCATGTATACCTTGGATTGGCCTGTTACTCGCTTTAAATGAATTTAGAATCTTGTAGATGATTCTAAATTGATTTTTTTATTTTTTATTAAAATAAATCATCGTTGGATGTTTTTCTTGGAAAACGTAAACTGAAAGCTACCCATTGACAAGAAAAGTTCATTTATAGTTACTCATGCCCTTGGAAGACAAATTACTTACTTTAAATGGTTTTATAATCTTATAAATGATTTTAAGTTGAATTTTTCTTATTTTTCATTAAAACATATTATAATTAGATGTTTGCCTCAAGAAACGTGAAGTGAAAGCTATCCATTGACTAGAGAAGTTCATTTATAGTCATTCATCCTTTGAAAGCCTAGTTACTCGTTTTAAGTGATTTTATAATCTTATAAATGATTTTAAATTAACTTTTTTCTCATTTTTGGTTACGCATAAATCATAATTTGATGTTTACACTAAAAAACATGAAGCGAACGCCATCAATTGAAAAGAAAAGTCCATTTATAGTCATTCATGCCTTTGAAAGCCTAATTACTCACTTCAAATGGTTTTATAATCTTATAAAGATTTTAACTTGATTTTTTTTCATTTTTTGTTAAAATAGATCATAGTTGGATATTTGCCTTATGAAACATGAAGCTAAAATCATCCATTGACAAGTAAAGTCCATTTATAGCCACCATGCCTTTGAAAGGCTAGTGACTTACTTTGAATGATTTATAGTCTTATAAATGATTGTAAGTTAAATTTTTGTTAAATTGTTTGTTAAAACATATCATAATTGGATGTTTGCCTTAAGAAATATAAAGTGAAAGCAATCTCTTAACTAGAGAAGTCCACTTATAGTCACTCATGCCTTCGAAATACTAGTTACTTGATTTAAATGGTTTTATAATCTTGTAAATGATTTTAAATTGATTTTTTTTATTTTTTATTAAAACAAATCATAATCGGATGTTTGCCTCAAGAAACATTAAGCAAAAGCCATCCATTGACAAGAAAAGTCCATTTATAACCACTCATATCTTCAAAATGTGAGTTACTCGTTTTAAATGGTTTTATACTCATAAAAATGATTTTAAGTTGAATTTTTTTCATTTTTTATTAAAACATATCATAATTGAATTTTGCATTGAGGAATGCAAAGCGAAAGCTATTCATTGATAAGAAAAGTCCATTTATATACATTCATGCCTTTGAAAGACTAGTTACTCACTTTAAATGGTTTCACAATATTATAAATGATTTTAAGTTAAAATTTTTTGTATTCATTTTTCGTTAAAACAAATCATAATTAGATGTTTGCCTTGAGAAATGTGAAGCCAAAGCCATCCATTTGTAACAAAAGTCCATTTATAGTCACTCATACCTTTGAAAGGCTAGTTACTCATTTTAAATGATTTTGTAACTTTAAAAATGACTTTAAATTGATTTTTTTATTTTTGGTTAACACATATCGTAATTTGATGTTTACATTAGAAAATGTGAAGCAAAAGCCATCAATTGACAAGAAAGTTTCATTTATAGTCATTCATGCCTTTGAAAGCCTAATTACTCACTTTAAATGGTTTTGTAATCTTATAAATGATTTTAAGTTAATTTTTTTTAAAATTTTTTGTTAAAATAGATAATAATTAAATGTTCACCTTAGGAAACATAAAGCAAAAATCATCTATTGGCAAGAAAAATCTATTTATAGTCACTTATACCTTCCAAATACTAGTTAGTCGCTTTAAATGGTTTTAAAATCTTATAAATGATTTTAACTTAATATTTTTTTATTTTTCATTAAAACAGATCATAATTAGATGTTTATCTTGAGAAACATGAAGCGAAAGCCATCCATTGACGATAAGAGCCCATTTATAGTCACACATGCTTTTGAAAGGTAAGCCATATCATAATTGGGTGTTATAAGTGATTTTATTTTTTATTAAAACATATCATAATTGGGTGTTTACCTTAAGAAACATGAAGTAAAAGCCATCCATTGACTACAAAAGTCAATTTATAGTCACTCATGCCTTTGAAATACTAATTACTCGATTTAATGGCTTTTTATTAATCTTGTAAATGATTTTTAAGTTTTTGAATTTTTTTCCCATTGTTTGTTAAAACAGATTATAATTGGATATTTCCCTCAGGAAATGTGAAACGTAAGCCATCCGTTGACAAGAAATGTCCATTTATAGCCACTCATGCCTTCTAAATACCAGTTACTCACTTTAAATAGTTGATAATCTTATAAATGATTTTAAGTTGAATTTTTTTTTTCATTAAAACAGATCATAAGTGGATGTTTACCTTGGGAAACTTGAAGTGAAAGCTATCCATGGACAAGAAAAGTCTACTTATAGTCACTCATGCCTTCGAAAGTCTAGTTACTTGCTTTGAATGATTTATGATTTTATAAATGATTTTAAGTTGATTTTTTTTATTTCTTGTTAAAACATATCATAATTGGATGTTTGTCTTGAGAAGCATGAAGCGACAGCCATCCATTGACTAGAGAAGTACATTTATAGTCATTCATGCCTTCAAAATACTAGTTACTCGCTTTTAGTGGTTTTATAATCTTATAAATGATATTAGTTGAATTTTTGTTCATGTTTGGCTAAAACATATTATAATTTGATTTTTATTTAGAAAACATGAAGCAAAAGCCATCCATTGACTTGGGATGGCTTGTTACTCGCTTTAAAAGGTTTTAGAACCATGTAGATGATTTTAAGGTTATTTTTTTTATTTTTCATTAAAACAAATCATCATTGGATGTTTGCTTTAAGAAACGTGAAGCGAAAGCCATCCATTAACAAGAAAAGTTCATTTATAGTCACTCATGCCCTTGAAAGGCAAGTTACTCTCGTTAAATGGTTTTATCATCTTATAAATGATTTTAAGTTGAATTTTTTTTTATTTTTTACTAAAACAGATCATAATTGGATGCTTGCCTTGAGAAACGTGAAGCAAGAGCCATCCATTTACAAGAAAGGTCTATTTATAGTCACTCATACCTTCGAAATACTACTTACACGCTTTAAATGGCTTTATAATCTTGTAAATGATTTTAAGTTGAGTTTTTTTTTTGTTTTTGGTTAAAACATATCATAATTGGATGTTTGCCTTTGGAAATCTGATGCGAAAGCTATCAATTGAGAAGAAAAGTCTATCTATACTCATTCATGCCTTCAAAAGCCTGAGTACTTTCTCTAAATGGTTTTATAATCTTATACATGATTTTAGGATGAATTTTTTTTGTTTTTTGTTATTACAGATTATAATTGTATCTTTGCCTCAGGAAATGTGAAGTGAAAGCCATCCATTGACAAGAAAAGCCCATTTATGGCTACTTATGCCTTCAAAATACTAGTCAATCACTTTAATTGGTTTTATAATCTCATAAATGATTTTAAGTTGAATTTTTTTTTATTTTTGGTTAAAACAAATCATCATTGTATGTTTTCTCCAAGGAGCAAAAGCCATCTATTGACAAAAAAAGTCTATTTATAATCACTTATACCTTCAAAATACTACTTACTCTCTTTAAATGGTTTTATAATCTTGTAAATGATTTTAAGTTGATTTTTTTTATTTTTGATTACAACATATCATAATTGGATTTTACCTCTAGAAATGTGAAGCGAAAACTATCCATTGGTAAGAAAAGTCCATTTATAGCCACTACTACCTTCGAAATACTAGTTACTTGTTTTAAATGGTTTTATAATCTTATAAATGATTTTAAGTTGAACTTTTTTGTCATTTTTGACTAAAACAGATTATAATTTGATTATTGCCTTGGGAAACATAAAACGAAAGCCATCTAGTGACAAGGATAGTCTATTTATAGTCACTCATGCCTTCAAAAGGCTAATTACTCGCTTTAAGTGATTTATAGTCTTGTAAATGATTTTACCTTGATTTTTTCTATTTTTAGTTCATACAGATCATAATTAGATGTTTGCCTTAGAAAACGTGGAGCAAAAGCTATAGATTAGAAAGAAAAGTCTATTTATGGTCACTCATGCCTTGGAATGGCTTGTTACCCGCTTTTAATAATTTTAGAATTATGTAGATGATTTTAGGTTGAATTTTTTTTCTTTTTAGCTAAAATAAGTCATCAGTGGATGTTTACCCTGAGAAACGTGAAGTGAAAGCCATCCATTCACAATAAAAGTCCATTTATAGTCACTCATGCCCTTGAAAGACAAGTTACTCGCTTTAAATGGTTTTATACTCTTTTAAATGATTTTAAGTTGAATCTTTTTTTCATTTTTTGTTAAAACAGATCATAATTAGATGTTTGTCTTGAGAAATGTAAAGTGAAAGCCATCCATTGACAAGAAAAGTCCATTTATATTCACTCATGTCTTCGAAAGTGTAGTTACTCGTTTTAAATGATTTATACTCTTATAAATAATTTTAAGTTGAATCATTTTTATTATTGGTTAAAACATATCATAATTGGATGTTTGCATTAAAAAGCATGAAGCGAAAGCCATTCATTGACTAGAGAAGTCCACTTATAGTGACTCATACCTCCTAAATACTAGTTACTCACTTACAATGGTTGTATAATCTGATAAATGATTTTAAGCTGCATTTCTTTTTATTTTTGATTAAAAGATATCATAATTGGATTTTTGCCTTAAAAAACATGAAGCAAAAGCCATCCATTGTCAAGAAAAGTCTATTTATAATCACTCATGCCTTCTAAATACTGGTTAGTCAATTTAAATGGTTGAGTTTTTTTTTATATTTGGTTAAAACAGATCATAATTGGATATTTTCCTCAAGAAAAGTGAAGCAAAAGCTATCTATTGACAAGAAAAGTCCATATATAGTCACTCATGCCTTTAAAAGGCTTGTTACTCATTCTGAATGATTTATAGTCTTATAAATGATTTTAAGTTGATATTTTTTATTTTTGGTTAAAATAGATCGTAATTGAATGTTTGCCTTGCAAAACATAAAGCGGAAGCCATCCATTGACAATAAAAGTCCATTTATAGCCACTCATGCCTTTGAAAGATTAGTTACTCGCTTTCAATGGTTTTATAATCTTATAAATTATTTTACGTCGTATTTTTTTTAAATTTTTGATAAAATAGATCATAAATGGATGTTTAACTTCAAAAACATGAAGCAAAAGCTATCCATGGATAAGAAAAGTCTATTTATAATCACTCAGACCTTTGAAAGCCTAGTTACTCGCTTTCAATGGTTTTATAATATATGACTTTAAATTGAAATGTTTTTCATTTTTGGTCAAAACAAATCAGAATTGGATGTTTTTCTCAAGAAAAGTGAATAAAAAACTATCAATTAACAAGAAAAGTCCATTTAGAATCATTCATTCCTTCGAAAGATAAATTACTCACTTTAAAATGTTTTATAATCTTATAAATGATTTTAAGTAGAATTTTTTTTTCATTTATAGTTAAAACAGATCCAAATTGGATGTTTGCCTCAGGAAACATAAAGCGAAAGCCATCCAGTAGCAAAAAAGGTCCATTTATAGTCACTCATGCCTTCGAAAGGCTAGTTACTCGCTTTGAATGATTTATACTCTTATAAATGATTTTAAGTTGAATTTTTTTTATTTTTGGTTAAAAGATATCATAATTGGATTTTTGCCTTAAGAAACGTGAAACAAAAGCCATTCCTTGACCAGAGAAGTCCATTTATAGTCACTCATGCGTTTGAAAGTCTAGTTACTCGTTTTGAATGATTTATACTCTTATAGATGATTTTAAGTTGAATTTTTTTATTATTATTGGTTAAAACAAATCGTAATTGCATGTTTGCCTCGAGAAGCATGTAGTGAAAGCCATCCATTTACTAGAGAAGTCCATTTATAGTCACTCATGCCTTTGAAATACTAGTTACTCACTTTCAATGGTTTTATACTCTTATAAATGATTTTAAGTTGTTTTTTTTTTATTTTTAGTTAAAACACATCATAATTATATTTTTGCCTCAAAAAATATGAAGCAAAAGCCATCGATTGATAAGAAAAGTCCATTTATAGTCACTCATGCTTTCTAAATACTGGTTAGTCACTTTAAATGGTTGAATTTTTTTTCATTTTTGGTTAAAGCAGATCATAATTGGATGTTTTCATTGAAAAAAGGAAAGCAAAAGCCATCCATTGATAAGAAAAGTCCATATAGAGTCACTCATATCTTTGAAAGGCTTGTTACTCACTTTACATGATTTATAGTCTTATAAATGATTTTAAGTTGATTTTTTTTATTTGTGGTTAAAGCATATAATAATTGGATGTTTGCCTGAGAAATCATGAAGAAAAAACCATCCATTAACAATAAAAGTCCATGTATAGACACTCACGCATTTGAAAGACTAATTACTCCCTTTCAATGGTTTTATAATCTTATAAATTATTTCAAGTTGAATTTTTTTTCACTTTTTGATAAAACAAATCATAATTGGATGTTTACCTTAAGACACGTGAAGTGAAAGGTATCCATGTATAAGAAAATTCCATTTATAATCACTCATACCTTTCAAAGTCTAGTTACATGCTTTCAATAGTTTTATAATATTATAAATGATTTTAAGTTGAATTTTTTTTCATTTTTAGTTAAAACAGATCATAATTGGATGTTTGTCTCGAGAAACATGAATCAAAAACTATCAATTGACAAGAAAAGTCTATTTACAATCATTCATTCCTTCAAAAGACTAATTACTCTCTTTAAATTGTTTTATAATGTTATAAATTATTTTAAGTGGAATTTTTTTTCATTTGTTCTTAAAACAGATCAAAGTTGGATATTTACCTTAGGAAATGTGAAGCGAAAGCCAACCAGTGACAAGAAAAGTCTATTTATAGTCACTCATGCCTTCAAAAGGCTAGTTACTTGCTTTGAATGATTTATACTCTTTTAAGTGATTTTAAGTTGATTTTTTTTTCTTTTTAGTTAAAAGACATCATAATTGGATGTTTGTCTTGAGAAACATGACAAGAAATCCATCCCTTGACTAGAGAAGTCCATTTGTAGTCACTCTTGCCTTCTAGAGGCTAGTTACTCGTTTTGAATGATTTATACTCTTATAAATAATTTTGAGTTGAATTTTTTTTTATTATTGGTTAAAATAGATCATAATTGGATGTTTGCCTTCAGAAGCATGAAGTGAAAGCCATCCATTTGCTAGAGAAGTCCATTTATAGTCACGCATGCCTTCAAAATACTAGTTATTCGCTTTCAATGGTTTTATAATCTTATAAATGATTTTAAGTCCTTTTTATTTTCATTTTTGGTTAAAACATATTATAATTAGATTTTTACCTTAAAAACATGAAGCGAAAGCCATCCATTGATAAGAAAAGTCTATTTATAGTCACTCATGCCTTCGAAAGGCTAGCTATTTACTTTGAATGATTTATAGTCTTATAAATGATTTTAAGTTAAATTTTTTTATTTATGGTTAAAATAGAAAATAATTGGATCTTTGCTTCAAAAAACATGAAACAAAAGCCATCCACTAACAAAAAAAGTCTATTTATGGTCACTTATGCCTTGGAATGGCTTGTCACTCGCTTTAAATGATTTTAGAATCTTGTACATGATTCTAAGTTGAATTTTTTTTCCATTTTTGGTTAAAACAAATTATCATTGGATGTTTGCCTTAGGAAACGTGAACCGAAAGCCATCCATTGATAAGAAAAGTCCATTTATGGTCACTCATGCCCTTGAAAGACAAGTTACTTATTCTAAATGGTTTTATAATCTTATAAATGGTTTTAAGTTGAATTTTTATTCATTTTTCATTAAAACATATCATAATTGGATATTTACCTTGGGACAGTGAAGCAAATGCCATCCATTGATTAGAGAAGTCCATTTATCGTCACTCATCCTTTGAAAGCCTAGTTACTTGCTTTAAATGATTTTATAACTTTAAAAATAATTTTAAATTGACTTTTTTTCATTTTTGGTTACACATAAATCATAATTTGATGTTTACACTGAAGAACATGAAGCAAAAGGCATCAATTTATAAAAAAAGCCTATCTATAGTCACTCATATCTTTGAAAGTCTAATTACTCGCTTCAAATAGATTTATAATCTTATAAATGATTTTAACACAAACTTTTTTCATTTTTTGTTAAAATAAATGATAATTGGATGTTTGCCTCAAGAAATGTGAAGCAAAAGACATTCATTGATAAGAAAAGTCCATTTATAGTCACTCATACCTTCTAAATGCTAGTTAACCGCTTTAAATGCTTTTAAAATCTTATAAACGATTTTAAGTTATTTTTTTTATTTTTGGTTTAAATAGATCATAATTGGATGCTTGCCTTAGGAAACACGATGTGAAAGCCATCCATCAACAACAAAAGTCCATTTGTACCCACTCATGCCTTTAAAATACTAGTTACTAGCTTTAAATGATTTTATAATCTTATAAATGATTTTAAGTTGAATTTCTTTTCTTTTTTGGCTAAAACATATCATAATTGGATGTTTGCCTTAAAAAAGGTGAAATGAAAGCCATCCATTGACGAAAAAAATCTATTTATAGTCACGTATACCCTGGAATGGCTTGTTACTCACTTTAAATGGTTTTAGAATCATATAGATGATTCTAAGTGAATTTTTTTTTTCATTTTTAGTTAAAATAAATCATCAATGGATATTTTTCTTGGGAAATATGAACCGAAAGCCATTCATTGACAAGAAAAGTCCATTTATAACCATTGATGCCCTTGAAAGACAAGTTACTTACTTTAAATAGTTTTATAATCTTATAAATGATTTTAAGTTGAATTTTTTCATTTTTCATTAAAACATATCATAATTGGATGTTTGCTTTGAGAAACGTGAAGTGAAATCCATCCATTGACTAGAGAAGTCTATTTATTGTCATTCATCCATTGAAAGCCTAGTTACTCGCTTTAAGTGATTTTCTAACTTTAAAAATGATTTTAAATTGATTTCTTTTTTCTTTTTTTTGTTACACATAGATCATAATTTGATGTTTATACTGAAAAATGTGAAGCAAAAACCATCAATTGATAAGAAAAGTCCATAGATAGTCATTCATGCTTTTGAAAGCCTAATTACTCAATACAAATAGTTTTATAATCTTATAAATGATTTTAACTTGAATTTTTTTTCATTTTTTGTTAAAATACATCATAATTGGATGTTTACATAGGGAAACATGAAGCAAAAAAAATCCATTGGGAAGAAAAATCCATTTATTGTCACTCATGCCTTCTAAATGCTAGTTAACCGCTTTAAATGGTTTTAAAATCTTATAAATGATATTAAGTTAAATTGTTTTTCATTTTTAGTTCAAACAGATTATAATTGAATGTTTCCCTTAGGAGATGTGAAGTGAAAGCCATCTATTGACAAGAGAAGTCCATTTATAGCCACTCATGCCGTCGACATACTAGTTACTTGCTTTAAATGGTTTTATAAACTTATAAATAATTTAAATTGAGTTTTTTTTCATTTGTTATTAAAACAGATCATAATTGGATATTTGCCTCAAGAAATATGAAGCGAAAGCCATCTAGTGATAAGAAAAGTCCATTTATAGTCACTCATCTATTCAAAAGATTAGTAACTTGCTTTGAATGATTTATAGTCTTATAAATAATTTTAAGTTGATTTTTTTTTATATTTAGTTAAAATATATCATAATTTGATGTTTACCTCAAGAAACATGAAGCAAAAACTATCCCTTGACTAAAGAAGTCCATTTATAGTCACTCATGCCTTTGAAATACTAGTTACTCGATTTAAATGGTTTGATAATCTTGTAAATGATTTTAAGTTAATTTTTTTTTATTTTTTATTAAAACAGATCATAATTAGATGTTTGTCTTAGGAAATGTGAAGCGAAAGGCATCCACTGAGAAGAAAAGTCGATTCATATAGCCACTCATGCTTTCAAAATAGTAGTTACTTGCTTTAAATAGTTTTATAATCATATAAATTATTTTAAGATGAATGTTTTTTTCATTTTTTACTAAAATAGATCATAATTGGATGATTGCCTTGGGAAATGTGAATCAAAAGCCATCTATTGATAGAAAAAGTCCATTTGTAGCCACTCATGCCTTTAAAGGACTAGTTACTAACTTTCAATGGTTTCATAATCTTAAAAATTATTTTAAGTTGAATGTCTTTTTTTATTTCTTGGTAAAACATATCATAATTGGATGTTTTTCTTGGGAAATATGAAGCAAAAGACATCCATGGATAAGAAAAGTCCATTTACAGTCACTCATGCATTTGAAAGACTAGTTACTAGCATCAAATGGTTTTATAATCTTATAAATGATTTTAGATTGAATTTTTTTTTTATTTTTGGTCAAAACATATCAGAATTGGATGTTTGCCTTTGGAAAGGTAAATCGAAAGCCATCAATTAATAAGAAAAGTCTATTTACAATCATTCATGCTTTTAACAAATTAATTACGCACTTACAATAATTTTATAATCTTATAAATTATTTTACGTTGAACAATTTTAAAAAAAATTTTTTTAGGTAAAACAGATCATAATTGAATGTTCATCTCAAGAAACATGGAGCAAAAGTTATCCATTGATAAGAAAAGTCCATTTATAGTCACTCATGCCCTTGAAAGGCTAGTTACTCACTTTGAATGATTTATAGTCTTATCAATAATTTTAAGTTGAGTTTTTTTTTATTTTTAGTTAAAAGATATCATAATTGGATGTTTTCCTTGAGAAACATGAAGTGAAAGCCATCCATTGCCTAGAGAAGTCCATTTATTGTCACTCATGTCTTCGAAATACTAGCTACTCGATTTAAATGGTTTTATAATCTTGTAAATGATTTTAAGTTAAATTATTTTTTCATTGTTTGTTAAAACATATTATAATTGGATGTTTACCTCAGGAAACAAGAAGCCAAAGCCATCCTTTCAAAAGAAAAGTCCATTTATAGCCACTTATGCCTTTGAAATACTAGTTACTCGCTCCAAATAGTTTTATAATCTTATAAATGGTTTTGAGTTGAAGTTTTTTTTCATTTTTCATTAAAACGGATCATAAATGGATGTTCACCTTGAGCACACTGAAGCAAAAGCCATCCATTCATAAGAATAGTCCACTTATAGCCACTCATGCCTTTGAAGAACTAGTTGCTCGCTTTCAAAGATTTTATAATCTTATAAATTATTTTAAGTTGAATTTTTTTCATTTTTCATTAAAACAGATCACAATTGGATGTTTACCTCAAGAAACATGAAGCAAAAGCTATCCGTTGATACTGAAAGTCATTTTATAGTCACTCATGCCTTCGAAAGCCTAATTCAATGCTTTTAGATGATTTTATAATCTTATAAATGATATTAAGTTGAACTGTTTTCATTTTTGGTCAAAATAGGTCATAGTTGGATGTTTGCCTTAGGAAACATGAAGCAAAAGCCATCAATTGACAAGAAAAATTTATTTATAGTCACTTATGCCATCGATAGCCTGATTACTCACTTTCAATGGTTTTATAATCTTATAAATGATTTTAGTTTGAATTGTTTTTCATTTTTTGCTAAAACATATCATAATTGGATGTTTCTCTCAAAAATTATATTGCAAAAGCCATCCATCAAATAAAAAAGGTCCATTTATAGTCACTCATACCTTTAAAAGGCTAGTCACTCACTTTGAATGATTTATAGTCTTATAAATGATTTTAAGTTTTATTTTTTTATTTTTAGTTAAACAGATCATAATTGGATGTTTGCCTTAGGAAATTTGAAGCGAAAGCCATCGATTGACAAGAAAAGTCCATTCATACAACCACCCATGCCTTCAAAATACTAGTTACTTGCTTTAAATAGTTTTATAACCTTATAAATGATTTTAAGTTGAATTGTTTTTAATTTGTTATTAAAACATATCATAATTGGATGTTTGTCTTGGAAAATGTGAAGTAAAAGCTATCCATTGACAGAAAAAGAATATTTGTAGCCACTAATACCTTTGAAGGACTATTTACTCACATTCAGTGGTTTTATAATCTTATAAATTATTTTAGGTTGAAACTTTTTTTTTATTTTTTCATAAAATAGATCATAATTGGATACTTGCCTTGAGAAACATAAAGGAAAAGCTATCCATAGACAAGAAAAGTTCGTTCATAGTCACTTATGCGTTCGAAAGACTAGTTACCCGCTTTCAATGATTTTATAATCTTATCAATGATTTTAAGTTCAGTTTTTTTTATTTTTTTGTCAAACATATCATAATTGGATATTTGCCTTAGGAAAGGTTAATTGGAAGCCATCAATTTATAAAAAAAGTCCATTTACAATCATTCATGCCTTCAACAAACTATTTACTCACTTTAAATGGTTTTATAATCTTATAAATTATTTTATGTTGAACCTTTTTTTTTTAACTTTTAGCTAAAACTAGATCATAATTGTCTCAAGGAACATGAAGCAACAACCATCCATTGACAAGAAAAGTTCATATATAGTCATTCATGCCTTTGAAATATTAGTTATTCGATTTCAATGATTTTATAATCTTATAACTGATTTTAAGTTGAACTTTTTTCACTTTTGATTAAAACGGATCATAATTTGATATTTGCCTCGAGCAAGGTGAACTGAAAGCAATCAATTGATAAGAAAAGTCCACTTACAGTCACTCATGCCTTGAAAGGTTAGTTACTCGCTTTGAAAGATTTATAGTCTTATAAATAATTATAAGTTAATTTTTTTTATTTTTAGTTAAAACAAATCATAATTGGATGTTTTCCTCTAGAAACATGAAGTAAAAGCCATTCGCAGACTAGAAAAGTTTATTTATAGCCACTCATGCCTTCGAAATACTAATTACTCACTTTAAATGGTTTTATAATCTTACAAATGATTTTAAGTTGAATTTTTCTTCATTTTTCATTAAAACGGATCATAAGTAGATGTTTGCCTTAAGAAATGTGAAGCAAAAGCTATGTATTAACAAGAATAGTCCACTTATAGCCACTCATACCTTTGAAAGACTAGTTACTCACTTTTAATGATTTTATAATCTTATAAATTATTTTGAGTTGAATTTTTTTTCATTTTTCATTAAAACATATCATAATTGGATGTTTGCCTCATCAAACCTGAAGCAAAAGCCATCCATTGATAAGGAAAGTCTATTTATAGTCACTTATACCTTCGAAAGCCTAGTTACTCGCGTTCATATGGTTTTATAATCTTATAAATAATTTTAAGTTAAAATTTTTTTCTTTTTTAGTCTTAAGAGTTCATAATTGGATGTTTGCCTCAAGAAACATGAAGTAAAAGCCATCCATTAAGATGAAAAATCCATTTATAGTCTCTTATGCCTTTGAAAGCCTAGCTACTCATTTTTAATGGTTTTATAATCTTGAAAATGATTTGAAATTGAATTTTTTTTTCATTTTTGGCTAAAACATATCATAATTGGATGTTTGTCTTGGATAACTTGTAGTGAAAGCTATGCATTAGATAAGAAAAGTCCATTTATAGTCACTCATACCTTTAAGAGGCTAGTTACTCACTTTGAATGATTTATAGTCATATAAATGATTTTAAGTTAAATTTATTTTATTTTTAGTTAAACAAATCATAATTGAATGTTTGTCTAAAGAAATATGAAATGAAAGCCATCCATTGACTAGAGAAGTCCATTTATAGTCACTCATGCTTTCAAAATACTAGGTACTCGATTTAAATGATTTTATAATCTTGTAAATGATTTTAAGTTGATTTTGTTTCATTTTTTGTTAAAATATATCATAATTGGATGTCTGCCTCATGAACGTGAAGCAAAAGCCATCCATTGATAAGAAAAGTTTATTTATATAGCCACTCATACTTTCAAAATACTAGTTACTCGCTTTAAATAGTTTTATAATCTTATAAATGATTTTAAGTTGAATTTTTTTTTTTTTAAAACATATCATAATTGAGTGTTTACCTTGAGAAATGTGAAGCAAAATCCATCTATTGATAACAAAAGTCTATTTGTAGCCACTCATGCATGCCTTTAAAGGTCTAGTTACTCATTTCAATGGTTTCATAATCATATAAATTATTTTAAGTTGATTTTTTTTCATTTTTTGATAACATAGATTATAATTGGATGTTTTCCTTGGGAAATGTGAAGCAAAAGCCATTCATAGACAAGAAAAGTTCATTTATAATCACTCATACCTTCGAAAGACTTGTTATTCACTTTTAATGGTTTTATAATCTGATAAATGATTTTAAGTAAAATTGTTTTTCATTTTTGATCAAAACAAATCATGTTTGGATGTTTGCCTCAAGAAAGGTTAATTGAAAGCCATCAATTGATAAGAAAAGTTCCATTACTATGATTCATGCCTTCAACAAACTAATTACTCACTTTAAATGGTTTTATAATCTTATAAATGAATTTTACGTTGAACCTTTTTTTTTAAAAAAAATTTCACTTGAAATAGATCATAATTGGATGTTTTCCTTGAGAAACATATAACAAAAGCTATCCACTTACAAGAAAAGTCTATTTATAGGCACTTATGCCTTTGAAAGCATTGGTACTCACTTTAATTGATTTTATAACTTTAAAAATGATTTTAAATTAATTTTTTTTATTTTTTTAAAACATATCATAATTTGATGTTTACATGAGAAAACATGAAGTGGAAGCCATCAATTGACAAAACAAAGTCTATTTATAGTCATTCATGCCTTCGAAAGCCTAAATATTTACTTTAAATGGTTTTGTAATTTTATAAATGATTTTAATTTTAATTTTTTTGTTAAAATAGATAATAATTGAATATTTAGCTGGAGAAACGTAATGTGAAAATCATCCTTTGATAAGAAAAGTCTATTTATAGTCACTTATACCTTCGAAATACTTGTTCGTCACTTTGAATGATTTTAAGTTGAATTTTTCTTTCATTTTTGGTTAAAACAAATCATCATTGGATGCTTACCTTAAGAAACATGAAGCGAAAGCCATCCATTGATAAGAAAAGTCTATTTATAGTCACTCATGCCTTCAAAATATTACTAACTCGCTTTAAATGGTTTTATAATCTTGTAAATGATTTTTAGTTGATTTTTTTTTCATTTTTCGTTAAAACATATCATAATTGGATGTTTGCCTCTAGAAACGTGAAACGAATGCCATCCATTGACAAGAAAAGTTTATTTATAGCCACTCATGCTTTCGAAATGCTAGTTACTCATTTAAATGGTTTCATAATCTTATAAATGATTTTGAGTTGAATCTTGTTTTTATTTTTTGCTAAAACAGATCATAATTATATATTTGTCTTAGGAAATGTGAAGTGAAAGCCATCCATTGACAAGTAAAGTCTACTTATAGTCTCTCATGCCTTCGAAAGGCTAGTTACTCGCTTTGAATGATTTATAAATTTATAAATGATTTTAAGTTGATTTTTTTTGGTTAAAATAGATCATATTTAGATGTTTACCTTAGAAAATGTGAAGTGAAAGCCATCCATTGACAAGAAAAGTCTATTTATAGTTGCTCACACCTTTGAAAGACTAGTTACTCGCTTTTATTGTTTTAAAATCTTATAAATGATTTTAAGTTGAATTTTTTTTATTTTGGGTTAAAACAGATCATAATTGGATGTTTGCCTTTAAAAACGTGAAGCGAAAGTCATCCATTGACATGAAAAGTCCATTTATAGTCACTCATACTCTTGGAAGGTAACTTACTGCCTTTACACGTTTTTATAATCCTATAAACGATTTTTAGTTGAATTGTTTTTCATTTTTCATTAAAGCAGATCATAATTGGATATTTGCCTTGAGAAACATTAAGCAAAAGTAGTCCATTGGTAAGAAAAGTCTATTTATAGTCACTTATACCTTCGAAATATTAATTACTCACTTGCAATGGTTTTATAATCGTATAAATGATTTTAAGTTGAATTTTTTTTTCATTTTTTGTTACAACATATCATAATTGGATTTTTACCTCAAAAAATGTGAAGCAAAAGTCATCCATTGATAAGAAAAGTCCATTTATAGTCGCTCATGCCTTCGAAAGACTAGTTAATCGCTTTTAATGTTCTAAAACCTTATAAATGATTTTGAATTAAACTTTTTTTTACTTTTGGTTAGAACATATTATAATTGGATGTTTGCCTTGGGAAATATGAAGCAAAAGCCATCCATTAATAGAAAAAGTCCATTTATAGTCGCTCATGCCTTGGAATGGCTTGTTACCCGCTTTAAATGGTTTTGGAATCATTTAGATGATTTTAAGTTGAAATTTTTTTTCATTTTTGGTTAAAAAAATTCATCATTGGATGTTTGCCTCGGGAAACATAAAGCAAAAGGCATCCATTGACAAGTCCATTATAGTCACTTATGCCCTTGAAAGATAAGTTACTCCCTTCAAATGGTTTTATAATCTTATAATTGATTTTAAGTTGAATTATTTTCAATTTTTGTTAAAATATATTATAATTGGTTCTTTGCCATGGGAACGCGAAGCAAAAAATCATCCATTTATAAAAAAAGTCCATTTATAGTCACTTATGCCTTCCAAATATTAGTTAGTCGTTTTATATGGTTTTAAAATCTTATACATGATTTTAAGTCAATTTTCTTTTTCATTTCTAGTTAAAATAGATCATAATTGGATGTTTGCCTTGGGAAATGTGAATCAAAAGCCATCCATTAAAAATAAAAGTCCATTTATAGTCAGTCATGCCTTGGAATGGCTTCTTACCCGTTTTTAATGGTTTTATAATCTTATAGATGAATTTAAGTTGATTTTTTTCATTTTTGGTTAAAACAAATCATCATTTGATGTTTTTCCTGGGGAAACGTGAAGCGAAAGCCATCCATTGACAATAAAAGTATATTTATAGTCATTCATTCCCTTAAAAGATAAGTTACTAGCTTTAAATGATTTTACAATCTTATAAATGATTTTATGATGAATTTTTTTTCTTTTTCATTAAAACTTATAGCCACTCATGCTTTTGAAAGTCTACTTCATCACTTTAAACGGTTTTAAAATCTTATAAATGATTTTAAGTTGAATTGTTTTTATTTTTGGTTAAAACAGATCGTAATTGGTTATGTGCTTCAGAAAACGTGAAACAAAAATCATTCATTGACAAGAAAAGCCTATTTATAGTCACTCATGCCTTCTAAATACTAGTTAGTCGCTTTAAATAGTTTTAAAATCTTATAAATGATTTTAAGTTGAATTGTTTTAATTCTCAATTAAAACATATCAAAATTGAATGTTTGTCTGGAGAAACGTGAAGCGAAAGCCATTCATTGACTAGAGAAGCGCATTTATAGTCACTCATACCATTGAAATGTCAGTTACTCGCTTTCAATAGCTTTATAATCTTATAAATGATTTTAAGTTGAATTTTTTTAATTTTTTGTTAAAATAGATCATAATTAGATGTTTGCAATGAAAAACGTGAAACAAAAGTCATCGGTTGACAAGAAAAGTCCATTTATAGTCACTTATGCCTTGGAATGGCTTATCACTTGCTTTAAATAGTTTTAAAATCTTGTAAATGATTCTAAGTTAAATTTTTTTTTTCATTTTCCATTAAAACAAATCATCGTTGGATGTTTTCCTTGGTAAATGTCAATCGAAAGCCATTTATTGACAAGAAAATTTCATTTATAGTCACTAATACCCTTGAAAGATAAGTTACTTACTTTAAATGGTTTTATAATCTTATAAATGGTTTTAAGTTGAATTTTTTTCATTTTGCATTAAAACATATCATAATTGGATGTTTGCCTCGAGAAACATTAAGCAAAAGCAATCCATTTACTAGAGAAGTCCATATATAGCCACTTATCCTTTAAAAGCCTAATTACTTGCTTTAAGTGATTTTATAACTTTAAAAATAATTTTAAATTGACCTTTTTCTCATTTTTGGTTACACAAAAATCATAATTTGATGTTTGCACTGAAAAACGTGAAGCAAAGGTCATTAATTGACAAGAAAAGTTTGTTTATAGTCATTCATAACTTTAAAAGTCTAATTACTCCCTTCAAATGATTTTGTAATCATATAAATGATTTTAACTTGAATTTGTTTTCATTTTTTGTTAAAATAGATCATAATTGGATGTTTTATAGGCTTATAAATGATTTTAAGTTAATTTTTTTTTATTTTTGGCTCAAACAGCTTATAATTGGATGTTTGCCTTAGGAAACGTCAGGTAAAAACCATCCATTGACAAGAAATATCCATTTATAAGCACTCATGCCTCGAAATGCTAGTTACTCGTTTTAAATAGTTTTATAATCTTATGAATGACTTTAAGTTGAAATTTTTTTATGTTTTAGTTAAAACATATCATAATTGGATGTTTGCCTTGAAAAACATGAAATAAAAGCCATCCATTGATAAGAAAAGTTCATTTATAGTCACTTATGTCTTGGAATGGCTTCTTACTCGCTTTAAATAGTTTTAGAATCTTCTAGATGACTCTAAGTTGAATTTGTTTTTCATTTCTCATAAAAAAAATCATCGTTGGATGTTTTTCTTAGGAAACGTGAACTGAAAGCCATCCATTCATAAGAAAAGTCCATTTATAGTAACTCATGCCCTTGAAAGACAAGTTGCATACTTTAAATAATTTTAGATTTTATAAATGATTTTAAGTTAATTTTTTTCTCATTTTGCATTAAAACAGATCATAATTGGATGTCTCCCTTGAGAAATGTGAAGCAAAAGCCATCCATTGACTAGAGAAGTCCATTTATGGTCACTCATCCTTTGAAAGCCTAGTTACTCGCTTTAAATGATTTTATAACTTTAAAAATGATTTTAAATTCACTTTTTTTTCATTTTTTTTTACACATCGATCATAATTCAATGTTTATGTTAAGGAAAGTGAAGCAAAAGCTGTCAATTGATAGAAAAAGTCTATTTATAACCACTCATGCCTTCGAAAGGCTAGTTACTCACTTTAAATGATTTATAGTCTTATAAATGATTTTTAATTGAAATTTTTTTATTTTTGGTTAAAACATATCATAATTGGATGTTTGCCTTAAGAAATATGAAGCAAAAGCCATCCCTTGACTAGAGAAGTCCATTTATAGTCACTTATACCTTCGAAATACAAGTTAACCGCTTTAAATGGTTTGAAAATCTTATAAATGATTTCAAGTTAAATTTGTTTTCATGTTTAGCTCAAACAGATCATAATTGTATATTTGGCTCGAAAAATGCAAAGCGAAAGCCATCTATTGACAAGAAAAGCCCATTAATAGTCACTCATGCCTTCTAAATGCTAGTTACTCGCTTTAAATGGTTTTATAATCTTATAAGTGGTTTTAAGTTGAATTTCTTTTATTTTTTGGTTAAAACATATCATATTTGGATGTTTGCCTAAAAAAACATGAAACAAAAGCTATCCAATGAGAAGAAAAGTCCATCTATAGTCACTTATGCCTTGAAATAGCTTGTTACTCACTTTAAATAGTTTTAGAATCTTGTAGATCATTCTAAGTTGAATTTTTTTTTTATTTTTGGTTAAAAAAATCATCATTAGATGTTTGTCTCTGAAAATATGAACCAAAAACTATCCATTGACAAGAAAAGTCCATTTATAACCACTAATATCCTTGAAAGACAAGTTACTTTAAATGGTTTTGTAATCATATAAATGATTTTCAGTTGAAATTTTTTTATTTTTGGTTAAAACATATCATAATTGGATGTTTGCCTCAAAAAATTGTGAAGCGAAAGCCAACCTTTGACTAGAGAAGTCCATTTATAGTCACTTATGCCTTCGATATACTAGTTAATCGTTTTAAATGGTTTTAAAGTCTTATAAATGATTTTAAGTTATTTTTTTATTTTCACTTAAATAGATCATAATTGGATGTTTGCCTCAGGAAAAGCAAAGTGATAGCCATCCATTGACAAGAACAGTCCATTTAGAGCCACTTATGCCCTCAAAATACTAGTTACTCGCTTTAAATAGTTTTATAATCTTATAAATAATTTTAAGTTGAATTTCTTTTCTTTTTTGGTTAAAACATATCATAATTAGATGTTTGCCTTGA
Source organism: Theobroma umbraticum (assembly GCF_002168275.2). Lineage (NCBI taxonomy): Eukaryota > Viridiplantae > Streptophyta > Magnoliopsida > Malvales > Malvaceae > Theobroma > Theobroma umbraticum. The sequence continues at coordinate 206,415 of NW_018397271.1, read as the reverse complement.
AAAACATGAAATGAAAGCCATCCATTGATAAGAAAAGTCCATTTATAGTCACTTATGCCATGGAATAGCTTGTTACTAGGTTTAAATAGTTTTAGAATCTTGTAGCTGATTCTAAGTTGAATTTCTTTTTTCATTTTTAGTTAGAAAAAATCATCATTTGATGTTTTCCTTAGAAGACATGAACCAAAAATCATCTATTGACAAGAAAGTCTATTTATAGTCACTTATACCCTTGAAAGACAAGTTACTTAATTTAAATGGTTTTACAATCTTATAAATATTTTTAAGTTGAGTTTTTTTTTTCATTTTTCATTAAAATAGATAATAATTGAATGTTTGCCTTGAGAAACGTGAAGCGAAAGCCATCCATTGACTAGAGAAGTCCATTAATAGTCACTCATCCTTTAAAAGCCTAGTTACTCGCTTTAAGTGATTTTATAACTTTAAAAATAATTTTAAATTCACTTTTGTTTTCATTTTTTGTTGCACATCGATCATAATTCGATGTTTACACTGAAAAACATGAAATAAAAGCTATCAATTGGTAAGAGAAGTCCATTTATAGTCACTCGTGCCTTGAAAAGGCTAATTACTTGCTTTAAAAGATTTATAGACTTATAAATGATTTTAAGTTGAATTTTTTTTATTTTTGTTTAAAAGACATCATAATTAGATGTTTGCATCTAAAAATGTGAAGTGAAAGCTATCCTTGACTAGAGAAGTCTATTTATAGTCACTCATGCCTTTGAAATACTAGTTAGCCGCTTTAAATGGTTTTAAAATCTTGTAAAAGATTTTAAGTTAATTTTTTTTTAACTTTTTGGCTCAAATAGATTAGAACTGGATATTTGTATTAGAAAACATAGAGTGAAAGCCATCCATTGATAAGAAATGTTCATTTATAGTCACTCATGCCTTTAAAATACCAATTACTCATTTTAAATGGTTTTATAATCTTATAAATAATTTTAAGTTGAATTCTTTTCTTTTTTGATTAAAACATATCATAATTGGATGTTAGCCTTAAAAAACGTAAAACAAAAGCCATCCATTGACAAGAAAAGTCCATTTATAGTCACTTTTGCCTTAGAATGGCTTGTTACTCGCTTTAAATGGTTTTAGAATCTTGTAGATGATTCTAAGCTGAATTTTTTTTATTTTTAGTTAAAACAAATCATCATTGGATGTTTGGCTCGAGAAACATGAATTAAAAGCTATCCATTGACAACAAAAGTCCATTTATAGTCACTTATGCCCTTGAAAGACAAGTTATTTACTTTAAATGGTTTTATAATCTTATAAAAGATTTTGAGTTGAATTGTTTTAATTTTTCATTAAAACAAATCATAATTGGATGTTTCCCTCAAGAAACATGAAGTAAAAGCTATCCATTGACTAAAAAAGTATATTTATGGTCACTCATCTTTTGAAAGCCTAGTTACTCGCTTTAAATGAGTTTAGAACTTTAAATATAATTTTAAATTCACTTTTTTTTTCATTTTTTGTTACACAACGATCATAATTCAATGTTTACATTGAAGAATGTAAAGCGAAAGCTATCAATTGATAGAAAAAGTCCATTTATAGCCACTCATGCCTTCAAAAGGCTATTTACTTGCTTTAAATGATTTATAGTCTTATAAATGATTTTAAGTTGAAATTTTTTTATTTTTAGTTAAAACATATCATAATTGAATGTTTTCCTCAAGAAACATGATGTAAAAGCCATCTATTGACTAAAAAAGTACATTTATGGTCACTCATCTTTTGAAAGCATAGTTACTCGCTTTAAATTATTTTAGAACTTTAAAAATAATTTTAAATTCAATTTTTTTTTCATTTTTTGTTACACAACGATCATAATTCGATGTTTACATTGAAGAATGTAAAGCGAAAGTTGTCAATTGATAGAAAAAGTCCATTGATAGCCACTCATGCCTTCAAAAGGCTAGTTACTCGCTTTAAATGATTTATAGTCTTATAAATGTTTTTAAGTTAATATTTTTTTATTTTTGGTTAAAACATATCATAATTGGATGTTTGCCTCAAGAAATGTGAAGCGAAAGCCATCCCTTGACTAGAGAAGTCCATGTACAGTCACTTGTGCCTTTGAAATACTAGTTAGCTGCTTTAAATGGTTTTAAAATCTTATAAATGATTTCAAGTTAAATTTTTTATCACGTTTGGCTCAAACAGATCATAATTGTATATTTGGTTTAGGAAATACGAAGCGAAAGCCTTCCATTGACAAAACAAATTCATTTATAGTCACTAATGCCTTCGAAATGCTAGTTACTCATTTTAAATGGTTTTATAGTCTTATAAATGATTTTAGGTTAAATTTTATTTTTCATTTTTAGCTCAAACAGCTTATACTTAGATGTTTTTCTTAGAAAACATAAGTCGAAAGCCATCCATTGACAAGAAATGTCCATTTATAGGCACTCATGCCTTCAAAATACTAGTTACTCGCTTTAAATAGTTTTATAATCTTATAAATGATTTTGAGTTGAATTATTTTTTATTTTTAGTTAAAACATATTATAATTGGATGTTTTCCTTGAAAAACATGAAATGAAAGCCATCCATTGACAAGAAAAGTCCATTTATAGCCACTTATGCCTTGGAATGTCTTGTTACTAGCTTTAAATGGTTTTGGAATCTTCTATATGACTCTAAGTTGAATTGTTTTTCATTTTTCATAAAACAAATCATCGTTGGATGTTTTCCTTGGAAAATGTGAACCAAAAGCCATCCATACACATGAAAAGTCTATTTATATTCACTCATACCCTAGAAAGATAAGTTGCTTCCTTTAAATAGTTTTATAATCTTATAAACGATTTTAAGTTCAATTGTTTTTAATTTTTCATTAAAATTGGTCATAATTGGATGTTTGCCTTAAAAAATGTGAAGCAAAAGCCATCTATTGACTAAAGAAGTACATTTATAGTCACTCATCCTTTGAAAGCCTAGTTACTCGCTTTAAGTGATTTTATTACTTTAAAATAATTTTAAATTAACTTTTGTTTCATTTTTTGTTACACATTGATCATAATTTGATGTTTACATAGAAAAACGTTAAGCGAAAGTCATCGATTGATGAGAAATATCCATTTATAGTCATTTATTCCTTTGAAAGCCTAATTACTCGCTTCAAATGGTTTTATAATCATATAAATGATTTTAACTTGACTTGTTTTCATTTTTTGTTAAAATACATTATAATTGGATGTTTTCCTCGAGAAATGTGAAGCAAAAATCATCCATTGATAAGAAAAGTCCATTTATAGTTAGTCATGCCTTTCAAATGCTAGTTAACCGCCTTAAATAGTTTTAAAATCTTATAAATGATTTTAAGTTAACTTTTTTTTTCATTTTTAACTCAAATAGATCATAATTGGATGTTTGCAATAGGAAAAGTGAAGTAAAAGTCATCCATTGATTAAAAATATCTATTTATAGCCACTCACGCTTTTAAAATACTAGTTACTCGCTTTAAGTGATTTTATAACTTTAAAACTGATTTTAAATTGACTTTTTTTTCATTTTTTGTTACACACAGATCATAATTTGATGTTTACACTAAAAAACGTAAAGTGAAAGTCATCAATTGACAACAAAAGTCCATTTATGGTTATTCATGCCTTTAAAAGCCTAATTACTTGCTTCAAATGGTTTTATAATCATATAAATGATTTTAACTTGAAGTTTTTTTATTTTAGTTAAAATAGATCATAATTGGATGTTTGCCTCATGAAACGTAAAGTAAAAATGATCCATTGATAAAAAAAGTCTATTTATAGTCACTCATGACTTCTAAATACTAGTTAGCCGTTTTAAATGGTTTTAAAATCTTATAAATGATTTAAAGTTAACTTTATTTTTATTTTTAGCTCAAACAGATCATAATTGGATGTTCGCCTTAGGAAATGCAAAGTTATAGCTATCCATTGACAAGAAAAGTCCATTTATAGACATTCATGCCTTCGAAATACTAGTTATTCACTTTAAATGGTTTTATAATCTTATAAATGATTTTACATTGAATTTCTTTTCTTTTTTGGTTAAAACATATCATAATTGGATGCTTGCCGTGAAAAACATGAAATGAAAGCCATCCATTTACAAGAAAAGTCCATTTATAGTCATTTATATCTTGGAATGGCTTGTTACTCACTTTAAATGATTTTAGAATCTTGTAAATGATTCTAAGTTGATTTTTTTTTATTTTTCAATAAAACAAATCATTGTTGAATGTTTGCCTAGAGAAACATGAACCGAAAGTCATTCATTAACAAAAAAAGTCCATTTATACTCACTTATGCCCTTGAAAGACAAGTTACTTATATTAAATGGTTTTATAATCTTGTAAATGATTTTAAGTTGAATTTTTTTTTCATTTTTCATTAAAAAAAATCATAATTGGATGTTCACCTTGAGAAATGTGAAGCAAAAGCCATCCATTGACTAGAAAAGTCCATTTATAGACACTCATCCTTTAGAAGCCTAGTTACTCGCTTTAAGTTATTTTATAACCTTAAAAATGGTTTTAAGTTCACTTTTTTTTTCATTTTTTGTTACACATAGATCATAATTTGATGTTTGCATTGGAAAACATGAAGCAAAAGTCATCAATTGACAAGAAAAGTTCATTTATAGTCATTTATGCCTTTAAAAGTCTAATTACTCGCTTCTAATGGTTTTATAATCATGTAAATAATTTTTAACTTAAATTTTTTTTTATTTTTTGTTAAAATAGATCATAATTGGATGTTTTCCTTATGAAACATGAAGCAAAAATCATCCCTCCACAAGAAAAGTTCATTTGCAGTCACTCATGCCTTCGAAATACTAGTTAGTCATTTTAAATGGTTTTAAAATCTTATAAATGATTTTAAGTTAAATTATTTTTTATTTTTGGCTCAAATAGATCATAATTGGATGTTGACCTTAAGAAATGTGAAGCAAAAGCTATCTATTGACAAGAAAAGTCCATTTATAGCCACTTATATCTTCAAAATATTAATTACTCACTTTAAATAGTTTTATAATCTTATAAATGGTTTAGAGTTGAATTTCTTTTCATTTTTCACTACAACATATCATAATTTGATGTTTACCTCTAGAAATGTGAAGTGAAAGCCATTCATTTGTAACAAAAGTCCATTAATAGTCATTAATGCCTTTGAAAGCCTTGTTACTCGTTTTAAGTGATTTTGTAACTTTAAAAATAATTTTAAATTGATTTTTTTATTTTTTGTTAACACATATCATAATTTGATATTTATGTTGGAAAACGTCAAGTGAAAGCCATTTATTGACAAGAAAATTCCATTTATAGTCATTTATGCCTTTGAAGGCCTAATTACTCGCTTCAAATGGTTTTGTAATTTTATAAATGATTTTAAGTTGATTTTTTTATTCTTTTGTTAAAATAGATCATAATTAGATGTTTGCCTCAAAAAATGTAAAGTGAAAATTATCTATTGATAAGAAAAGCCCATTTATAGTTACTCATGCCTTTTAAATACTAGTTACTAACTTTCAATGTTTTAAAATCTTATAAATGATTTTAAGTTCAATTTTTTTTTCATTTTTTGTTAAAACAGATCATAATTGGATATTTTTCTTGAGAAACATGAAGGGAAAGTCATTCATTGACAAGAAAAGTCCATTTATAGTCACTTATACCTTCAAAAGGCTAGTTACTCATTTTGAATCATTTACAATCTTGTGAATGATTTTAAGTTAATTTTTTTTAATTTTTAGTTAAAACAGAACATAATTGGATGTTTGCCTTGAAAAATGTGAAGAGAAAGCTATCCATTGACTAGAGAAGTCCATTTATAGTTACTTAAGCCTTCGAAATACTAGTTACTCGCTTTAAATGGATTTATAATCCTATAAATGATTTTAAGTTGATTGTTTTTTATTTTTTGTTAAAATAGATCATAATTTGATTTTTGTCTCAAAAAACATGAAGAGAAAGCCATCTACTGATGAGAAAGTCTATTTATAGTACCTTATGCCTTCGAAAGGTTAATTACTTTCTTTAAATGATATTATGATCTTATAAATGATTTTAAATTGAATTTTCTTTCAATTTTGGTTAAAATAGATCATAATTAAATATTTTCCTTAAGAAACATGAAGTAGAAGTCATCCATTAACTAGATAAGTGTATTTACATCACTCATGCCTCCAAAATACTAGTTACTCAATTTAAAGGTTTTATAATCTTGTAAATGATTTTAAGTTGAATTTTCTTTTATTTTTTGTTAAAACATATCATAATTGGATGTTTGCCTTAGGAAATGAAAAGTGAAAGCCATCCATTAACAAAAAAAGTCCATTTATAGTTACTCATACCTTCGAAAGCCTAGTTACTCGCTTTCAATGGTTTTAAAGTCTTATAAATGACTTTAAGTTGAATTTTTTTCATTTTTGATCAAAACAGATCATAATTGGATGCTTGCCTTGGGAAACATGAAGCAGAAGCAATCCATTAACAAGAAAAGTCTATTTATTGTCACTCATGCCTTTGAAAGCCTAGTTACTTGCTTTCAATGGTTTTATAATCTTATAAATAATTTTAAGTTGAAATTTGTTTTATTTTTTGTTAAAACAGATCATAATTGGATGTTTGCCTTAAGAAAGGTGCATCAAAGCCTATCAATTGACAAGAATAGTCCATTTACACTCATTTAGGCCTTCGGAAGACTAATTACTCACTTTAAATGGTTTTATAATCTTATAAATGATTTTAAGTTGAACCTTTTATTCATTTTTTGTGAACAAAAATCATAATTAGATATTTGTCTTTGAAAATGTGAAGTGATAGCCATCCATTGACTAGAGAAATCCATATATAGTCACTCATGCGTTCGAAATACTAGTTACTCGATTTAAATGAATTTATAATCTCATAAATGATTTTAAGTTGATTTTTTTATATTTTTTGTTAAAATAGATCATAATTGGATGTTTGCCTAGGGAAGCATGAAGTGAAAATCATCCATTGGTAAGAAAAGTCCATTTATAGTCACTTATACCTTCCACATACTAGTCAGTCGCTGTAAATGGTTTTAAAATATAATCGATGATTTTAAGCTATTTTTTTTTCATTTTGGTTAAATGGGACATAACTAGATGTTTGTCTTAAGAAACATGATATGAAAGCCATCCATTGACAACACAGTCCATTTATAGTCACTCATGCCTTCGAAAGGCTAATTACTCATTTTGGATGATTTATATTCTTGTAAATGATTTTAAGTTGAATTTTTTTTTATGTTTAGTTAAACAGAACATAATTGGATGTTTGCCTTGAGAAACGTGAAGTGAAATCCATCCATTAACTAGAAAAGTCCATTTATAGCCATTCATGCCTTTGAAATACTAGTTGCTCAATTTAAATGGTTTTATAATCTTATAAATAATTTTAAGTAGATTTTTTTTCATTTTTTAAAAATAGACCATAATTGGATGTTTGCCTTGAAAAATGTGAATCGAAAGCCATCAATTGATAAGAAAAGTTGATTTACAATCATTTATGCTTCAAAAGACTAATTACTCACTTTAAATAGTTTTATAATCTTATAAATGATTTTAATTTGAGCTTTTTTTTTCATTTTTGGCTAAAACATATCATGATTGGATGTTTGTCTCAAAAAACATGAAGCGCAAGCCATCCTGTAACATCCCGTAATCTCAAATAGAAGCCAATAGGACCCTATCGACAAGATAGAGGGTCAATTGATGAAAACTTAAGTGCCAAAGGGCGGTAATGGCTGAAAAGAATATTTTAGAATAAAATAATATTAAAATATTAATATTTTAATTGTTATTGAGAATAGTCATGGAGGAGGATTATGTGACTAATCTAAGTAGGGGAGAATAAGTAAGAAGAAATTCGAAAGAAAAACAACATTAGTGATACCCAGGTGCCTTTATTAAATAAAGCACAAGTGGGTAAGTATATATTTAAATATTATGATGACACATTGATGGGGTGAAAATCTTATATTATATTTGTACACATGTAAAAGGAGAAAATAGAAGGAAATTAGAATTTAAGAAGTGTTGGAAGGACTAAATTATT
>NW_018397271.1:196839-198211 GCF_002168275.2 Theobroma umbraticum | reverse complement strand
TTTATTTCCTTTGCCATCTATTTCTACCATTTACACTTCATGCACAACTTTTCTTTATATTTTAATTGGCCATTTGTTACCCCATTCAAATCACATGTAACCCACTTTCTTCTTTCTTCATTGGACTACCAAATGCATCAATCAGATTACATGCAATAAACTTAATCTTATTCTTTCTTTTACTTCACATGGTGGGCGTCTCACATGTTCCCCACTAACTTCTCCTTTTTTGCATATAATAATTTGCATGTAATAGTGGGTTTCACATGTAGACCTTACATTCCACATAATCTAACTTTCCTTGACTAAATAATTCCCAATTAACTTCAAATATTGAAAATTGCACCTAAGTCCTCAAATTTTTCTTTATTTACCGTGCGAACCTTTAAATTTTCATGCTTAATAATTTAGTCCTTCCAACACTTTATAAATTCTAATTTCCTTCTATTTTCTCCCTTTACATGTGTACAAATATAATATAAGGTTTGCACTCTATCAATGTGTCATCATAATATTTAAATATATACTTACCTGCTTGTGCTTTATTTAATAAAGGCACGCGGGTCTCACTAATGTCATTTTTCTTCTGAATTTTTTCTTACTTCTTCTCCTCCACTTAGATTAGTCATATAATCCTCCTTCATGACTAATCTCAACAATAATTAAAATATTAATATTTTAATATTATTTTATTAATAAAATAATATTATATTCTTAAATATTCTTTTCGGCCATTACCGCCCTTTGGCACTTAAGTTTTTATCAATTGACCCTTCGTCTTGTCGATTGAGTCTTATTGACTTCTTTTCAAGAATACGGGATGTTACATTCTCCCAAACCTAAAACAAATTCACCTTCAAATTTAAATAGAGTGGGCTGGTAAATCATACCTTAATCTGGAAAAAGATGTGGATACTCCTTTCTCATATCCTTTTCGCGTTCCCAAGTTGCCTCCTCAACTAACCGATTTTACCATAAGACATTTACTGAGGTAAGTTCTTTAGAGCGTAATTGTTTCACCTGTTGATCAAGTATTGCTACTAGTTGCTCTTTAAAATTCAATCCTTCATCCAATGAATCCAAATCATATTGTATAACATGTGTCGGATCCTTAACATACTTCCTCAGCATAGACACATGAAAAGTAGGATTCACACGAGCTAGTTTCATAGGCAAAGTTGGTCAATACACTGTTGGCCCAATTCATTCAAAGATCTCGAAAAATCCAATATATCTTGGGCTCAACTTCCCTTTCTTCTCAAATCTTTTACTTCGTTTCAGTGGGGATACCTTCAGGAATACAAAATCTCCCATCTGGAACTCCAAAGGATGACGTCTATTATCTGCATAACACTTTTGTCTACTCTGCGCT
>NW_018397271.1:193251-196739 GCF_002168275.2 Theobroma umbraticum | reverse complement strand
AGCACCGATTATAGATAAGAGGCTATGTGGACTTCTTTATACATCTTAGGAAGCCACCTTGTGTAATTATAAGATATAACTAAATAATGATAATTGATTGTCGATGTCCAGGTTTGAGATGCCGCCTTAGATGCGAGCATCTTTGAGGGCCACGGGTGAGACAGATGCACCTAGAGAGACTGATGAGCGATTATGAGTTTCTTTCTCATAAGGGTAAGGTCTTCTTAGGACAAGGGGAAGGAGGAGTTCTTGATGTTCGAGTGAGGGTAGTTCAAGTGATCGAAAGAATGCTAGTACGGACAACACTGGGGCTGGTGGACCTACTTTAGAGAGCGCTACTTTAGATGAACTAGTTGTTGGATTACAAAATTTGACCTAACAATTTATAGAATTTACTAAGCAATGTGCTGGTGCGACTAAAGAGTGTATGCATTCAAGTTCACAAGATTCGGATTACGATCCAAACATGAATACGATAGATGAGGAAGAACCAGATGAGGAGGATGAGGATAATTTGAATGATGATGAAGGGAGTGATTCAGTTTCATTATCTGCATTTATGAAGTTCAAACCTCTATCATGTACTGGTTCCACAGTGGGAGAGGACCCGCGTAGATTTTTGGATACAATGGAAATGATTTGCCGTGCTTTAGGAGCTTCTAACACAAGGTTGATAACATTGGCTAGCTTCCGTCTTGAGGATGTAGCGCAACAGTGGATCACATCCTACATGTGGGGTAGGCTTGGTGTTGCTGGTCCGCTTGGTTAGAAGGAATTTAATAAAGCCATTATGGATAATTTATACCTCGTAGTGTACGAGCGGCTAAGGCTAGAGAGTTTGAGGCCCTGAAACAAACACCCGGGATGACAGTGTTTGAGTACAATGTGCAGAGTACTTAATTGTCTATATACACTCCATATCTTGAATCTACTGAAGAAATGAGGGTGAATCGATTTGTGGCTAGACTATCTGAGTATCTATTTAGAGCTGTTACTCAAAGGAACACTAGTCAAGAAACAACTTTTAGAAGGCTAAGCCAGCTTGGACGGAGGGATACTACTCAGAATAGAGGGCAAGTGTCAATTGGGTCTCAAAGGTCGAGGAGAAACCCCTAGTCTAATAGTCCACCTCGCCACGAAAATTTTTCTAGAGTAAGTAATCGTCGAGGATTGGGTAATGAAATGACTAGCCCTAATAGTCGACAGATTGGCCAAAAAAGTCCTTATTGTGCATGTTGTGGTACTACACATGTGAGGCTGTGTGCTCCGTGGTATGATGTTTGTTTAAATTGTGGTCAGGTGGGGCACATGCGAAGAGACTGTCCTTATGGTGGGAGATCACAAGGAACTAGTCGTGGGTATGTACAACCAGCATCGGTGGTAGCGTTTGCAGCTCGCTTTCACCCAGGAGAGGTCTACCCGATAAAGGTAAAGGAATAACTTCTACCTCTTAACCATGACCTACTGAGTCAGCACCACAAGGTACTTCTAGAGGAGGACAAAAGGGAGTATTTGCCATGGGTCCGCAAGATGTGCCTACTTCTAATGATGTGGTGATAGGTACTCTTTTGATTTATGGTTTTGAAATATTGGTATTGTTTGATCCTGGAGCTACCCATTCTTTTGTTTCCTTGTGAATAATGGTAGACCCATTGGTAGTGACCACTCCCTTTGAAGAGATTTGTATATCAGAAGTTGTCTATAGATCTTGTGTAGTTCAAATTAACCATCGGGAGACATTAGTAGATTTGGTGTTATTGATGACATTGGAATTTGATGCAATATTAAGAATAGATTGGTTGTATGATTGTTATGCCAATGTCGATTGCCACTACAAATATGTAGAATTTAAGTTTCTATGAGAAGTTCCCTTTATCATTTATGGACATCGGAGCTCTTGTAATAAGGGAATATTAGCGGGAGTCATAAGAGTGCAATCGGAATAGAATTATTTAGTGTGTGTAGTAGCCAAGGAGGAAGTGTTAATGGAGGAAAAGGTTTTGGATATTAAGATTGTGTCAATAGTTAACAAATTTGAAGATGTGTTTCTGGAGGAATTGCCAAGGTTGCCCCCAAAAAGGGAGGTTAAGTTTTGTATTAATTTGTTTCCTGGTACGGAACCAATATCTGAAGTTCCTTACAGAATGGCACCAGCGAAAATGTGAGTACTACAAGAGCAATTGCAAGAATTAGGGGAGAAGGGATTTATTCATCCAAGTACTTTGCCTTGGGAAGCTTCGGTATTATTTGTAAAGAAAAAAGATGAAAGTATGAGGTTGTGTATGGATTATTGAAAGTTGAATAACGTGATGATTAAGAATAAATACCCACTTCCCAGGATTGATGATTTATTCGATCAATTGCAAAGAGCACGATGTTTTTCAAAAATTGATTTACGCTCTGGGTATAATAAGTTAAGAATTCGAGAAGAGGATATACCAAAGATTGCATTCCATACGAGGTACGGGCATTATGAATTTTGGGTATGTCTTTTGGTTTAACTAATGCTCTTGTCACTTTTGTGGATCTAATGAATAAGGTGTTTCATACCTATTTGGATAGATTTGTGGTGATGTTTATCGATGATATGTTGGTGTATTCTTGGAGTCTTGAAGAACATGCACAACATTTATGAATGGTGTTGCAAACACTTCGATAACATGAATTGTATGCAAAGTTCTCTAAGTGCACTTTTTGGTTAGAGAGTGTCAGTTTTCTTGGACATGTGATATCGAAGGAAGGGATTAGTATGGATCTGCAAAAGGTTGCATCGATTCAAACTTGGCTAAAATCTTGTATGGTTACTGAAGTTCGAAGTTTTCTCCGCTTGGCTGGGTATTATCATCGATTTGTACAAGATTTCTTGAAAATCGCAGCACCATTAATGAAGTTGACATGGAAAGGGGCTAAGTTTGAATGGACTGATGAATGTGAGAATAGTTTCTTGAAATTAAAGGAATGTTTAATTTCAGCACCGGTCTTAAGCTTATCGAGTGGCTCAGGGGGATATGTTGTGTATTGTGATGCATCAAGAGTTGGATTAGGATGTGTGTTGATACAAAATGGTAGAGTCATCGCGTACGCATCGAGGCAGCTCAAAAAGCATGAGCAAAACTATCCTACCCATGACTTGGAGATGGCAGCGATAGTATTTGCATTAAAAATTTGGCGTCATTACCTATATGGTGAGAGCTTTGAAATATATACAGATCACAAGAGTTTAAAGTATATATTTCAACAAAGGGATCATAATTTAAGACAACGCCGATGGATGGAATTGCTCAAAGACTATGATTGTACCATCCAACATCACCCTAATAAGGCGAACATGGCAGCTGATGCCTTAAGTCGAAAGTCTATGGGAAGTTTGGCACATTTGATTGTCGAACGACGAAGTATAATGCGTGGATGGCAAAGCCTAGGTAGTATGGGGGTCAAGATTGACATTGGAGGGCTTAGTGCCCTTATTGCTCATTTTTTAGTACAAC
>NW_018397271.1:188344-193151 GCF_002168275.2 Theobroma umbraticum | reverse complement strand
ATTGTTGGTTGATATGCTGTCATTTATGAGTTTAATTAAATAAATTGGGTTTGAATGGATGCTAGGAAGAGTATAGTAAGCAGAGTTGCTGTGGTGGTGTGCTAGAAGAGGTAATGAGAGATCGGCGAGTAGAAATTAGCTAGATACGCGCTTAAGTCAAAAGCAACGTAATGTCCTGCTATTGTGAAGTGAGTAGGAGGTGTCCATTTGAAAACAATCCCTTAATTATGTGTATATATTTATATATATGAAATGATTTATTTTCAATGCAAGTTTATGGAAAGCATGAGCTGGTAGATATTTTAGGAGTTTGTGAATGCCCAAGTATTTGAAATGTGTTTTGACTATACATATATATAAAAGTTATATATGTAAAGGATCTTAAAATCGGGAAACAAGCTTTTCAATATAATTTATGTAAAAAATGTGCCTCATTGATTGTGTGATGTGCATTCATGAATGAATTTCATACTCACCATGCTAATTTGACATCTAACCTTTATGCAAAAAGGTTTTACATTGCAAAGTGATATAAAACAGGGGTTTAGTACACTACCATGATCGATATTTTGAAAATGGTTTGAAATGATCTTTTGAAAACCTAATTTGACTTTTAAATGGTTTTATTAAATCGGGAGATTCGAGACTAGGCCGGTCGTCACTTCGATTAAGTGTGACCCTTATGCATAAGTGAGAACTAGCTAAGGAGACTTTGGGTCACTGGCAGGCTGTTAGATATGGCTAGGGCAATAGTCTGTGATTGTTGTGGCTAGGCCACTAGTGATATATGCAGTTACGGGCGGCTGATTTCTCCTATATCGGCCAACATCATTGAGATTGCCATGGCTGTGGGGATCCGGTGGAGCGGAGCTCTCGGATGCTATTACGTGGAAGCGAGTCCACGAGCTTTATTATTCTATTCCTACTCAATCGTGATATCTCTTTGGGTTTTCACGCACATAGTTTTTAGCATGGTGAGAAATAACTGTTTTCTCGCAGCTCCTTTATTTATATGATGATGTTGGATTTTAATTCCTCGCGAATGAGGTGATTTATGGATTTGCTTATAAACTTTGTTAATGATGGATTCCACGAGAGCTCGCACGACGATATTAATTGCTTTAAGCCAGTAATTAAATGATTTCGATGGTAGAAATCTTACATGAAATGGTTTGATAGTTGATTTAAATGCCTACTTTGCATTAACTTACTAGTTTTACATATAAGGCATAAGCCTCCCTTTTGAGTTAATATGTTTTTATATATTCTTATATTTTTAATATTCAAATCTTCTGCCTTTAACTTGTTTCCCATCAACTCCCTACTCATGGGGTTGATGATCATTGAGTTTGTGAGACTCACCTCCTTATTTCCTTTTTGCAAATAAGTGATTAGCTCAGGGGCATTGCTCAACACATCGAGACTCGCTGCAACGTAGGTAATAGCATCTCTTAGACTCCCATTCCAAGTCGCTCCACTGCCTAGAGGCCGTACCGTGTCGAGTAGTCAGACTTATAACGATTACTATCTATGGAAATGTATTTGTTAAAAACTTGACGTTGTGTAATGATTGTCACTGATTAAGTTGAATATGTTGTATAGTTATTAAATCGGATTATTGGTCTATAAATGTCGTTATTTAACTATTGTGTTTACTTGGTTTAAATGACTTGTGGTGTTAAAATAGTGAGTTGAGTTTAAATTGTCTGGAAGTTTAACTAAGGCTTGTTGAGGACTTGACGGGTTTTCTCGCAAGTATCAGACATCGGTAACGATCGAGAGAAGAGGTCGTTGCACATCCATTGAAAAGAAAACTCCATTTATAGTCACTAATGCCTTCAAAAGGCTAGTTACTCATTTTGAATGATTTATAGTCTTCTAAATGATTTTAAGTCTAAATTTTTTTATTTTTTGTTAAAACGGATCATAATTAAACGTTTGTCTCCAGAAACGTGAAACAAAAGCCATCAATTGACTAGAGAAGTCTATTTACAGTCACTCGATTTAAACTGTTTTAGAATCTTGTAAGTGATGTTAAGTTGAATCTTTTGTCATTTTTTGTTAAAATAGATTATAATTTGATATTTGCCTCAAGGAATGCAAAGTGAAAGCCATCCATTGACAAAAAACTCTATTTATATAGCCACTCAAGCTTTCAAAATATTAGTTGCTCGCTTTAATGGTTTTATAATCTTATAAATAATTTTAAGTTAAATTTTTTTTCATTTTTGATCCAATCAGATCATAATTGGATGTTTGCCTTGAAAAATATGAAGCAAAAGCCATCCATTGATAAGAAAAGTCTATTTTAAGTTGAATTATTTTTTTCATTTTTTATTCAAACAGATGATAATTGGATGTTTACCTTAAGTAACATGAAGAGAAAATCATTCATGACAAGAAAAGTCCATTCATAGTCACTCATGCCTTTCAAATACTTGTTAGTCACTTTAAATGGTTTGAAAATCTTATAAATGATTTTAAGTTAAATTTTTTTCATTTCTGGTTAAAATAGATCATAATTGGATGTTTGCCTTGGTAAATGTGAAGCGAAGCCATCCATTGACAAGAAAAGTCCATTTATAGTTACTCATGCCTTCGAAAAGCTAGTTACTCGCTTTGAATGATTTATAGTCTTATAAAAAATTTTATGTTAAATTTTTTTTATTTTTAGTTAAAACAAACCATAATTGGATGTTTGCCTCGAGGAATACGAAGCCAAAACCATCCATTAGTAAGAAAAGTCCATTTATAGTCACTTATTCCTTCCAAATACTAGTAAGTCGCTTTAAATAATTTAAAAATCTAATAAATGATTTTAAGTTATTTTTGTTTCATTTTTGATTAAAATAGATCATAATTGGATTTTATCCCTAAAAATGTGAAGGGAAAGCCATCCATTTACTAGTAAAATCCGTTTCTAGTCACTCATGCCTTCGAAAGGCTAGTTACTCGCTTTGAATGATTTATAGTCTTAGAAATGATTTGAAGTTGAATTTTTTTTAAATTTTTGCTTAAAACAGACCATAATTTGATGTTTGACTTGTGAAATATAAAGCAAAAGCCATCCATTGACTAGAGAAGTCCATTTATAGTCACTCATGCCTTTAAAATACTAATTTCTCGATTTAAATGGTTTTATAATCTTGTAAATGATTTCAAGTTGATTTCTTTTCATTCTTTTGTTAAACTAGATCATAATTGGAAGTTTTCCTTAGGAAATATAAGGTGAAAGCCATCCATGGACAAGAAAAGTCGATTTATAGCCACTCATGCCTTTGGAATACTAGTTACTCCCTTTCAATAGTTTTATAATCTTATAAATGATTTTAAGTTGAACCATTTTTCCATTTCTGGCTAAAACATATCATAATTGGGTGTGTGTTTCGTGAAACATGAAGCAAAAGTCATCCATTAACAAAAAAAGTTCATTTATAGTCATTCATGCCTTCTAAAGATTTGTTACTCGCTTTGAGTGATTTATAGTCTTATAAATGATTTTAAGTTGATTTTTTTTATTTTTGGTTAAAACAAATCATAATTGGATGTTTGCCTAAAGAAACATAAAGTGAATGCCATCTATTGGCAAGAATAGTCCATTTATAGTCGCTCATGTCTTTGAAAGTCTAGTTACTCGCTTTCAATGTTTTGAAATTTTATAAATGATTTTAAGTTGAATATTTTTTTTTAGTTTTGGTTAAAACATAACATAATTAGATACTTTGCTAGGGAAACATGAAGTGAAAGCCATCCGCTGACAAGAAAAGTCCATTTATAGTCACTCATGCCCTTGAAAAATAAATTACTCGCTTTAAATAGTTTTACAATCTTATAAATAGATTTAAGTTGAATTCTTTTTCATTCTTCATTAAATCAGATCAGAATTGGATGTTTTCCTTAGAAACATGAAGCAAAAGCCATCCATTGACAAGAAAAGTCCATTTATAGCCACACATGCCTTTGAAAGACTAGTTACTCGCTTTAAATGGTTTTATAATGTTATAAATGATTTTAAGTTGATTTTTTTCATTTTTGATTAAAATAGGTAATGATTGGATGTTTTCCTTAAGAAACTTGAAGCAAAAGCCATCCATTTGAAGGAAAAGTCTATTTATAGTCAGTCATGTCTTCAAAAGCCTTGTTACTCGCTTTAACTAATTTTATAACTTTAAAAATGATTTTAAATTGATTTCTTTTTCATTTTTGTTAACACAGTTCATAATTTGATGTTTACATTGGCAAAACATGAAGCGAAAGTCATCAATTGATAAGAAATGTCTATTTATAATCATTCATGCCTTCAAAAGCCTAATTACTCGCTTCAAAGGGTTTTATAATCTTATTAATGATTTTAAGTTGAATTTTTTTTAGTTTTTGTTAAAATAGATCATAATTGGATGTTTATAGTTAGGAATTTTTTTACTTTGCTAGAGAAACGTGAAACAAAAGCCATCTATTGACTAAAGAAGTGCATTTATAGTCATTCATGACTTTTAAATACTAGTTACTCGATTTAAAAGGTTTTATAATGTTGTAAATTATTTTAAGTTGAATTGTTTTTCATTTTTTGTTCGAACAGATGTTAGCTTTAAAATTATTATAGTTTTGATTATGACAAAATGATCAAATTCGCTAGAACATTATTTGAGTAATCTTGACAATTGCTTGAAATGATTTAACTCTCCTACATTTGTTCTTACATAGTTATAAGCTTGACTTTTGAAGTTATTGAACTATATTTATAAACTTGAACGACTTAGGTGTATGAGTGCTTATGATTCCCATTCATTAAAGTTTGATCTAAGGA
>NW_018397271.1:187891-188244 GCF_002168275.2 Theobroma umbraticum | reverse complement strand
CAAATATCAAACCATTTCATGTAAGATTTCTACCATCGAAATCATTTAAGTACTGGCTTAAAGCAATTAATATCATCGTGTGAGCTCCAGTGAAATCCATCATTAACAAAGTTTATAAGCAAATCCATAAATCACCTCGCTCACGAAAAATTAAAATTCGTCGTCATCGTATAAATAAGGGAGCTGCTGGAAAATAGTTATTTCTCACCATGCAAAAAACTACATGCATGAAAACTGAAAGAGATATCACTCTCGACTATGAATAGAATAACAAAGCTCGTGGACCTGCTTCCACCTAATAACATCTAGGAGCTCCACTCCACCGGATCCCCACAGCCATGGCAGTTTCGACA
>NW_018397271.1:187120-187240 GCF_002168275.2 Theobroma umbraticum | reverse complement strand
TTACGTTTATAACTTGTATATATATATATATATAGTCAAACACATTTCAATTACTTGGGCATTCAAAAACTCCTAAAATATCTACCAGCTCATGCTTTCCACAAACTTGCATTTAAAATA
>NW_018397271.1:183204-187020 GCF_002168275.2 Theobroma umbraticum | reverse complement strand
TAAAATCATTTATAAGATTATAAAACCATTTAAAACAAGTAAATAGTCTTTCTGAGGCATGAGTGACTATAAATGGACTTTTCTTGTCAATAGATAGCTTTCACTTTCTGTTTCCCAAGGCAAACATCCAATTATGAGCTATTTTAACTAAAAAAAAAATTTAGCTTAAAATGAATTGTAAGACTTTAAATCATTCAAAGCGAGTAAGTAACCTTTTGATGGCATGAGTGATTATAAATAGAATTTTCTTAACCTTTTACTTCATATTTCCCAAGAGACACAAACAATTATGATTTGTTTTAGCCAAAAATGAAAAAAATGTTTAACTTAAAATCATTTATAAGATTATAAAATCATTTAAAGCGAGTAACTAGTATTTCGAAGGTATGGGTGGCTATAAATGGACTTTTATTGTCAATGAATAGCTTTCGCTTCATGTTTTTAAAGGCAAACATCCAATTATGATATGTTGTAACAAAAAATGAAAGAAACTCAACTTAATATCATTTATAAGATTATAAAACCATTTAAAGTGAGCAAGTAGTATTTTGAAGGCATAAGTGACTATAAATGGACTTTTCTTATCAGTGGATGACTTTGGGTTCATGTTTCTCATGGAAAACATCCAATGATGATTTTTTTTAGCCAAGAATGAAAAAAAAATCAACTTAAATTCATTTATAAAATTATAAAACCATTTAAAGCGACTGACTAGTATTTTGAAGGCATAAGTGACTGTAAATAAATTTTTCTTGTCAATGGATGATTTTCGCTTAAAGTTTCCCCAAGCAAATATCCAAATATGATCTATTTTAACAAAAAATAAAAACAATTCAGTCGAAAATCATTTATAAGATTATAAAACTATTTAAAGTGAGTAATTAGGTGTTCGAAGGTATAAATGACTATAAATGGACTTTTCTTATCAATAAATGGCTTTTGCATCACGTTTCCATGGGCAAACATCCAAGTATGATATGTTTAACCAAAAATAACAAAAAATTCGACTTAAAATTATTATAAGATTATAAAACCATTTAACGCGAGTAAATAGTATTTCGAAGGTATGAGTGGCTATTAATAGGCTTTTCTTGTCAATGGATAGCTTTCACTTCATGTTTTTAGAGGCAAACATCCAATTATGATATGTTTTAATCAAGAATGAAAAAACATTCAACTTAAAATTATTTACCAGATTATAAAACCATTTAAATCGAGTAAGTAGTATTGCAAAGGCATGAGTGACTATAAATAGACTTTTCTTGTTAATGGATGGCTTTCGCTTCACATTTCTTGTGGCAAACATCCAATGATGGTTTTTTTTAACCAAATATGAAAAAAAAATCAACTTAAAATCATTTATAAGATTATAAAATCATTTAAAGCAACTAACTAGTATTTCGAAGCAATGAGTAACTAAAAATGAATTTCTCTTGTCATTGGATGATTTTTGCTTCATGTTTCCTAAAGAAGACATCCAATTTTGGTATTTTTTAACAAAAAATGAAAACAATTCAGCCTAAAATCATTTATAAGATTATAAAACCATTTGAAGCGAGTAATTAGGCTTTCGAAGGCATGAATGACTATAAATGGACTTTTCTTGTCAATTGATGGCTTTTCCATCATGTTTCCAGAGGCAAACATCCAAGTATGATATGTTTTAACCAAAAATAAAAAACAATTCAATTTAAAATCATTATAAGATTATAAAACCATTTAATGCAAGTAAGTAGTATTTAGAAGGAATAAGTACCTATAAATAGACTTGTTTTGCAAATCGATGGCTTTCGCTTCATGTTTCTTAAAGCAAACATCGAATTATGATATGTTTTAATGAAAAATGTAAAACAAATAAATTTAAAATCATTTATAAGATTATAAAACCATTTGAAGAGACTAATCTGTCTTTCACGGGCATGAGTGACTACAAATGGACTTTTCTTGTCAATGGATGGTTTTCGCTTTATGTTTCCTAAGGTGAACATCTAATGATGATTTGTTTCAACGAAAAATGAAAAGCAATTAACCTTAACATCGACTACATAATTCTAAAATCATTTAAAGCAAGAAACAAGCCATTCTAAGGCATGAGTGACTATAAATGGACTTTTCTTGTCAATGGATGGGTTTTGCTACACATTTTCCAAGGCAAACATCCAATTATGATCTGTTTTAACCAAAAATGAAAAACAAAATCAACTTAAAATCATTTATAACATTTTAAAACATTAAAAGTGAGTAACTAGTTTTTTAAAGGTATGAGCGACTATAAATTGACATTTTTTCTCAATGGATGATTTTCACTTCATGTTTCTTAAGGCAAACATCCAATTATGATCTATTTTAATAAAAAATGAAAAAAAATAAACTTAAAATCATTTATAAGATTATAAAACCATTTAAATTGACTATAAATAGACTTTTTTAGTCAATGGATGGCTTTCACTTCATGTTTCTCAAGGAAAACATCCAAGTATGATCTGTTTTAACAAAAAATAAAAAAAAAATTCAACTTGAAATCATTAACAAGATTATAAATCATTCAAAGCGAGTAACTAGCCTTTCAAAAGCATGAGCGACTATAAATGAGCTTTTCTTCTCAATGAATGGCTTTTGCTTCAAGTGTACGGAGACAAATATGATCTGTTTTAGCAAAAAATAAAAAATAAAAGTTTGTTTTAAAATCATTTATAAGATTATAAAATCATTTAAAGCGAGTAATTGATTTTTTAAAGGCATGAATGATTGTAAATGGACTTTTCTTATCAATATTGGCTTTCAATTCACCTTTCTAGAGGCAAACATCGAATCATGATTTGTTTTAACCAAAAAAGAAAAAAAAATCAACTTAAAATCATATATAAGATTATAAAATCGTTGACAGTGAGTAACTAAGCTTTCGAAGGCATGAGTATCTGTAAATAGACTTTTCTTGTCTATGGATAGCTTTTGCTTCATGTTTCCTAAGGCAAACATCCAATTATGATCTATGCTATAGAAAAATGAAAAAACAAATTCAGCTTCAAATAATTTATAAGATCATAAAACCATTGAAAGTGAGTAACTAGTCCTTTAAAGTCATAAGTGGCTATAAATGAACTTTTCTAGTCAATTGATAGCTTTTGCTTCACATTTCTTGAAGCAAACATCCAATTATGATATGCTTTAATAAAAAATGAGAACAAAATTCAACTTAAAATTATTTATAAGATTATAAAACCATTTAAAGTAGGTAGCTAGTATTTTGAAGGCATGAGTGGCTATATAAATGGACTTTTCTTATTAATCGATAGATTTCACTTCATATTTCCTGAGGCAAACATCCAATTATGATTTGTTGTTGGTCCAAGCAAATGTGCTAGAGGGGGGTAAATAGCACTTTTTGGCTCTTACAAGATTTAAGCTCTATTTGTGGCGGGCAATTTTAACTTCAATGATGGGAAGTTAAATAAAAGATAAGGAACAATCTAACAAGGAATGAAATCAAGAATAAAGCAGAAAATACAAAACACAAAGATTTATAGTGGTTTGGTCAAAGACCTACATCCACTACCTTTCTTATCTAATCAAGGATTTTCCAAATCAAATCACTATAAACAGTGAAATTTCCAAGCTTTCACCAAGCTTTTACAATGGCATTTCACAAGCTCAGCCACAACCTTCAACAATGGTTTTTCAAAGGCTTAACCACAACCTTTAACAATGGCTTTTCAAAGGCTCAGCCACAACCTTCAACAATGGTTTTTCTCAGGATCAACAAAAACCCAAAAACTAACTTTTTCAAGCTTAGTTAGAACCTTTGCACTTAATCAA
>NW_018397271.1:164670-183104 GCF_002168275.2 Theobroma umbraticum | reverse complement strand
TTTGTAAGAAAAGTCCATTTATACTCATTCATGCCTTTAGAAGCCTAGTTACTTGCTTTAAGTGATTTTATAACTTTAAAAATGAATTTAAGTTGATTTTTTTATTTTTTATTAAAACAGGTCATAATTTGATGTTTACATTGGAAAATGTGAAGTAAAATCTATCAACTGACAAGAAAAGTCCATTTATAGTCATCATGCCTTCGAAGCCTCATTACTTGCTTTAAATGGTTTTATAATCTTATATATAATTTTAAGTTGACTTTTTTTTTTTGGTTAAAATATATCATAATTGGATGTTTGCATTGGGAAGCGTGAAGCAAAAATCATCCATTGATAACAAAAGTCTATTTATAGCCACTTATACCTTCCAAATGTTGGTTAGTCGCTATAAACAGTTTTGAGATCTTATAAATGATCTTAAGTTGAATTTTTGTTATCATTTTTAGTTAAAACAGATCATAATTGGATGTTTGTCTCAAGAAACGTGAAGCGAAAGCCATCCATTGACAAAGAAAGTCTATTTATAGTCACCCATACCTTCGAAAGGCTAGTTACTCTCTTTGATTTATTGATAGTCTTATAATTAATTTTAAGTTAATTTTTTTTAATTTCTAGTTAAAACAAATCATAATTAGATGTTGGCCTTCGAAAACATGAAGAAAAAGCTATCCATTGACAAAAAAACTCCATTTATTGTCACTCATGCCTTGGAATGGCTTGTTACTTGCTTTAAATGATTTAGAATCATGTAAATAATTTTAAGTTAAATTTTTTCATTTTTGGTTAAAACATATGATAATTGGATTTTTATCTTGGAAAATGTGAAGCGAAAGCCATCCATTGGTAAGAAAAGATCACTTATAGTCGCTCATACATTCGAAAGATTAGTTACTCACTTTAAATGGTTTTAAAATCTTATAAATGATTTTAAGTTGAATTTTTTTCTCATCTTTGGTTAAAACATATCATAATTGGATGTTTGCCTTAAGAAACATGAAGCAAAAGCCATCCATTAACAAAAAAGGTCCATTTATAGTCACTCATGCCTTCGAAAGGCTAGTTACTCGCTTTGAATGATTTATAGTTTTATAAATGATTTTAAGTTGATTTTTTTATTTTTGATTCAAACAGAACGTAATTGGATGTTTGCCTCAGGAAACATGAAGCAAAAGCCATCCATTAACAACAAAAGTTCATTTATAGCCACTAATGTCTTTGAAAGACTAGTTACTCGCTTTCAATAATTTTATAATCCTATAAATTATTTTAAGTTAAATTTTTTTTATGTTTTAATAAACCAGTTCATAATTGGATATTTACCTCAAGAAATGTGAAGCGAAAGTCATCTATGGATAAGAAAAGTTCATTTATAGTCACTCATGCTTTTAAAAGCCTAGTTACTCGCTTTCAATGGATTTATAATTTTGTAAATGATTTTGAGTTGATTTTTTTTTATTTTTGTCAAAACAGATCATAATTGGATATTTGCCTCAGGAAAAATGAATCGAAAGCCATCCATTGACAAGAATAGTCTATTTATAGCCGCTCATGTCTTCGAAAGGCTAGTTAGATGCTTTGAATGATTTATAGTCCTATATATCATTTTAAATTGATTTTTTTTTGTTTTTGGTTAAAACAAATCATAATTGGATGTTTGTCCTGAGAAAGGTGAAGCAAAAGCTATTCATTGACAAGAAAAGTCTATCTATAGTCACTCACGCCTTCAAGACGCTATTTACACGCTTTAAATGATTTCTAGCCTTATAAATGATTTTAAGTTAATTTTTTTTATTTTTGATTAAGATAGGTCATAATTGGATGTGTTGCCTTGAGAAATGTGAAGTAAAAGCCATCCATTGACTAGAAAAATCCATTTATAGTCACTTAAGCCTTGAAAATACTAGTTATTCGCTTTCAATAGTTTTATAATCTTATAAATGATTTTGAGTTTAAATTTTTTCATTTTTGGTTAAAACATATCATAATTGGATTTTTACCTCAAAAAACATGAAGTGAAAGCCATCCATTAACAAGAAAAGTCTATTTATAGTCACTCATATCTTTAAAAGACTAGCTACTCAATTTCAATGTTTTAAAATCTTATGAATGTTTTAAAGTTGAATTTTTTCCTTTTTTAGTTAAAACGGATCATAATTGGATATTTGCCTTGAGAAACGAGAAGCGAAAGCAATCCAATGAGAAGAAAGTCCATTTATAGTCACTCATGCCTTGGAATGGCTTGTTACCCGCTTTGAATGGTTTTAGAATCATGTAAATGATTTTAAGTTGAATTTTTTTTTATTTTGGTTAACAGAAATCATCATTGGATATTTGCCCTAGGAAACGTGAAGCAAAAGCCATCCATTGACAATAAAAAACAATTTATAGTCACTCATGCCCTTGAAAGACTAGTTACTCACTTTAAATTATTTTACAATCTTGCAAATGATTTTAAGTTTAATTTTTTTTCATTTCTCATTAAAAGTTATAGTCACTCATGCCTTTGAAAGACTACTTACTCACTTTCAATGGTTTTATAAAGTTATAAATGATTTTGAATTGAATTTTTTTTCATTTTTTATTAAAACAATTCATAATTGGATGTTTGCCTCTAAAATTGTGAAACGAAAGCCATCTATTGACAAGAAAAGTCTATTTATAGTCACTCATGCCTTCGAAAGGTTAGTCACTTGCTTCGAATGATTTATAGTGTTATAAATGATTTTAAGCTAACTTCTTTTTTTTCACATTTCATAAAAACAGATCATAATTGGATGTTTGCCTCAAGAAACATGAAGCGAAAGGTATCCATTTGTAAACAAAGTCCATTTATAGTCACTTATACCTTTAAAAACCTAGTTACTCACTTTTAGTTATTTCATAACTTTAAAATTGATTTTAAATTAATTTGATGTTTACATAAAAAACCATGAAGCGAAAGCCATCAATTGACAAGAAAAGTTTATTTACAGTCATTCATGCTTTCGAAAGCCTAATTACAAGCTTTAAATGATTTTATAATCTTACAAATGATTTTAGGTTGAATTTTTTTTATTTTTTATTAAACTAGATCATAATTGGATGTTTTCCTTGGGAAACATGAAGCAAAATCATCTATTGACAAAAAAGTCCATTTATAGTCACTCATGCCTTCAAAGTACTAGTTAATCACTTTAAATGGTTTTATAATCTTATAAATAATTTTAAACTGAATTTCTTTTTCATGCTTGGTTAAAATTGCTCATCATTGGATGTTTGCCTTGGAAAACGTGAAGTGAAAGCCATCCATTGACAAAAAAAGTCTATTTATAGTCATTCATGCCTTCAAAGAACTAGCTACCTGATTTAAATAGTTTTATAATCTTATAAATGTTCTCAAGTTGAATTTTTTTCTCTTTTGGTTAAAATTGATCATAATTGGATGTTTGCCTTGAGAAATGTAAAACGAAAGCCATTCATTTGTAAGCAAAGTCCATTTATAGTCACTCACGTCTTCGAAAGCCTAGTTACTCACTTTTTGTTATTTCATAACTTTAAAAGTGATTTTAAATGAATTTGATGTTTACATCTAAAAACGTAAAGCAAAAGCCATCAACTAACAAGAAAAATCCATTTATAGTCATGCATGCCTTCAAAAGCCTAATTACTTGCTTTAAATGATTTTATAATCTTTCAAATGATTTTAGGTTGAATTTTTTTCATCTTTTGTTAAAATAGATCATAATTGGATGTTTGCCTTGGCAAACATGAAGCAAAATCATCTATTGACAGGAAACATCCATTTATAGTCACTCATACCTTCGAAATAGTAGTTAGTCGCTTTAAATAGTTTTATAATCTTATAAATAATTTTAAATTAAATTTCTTTTTCATTCTTAGTTAAAATTGTTCATCATTGGATGCTTACCTTGAAAAACGTGAAACGAAAGCCACCTATTGAGAAAAAAAGTTTATTTATAGTCATTAATGCCTTTAAAGCACTAGTTACCCAATTTAAATGACTTTATAATCTTATAAATGATTTTAATTTGAATTTTTTATCTTTTTTGATTAAAATTGATCATAATTGCATGTTTACCTTGAGAAACGTAAAGTGAAAGCTATGCATTGACAAGAAAAGTCCATTTATAGCCACTCACGCCTTCTCAATACTGGTTACTCAATTTAAATGGATTTATAATCCTAAAAATAATTTTGAGTCAAATATTTTATCTCTTTTCATCAAAACATATCATAATTGGATGTTTACCTTCAAAACATGAAGCGAGAACCATCCATTGACAAGACAAGTTCACTTATAGCTACTTATGCCTTTGAAAGACTAGTTACTCACTTTTAATAGTTTTATAATCTTATAAATGATTTTATGTTGAATTGTTTTCATTCTTGGCTAAAACAGATCATAATTGGATGTTTATCTTAACAAACATGAAGCAAAAGCCATCTATTGACAAGAAAAGTCTATTTATAGTTAATTGTGCCTTTAAAAGCCTAATTACTCACTTCAAATGGTTTTATAATCTTATGAATGATTTTAAGTTAAATTTTTCTCATTTTTTGTTGAAATAGATCATAATTGGATGTTTTCCATGGGAAACGTGAAGCGAATATCATCTATTAATATGAAAAGTCCATTTATAGTAACTTATGACTCCCACATGCTAATTAGTCGCTCTAAATAGTTTTAAAATCTTATAAATGATTTTAAGTTGAATTTTTTTTTATTTTTAGTTAAAGTATATCATAATTGGATGTTTGCCTCAAGAAAAGTAAAGCAAAAGTCATCCATTGACAAGAAAAGTCCACTTATAGCCACTCATACCTTTAAAGGACTAGTTACTTATGTCTTGATAAGAAAAGTCCATTTATAGTCACTTCTACCTTCCAAATACTAGTTAGTTGCTTTAAAAGGTTTTAAAATCTTATAAATGATTTTAAGTTGAATCTTTTTTATTTTTGGTTAAAACAGATCATAATAGGGTATTTACCTTGGGAAACGTGAAGCAAAAGTCATCCATTAAAAAAAGTCTATTTATAGTCACTCATGTCTTGGAATCGCTTCTTACTCACTTTAAATGATTTTAAGTTGAATATTTTTCATGTTTAGTTAAAACAAATAATCGTTGGATGTTTACCCTTGGAAACTGAAGCGAAAGCCATCCATTGACAATAAAAGTCCATTTATAGCCACTCGTGCCCTTGAAAGACAAGTTACTCACTTTAAATGGTTTTACAATTTTATAAATAATTTTATGTTGAAATATTTTTCATTTTCCATTAAAAGTTATAGCCACTGATGCCTTTGGAGGACTACTTACTCACTTTCAATGGTTTTATAACCTTATAAATGATTTTAAGATGATTTTTTTTATTTTTTGTTAAAATAATCATAATTGGATGTTTGCCTTTGGAATTGAGAAGTAAAAGCCATCCATTCATAAGAAAAGCCCAGTTATAGTCACTTATACCTTCAAAAGGTTAATTGCTCGCTTTGAATGACTTATAATCTTGTAAATGATATTAAGTTGAATTTTGTTTCAATTTTTGTTAAAACAGATCATAATTGGATGTTTGCCATGAGAAACATGAAGCGAAAGCCATCAAGTTGTAAGAAAAGTCCATTTATAGTCACTCATGCCTTCAAAAGCCTATGCTTTTATAACTTTAAAAATGATTTTAAATTGATTTTTTTAATTTCTATTAAAACAGATCTTAATTTCATGTTTACATTATAAAACGTTAAGCAAAAGTCATCAACTAACAAGAAAAGTCCATTTATTGTCATTCATGCATTTGAAAGCCTAATTACTCACTTTAAATGGTTTTACAATCTTATAAATGATTTTAGATTGAATTTGTTTTTCATTTTTTGTTAAAATAGGTAATAATTGGATGTTTGCCTTGAGAAATGTGAAGTAAAAATTATCCATTTATAAAAAAAGTCTATTTACAGTCACTCATGCCTTTGAAATACTAGTTAGTCCCTTTAAATGGTTTTATAATCTTTTAAATAATTCTAAGTTGAATTTTTTTTATTTTTGGTTAAAACAATTCATAATTGGATGTGTTGCCTCGAAAAACATGAAGTGAAAGCCATTTATTGACAAAAAAATACATTTATAGTCACCCATGCCTTCGAAGTACTAGTTACACAATTTAAATTGTTTTATAATCTTCTAAATAATTTTAAGTTGAATTTTTTTCCTTTTTCATTAAAGCAAATCATAATTGGATGTTTGCCTTGAGAGACATGTAACAAAAGCCATCCATTAACAAGGAAAGTCTATTTATAGCCCCCCATGTTGTCAAAATACTAGTTACTCGCTTTAAATAGTTTTTTAATCTTACAAAAAATTTTAAGTTGAATTTCTTTTCATTTTTTGTTAAAACATATCATAATTGGATGTTTGCCTCAAGAAACATGAAGTGAAAATCATCCATTTGTAGGAAAACTTCATTTATAGTCACTCACGCCTTCGAAAGCCTAGTTACTCGCTTTAAGTGATTCAGAAAAGTCCATTTATAGTCATTCATGCCTTCGAAAGTCCAATTACTCGTTTTAAATGGTTTTATAATATTACGAATGATTTCATATTGAATTTTCTTCATTTTTTGCTAAAACAGATGATAACTAAATATTTCCCTCAAGAAACATGAAGCAAAAATCATCCATTGACAAGAAAAGTACATTTATAGTCACTTATGCCATCGAAATACTAGTAAGTCACTTTAAATGGTTTTATAATCTTATAAATCATTTTAAGTTGAATTTTTTTCATTTTCAACTAAAATAATTCATAATTGATGTCTGCCTCAGGAAACAAACATCGAAAGTCATCCATTGGTAAGAAAAGTCCATTTATAGTCACTCATGCCTTCGAAATATTAGTTACCCAACTTAAATGGTTTTATAATCTTATAAATGATTTTAAGTTGAATTTTTTTTGTTATTCATTAAAACAGATCATAATTGGATGTTTGCCACCAGAATCGTTAAGTCAAAGCCATCCATTGATGAGAAAAGTCCATTTATAGTCACTCATGCCTTTGAAAGACTAGTTACTCACTTTAAATGGTTTTATAATCTTATAAATGATTTTAAGTTGAATTCTTTTTTCATTTTTGGTAAAAATAGTTCATAGTTTGATGTTTACCTCAAGAAACATGGAGCAAAAGCCATCCATTAATAAGAAAAGTTCATTTATAGCCACTCATACCTTCGAAATACTAGTTACTCGCTTTCAATGGTCTTATAATCTTATAAATGATTTTAAGTTGAATTTTTTTCATATGTGGTTAAAACAGATAATAATTGGATGTTTTCTTCTCGAGTCGTGAAGCGAAAGCCATCCATTGAAAAGAAAAGTTCACTTATAGTCACTTATGCTTTCATAAGGCTAGTCACTCGCTTTGAATGATTTATAGTTTTATAAATGATTTTAAGTTAATCTTTTTTTCATTTTTTATTAAAACATATCATAATTGGATGTTTTCCATAAGAAATGTGAAGTGAAAGTCATCCATTTGTAAGAAAGTCCATTTATAGTAACTCACACCTTCAAAAGCCTAGTTACTCGCTTTAAGTGATTTTATAAATTTTAAAAAAAATTTAACTTGATTTTTTTTATTTTTTATTAAAACAGATTATAATTTGATGTTTACATTGGAAAATGTGAAGTGAAAGCTATCAATTGACAACAAAAGTCCATTTGTAGTCATTCATGCCTTTGAAAGCCTAATTACTCGCTTTAAATAGTTTTATAATCTTATAGACAATTTTAAGTTGAAATTTTTTCATTTTTTAAAAAAGTATCATAATTGGATGTTTTTCTCATGAAACGTGATGCGAAAATCATCCATTGACAACAAAAGTCTATCTATAGACACTTATGCCTTCAAAATACTTGTTAGTCACTTTAAATAGTTTTATAATCTTATAAATAATTTTAAATTGATTTTTTTTCATTGTTGGTTCATACAGATGATAATTGGATGCTTGCCTTAGGAAACTTGAAGTAAAAGCCATCCATTGATAATAAAAGTCTATTTATAAGCACTCATACCTTCGAAATACTAGTTACTCGCTTTAAATGGGCTTTATAATCTTATAAATGACTTTGAGTTGAATTTGTTTTCATTTTTGGTTAAAAAAAATTATAATCAAATGCTTGCCTCTGAAAACATGAAGCGAAAGCTATCCATTGACAAGAAATGTCCATTAATAGCCACTCATACCTTCGAAATACTACTTACTCACTTTAAATGGTTTTATAATCTTATAATGATTTTAAATTGAATTTTTTTTTTCATTTTTGGTTCAAACATATCATACTTGGATGTTTGCCTCTGGAAACGTGATGCAAAAGCCATCTATAGACAAGAAAAGTCCATTTATAGTCATTCATACCTTCGAATGCCTAATTACTCACTTTAAATGGCTTTATACTCTTATAAATGATTTTGGGCTGAACGTTTTTCATTTTTTGTTAAAATAGATCATATTTGGATGTTTGATTGGGGAAACATTAAGCGAAAATCATCCATGTACAAGCAAAATTTATTTATATACACTTATGCCTTCGAAATACTAGTTAGTTACTTTAAATGGTTTTATAATCTTATAAATGATTTTACGTTATTTTTTTTCATTTTTAGTTAAAACAAATCATCATTGGATGTTTGCCATGAGAAATATGAAGCCAAAGCGATCCATTGAAAAGAAAAGTCTATTTATAGTCACTTATGCCTTCAAATACTACTTACTCGCTTTAAATGGTTTTATAATCTTGTAAATGATTTTATGTTGAATTTTTTCATTTTTGGTTAAAACATATCATAATTAGATGTTTGCCTCTAAAAACGTGAAGCGAAAGCTATTCATTAACAATAAAATTCCATTTATAGCCACTCATGCTTTCAAAATACTAGTTACTCGCTTTAAATGATTTTATAATCTTATAAATGATTTTAAGTTGAACATTTTTTTCATTTTTGGCTAAGACAGATCGTAATTTTTTGTTTCTCTTGGGAAATGTGAAGTGAAAGCCCAAGAAAAGTCTATGTACAATCACTTATACCGTCAAAAGGATAGTTACTTGCTTTGAATAATTTATAGTCTTACAATTAATTTTAAGCTGAGTTTTTTTAATTTTTGGTTAAAACAGCTCATAATTGGATGTTTGCCTTAGGAAACATAAATTGAAAGCCATCTATTGACAAGAAAAATCCATTTATAGTCGCTCATGCCTTCAAAAGGCTAATTACTCACTTTAAATGGTTTTATAATCTTATAAATGATTTTAAGTTAAACTTTTTTTCATTTTTCACTAAAACATATCATAATTGTATGTTTTCCTTGAGAAACATGAAGCGAAAGCCATTCATTTGTAAGAAAAGTCCATTTATACTCATTCATGCCTTTAGAAGCCTAGTTACTTACTTTAAGTTATTTTATAACTTTAAAAATGATTTTAAATTAATTTTTTTATTTTTGTTAAAACATATCATAATTTGATGTTTACATTGGAAAATGTGAAGCAAAAGGCATCAATTGACGAGAAAAGTCCATTTATAGTCATTCATGCCTTCAAAGCCTCATTACTCTCTGTAAATAGTTTTATAATCTTATATATGATTTTAAGTTGAATTGTTTTCATTGTTTGTTAAAATAGATCATAATTGCATGTTTGCCTTAGGAAACGTAAAGCAAAAATCATCCATTGATAAGAAAAGTCTACTTATAGTCGCTTATGCCTTCCAAATGCTGGTTAGTCGCTATAAACGGTTTTAAAATCTTATAAATGATCTTAAGTTGAATTTTTTTTAAACATATCATAATTGGATGTTTGTCTAAAGAAACATGAAGCAAAAGCCATCCATTGACAAAGAAAGTCCATTTATAGTCACTTACACCTTCGAAAGGCTAATTACTCTCTTTGATTTATTGATAGTCTTATAACTGATTTTAAGTTAAATTTTTTTAATTTCTAGGTAAAACAAATCATAATTAGATGTTTGCCTTAGGAAATGTGAAGCAAAAGCTATCCATTGACAAAAAAAATCCATTTATTGTCACTCATGCCTTGGAATGGCTTGTTACTTGCTTTAAATGGTTTTAGAATCATGTAAATAATTTTAAGTTGAATTTTTTCATTTTTGGTTAAAACATATGATAATTGGATTTTTGCCTTGAAATATGTGAAGCAAAAGCCATCAGTAAGAAAAGTCCATTTAATGTCGCTCATACATTCTAAAGACTAGTTACTCGCTTTCAATGCTTTAAATCTTTCAAGTGATTTTAAGTTGAATTTCCTATTTATTTTTAGTTAAAGCAAATCATAATTGGATATTTACCTTGGGAAACATGAAGCGAAAGCTATCTATTGATAAGAAAAGTATAATTTACAGTCACTTATGCCTTGGAATGGCTTATTACCCGCTTTAAATGGTTCTAAAATCAAGTAGATGATTTTAAGTTGAATATTTTTTTCATTTTTTGTTAAAACAAATCACCATTAGATGTTTGCCTCCACAAATGTGAAGCGAAAGCCATCTATTGATAAGAAAAGTCCATTTATAGTGACCTAAGCTACTAAAAGATAAGTTACACATTTCAAGTGGTTTTATAATCTTATAAATGATTTTAGGTTGAACATTTTTCTATTTTTGTTAAAATAGATCATAATTAGATATTTGCCATGGGAAATGTGAAGCAAAAATCATCTATTGATAGTTGAAGTCCATTTATAGTCACTTATACCTTCCAAATACTGGTTAGTCGCTTTAAATGGTTTTAAGTTGAATTTTTTTTTCATCTTTAGTTAAAACGGATCATAATTGGATGTTTTCCTTGAGAAACGTGAAGCAAAGCTATCCATCGACAGAAAAAGTCCATTTATAGTCATTTATGCCTTCAAATGGCTAGTTACTCGCTTTGAATAATTTATAGTCTTATAAATGATTTTAAGTTGATTTTTTGAGTTTTGATTAAAACAGATCATAATTGGATGGTTACCTTAGGAAACATAAAGCAAAAGCCATCCATTGACAACAAAAGTCCATTTATAGTCACTCATGCCTTTGAAAGACTAGTTACTCGCTTTCAATGATTTTATAATCTTGTAAATTATTTTAAGTTAAATTGTTTTTAATTTTTTAATAAAACAATTCAAAATTGGATATTTACCTCGAGAAATGTAAAGCGAAAGCCATCCATGGATAAGAAAAGTTCATTCATAGTCACTCATGCTTTTAAAAGCCTAGTTACTCACTTTCAATGATTTTATAATTTTGTAAATGATTTTAAGTTGAATTGTTTTTCATTTTGGTCAAAACAGATCATAACTGGATGTTTGCCTTAAGAAAGATGAATCAAAAGCCATCCATTGGCAAGAATAGTCCATTTATAGTCACTCATGCCTTCGAAAGGCTAGTTACATGCTTTGAATGATTTATAGTCCTATAAATCATTTTAAGTTAATTTTTTTTTGTTTTTGGTTAAACCAAATTGTAATTGGATGTTTGTCCTGAGAAACGTGAAGTGAAAGCCATCCATTGACAAGAAAAGTTTATATATAGTCACTCATCCCTTTAAAAGGCTAGTTACTCACTTTAAATGATTTCTAGTCTTATAAATGATTTTAAGTTGAATTTTTTCTATTTCTAATTAAAATAAATCATAATTGGATGTTTGCCTCGAAAAGTATGAAGTGAAAGCCATCCATTGACTACAGAAGTCCATTTATCGTCACTTATACCTTGGAAATACTAGTTACTCGCTTTTAATGGTTTTATAATCTTATAAATGATTTTGAGTTTAAAAACTTTTTACCTCTAAAAACATATCATAATTGGATTTTTACCTTGAAAAGCATGAAGTGAAAGCCATCCATTAACAAGAAAAGTCCATTTATAGTCGCTCATATCTTTAAAAGACTAGTTACTCACTTTTATTCTTTTAACATCCTATAAATGTTTTGAAGTTGAATTTTTTTTCATTTTTAGTTAAAACAGATAGTAAATGGATGTTTGCCATGTGAAACTAGAAGCAAAAGCAATCCATTGACAAGAAAAGTCTATTTATAGTCACTCATACCTTGAATGGCTTGTTACCCGCTTTAAATAGTTTTAGAATCATGTAGATGATTTTAAGTTAAATTTTTTTTTCATATTTGGTTAAAAGAAATCATCATTGGATGTTTGCCCTAGGAAACATGAAGCAAAAGCCATCCATTGACAATAAAAAGACAATTTATAGTCACTCATGCCCTTGGAAAACAAGTTACTCGCTTTAAATGGTTTTGCAATCTTGTAAATGATTTTAATTTTATTTTTTTTTCATTTTTCATTAAAATTTATTGTCACTCATGCCTTTGAAAGACTACTTAGTCACTTTCAATGGTTTTATAAAGTTATAAATGATTTTGAATTGAATTCTTTTTCATTTTTTGTTAAAACAGTTCATAATTAGATGTTTGCCTCCAAAATCATGAAGCAAAAGCCATCCGTTGACAAGAAAAGTCCATTTATAGTCACTCATACCTTCGAAAGGTTAGTTACTTGCTTCGAATGATTTATAGTGTTATAAATGATTTTAAGCTGAATTTTTTTTTATTTTTCATAAAAACATATCATAAATGGATATTTGCCAAGAGAAATGTGAAGCGAAAGCTATCCATTTGTAAGCAAAGTCCATTTATAGCCATTCACACCTTCGAAAGCCTAGTTACTCACATTTAGCTATTTCATAACTTTAAAAATGATTTGAAATTAATTTGATGTTTACATAAAAAAACATGAAGCGAAAGCCATCAATTTACAAGAAAAGTCCATTTATAGTCATTCATGCTTTCGAAAGCCTAATTACTAGTTTTAAATGATTTTATAATCTTACAAATAATTTTAGGTTGAATTTTTTTTTGTTAAAATAGATCATAATTGGATGTTTGCCTTGGAAATGTGAAGCAAAATCATCTATTGACAAGAAAAGTCCATTTATATTGGCAAGAAAAATCCATTTATAGTCACTCATGCCTTCGAAATATTAATTACCTGATTTAAATGGTTTTATAATCTTATAAATAATTTTGAGTTAAATTTTTTTCATTGTTCATTAAAATAGATCATAATTGGATGTTTGCCACCGGAATCGTGAAGTCAAAGCCATCCATTGACAAGAAAAGTCTATTTATAGTCACTATACCTTCGAAAGACTAGTTACTCGCTTTAAATGGTTTTATAATCTTATAAATGATTTTAAGATGAATTCTTTTTTCATTTTTAGTTCAAACAGTTCATAGTTGGATGTTTACCTTAAGAAACATGAAGCAAAAGCCATCCATTAACAAGAAAAGTCCGTTTATGCCTTTGAAATACTAGTTACTCGCTTTCAAGGGTTTTATAATCTTATAAATGATTTTAAGTTAAATTATTTTCATATGCGGTTAAAACAGATAATAATTGGATGTTTGCTTCTAGAATCGTGAAGCAAAAGCCATCCACTGACAAGAAAAGTCCACTTATAATCACTCTTATCTTCAAAAGGCTAGTTACGCACTTTGAATGATTTATGGATTTATAAATTATTTTAAGTTGATTTTTTGTCATTTTTCATTAAACATATCATAATTGGATGTTTGCAATGAAAAATGTGAAGTGGAAGTCATCCATTTGCAAGAAAAGTCCATTTATAGTCACTCACACCTTCAAAAGCCTAGTTACTCACTTTAAGTGATTTTATAATTTTTAAAATAATTTTAACTTGTTTTTCTTAATTTTTTGTTAAAACAGATTATAATTTGATGTTTACATTAGAAAACATGAAGTAAAAGCTATCCATTTATAAGAAAAGTCCATTTGTAGTCATTCATGCCTTTGAAAGCCTAATTATTCGCTTTAAATTGTTTTATAATATTATAAACAATTTTAAGTTCAATTTTTTTCATTTTTTTTAAAAATATCACAATTGGATATTTGCCTCGTGAAATGTGAAGCGAAAATCATCCATTGACAAGAAACGTCTATCTATACACACTCATGCCTTCGAAATACATGTTATTCACTTTAAATGGTTTTATAATCTTATAAATGATTTTAAGTTGAGATTTTTTCATTTTTGGTTAATATAGATGATAATTGGATGTTTGCCTTAGGAAACTTGAAGTGAAAGCCAGCCATTGACAATAAAAGTCTATTTATAGGCACTCATGCCTTCGAAATACTAGTTACTTGCTTTAAATGGCTTTATAATCTTATAAGCGACTTTGAGTTGAATTTTTTTTCATTTCTTGTTACAACAGATCATAATTGGATATTTTCCTTGGGAAACATAAAGCAAAATCCATCCATTAACAAGAAAAAGTCTATTTATAGCCATTAATGGCTTCGAAATACTAGCTACTCACTTTAAAATGGTTTTATAATCTTATAAATGATTATAAGTTGAATTTTTTTTATTTTTCATTAAAATAGATTATAATTGGACATTTACCTCAGAAACGTAAAGCCTAGCTATCCATTGATAAAAAAAGTTCATTTATAACCACTCATGCCTTTCAAGTATTAGTTTGTCACTTTAAACAATTTTATAGTCTTATAAATGATTTTGACTTGAATTTTTTTCATTTTCATTAAAACAGATCGTACTTGGATGTTTGCCTTAAGAAAGCAGAAGCGAAAGCCATCCATTGATAAAAAAAGTCCATTTATAGCCCCACATGCCTCAAGAAGACTAGTTACTTGCTTTAAATGGTTTAATAATCTTATAAATGTTTTTAAGTTAATTTTTTTTATTTTTCATTAAAACAGATTATAATTGGATATTTGTCATGAGAAATGTGAAGCAAAAGGCATCCATTGACAAGAAAAGTCCATTTATAGCTAGTCATACCTTCGAACTACTTGCTTTAAATGGTCTTGTAAACTTATAAATAATGTTAAGTTGAATTTTTTTCATTTTTAGCTCAAACAGATCATAAGTGGATGTTTGTCTCTAAAACTATGAAGCAAAAGCCATACACTGACAAGAAAAGTTCACTTATAATCATTCATGCCTTGAAAATACTAGTTAGTCACTTTAAATAGTTTTATAATGTTATAAATGATTTTGAGTTGATTTTTTGTTCATTTTTGGTTAAAACATACATAATTGGATGTTTGCCTCAAGAAATGTGCAGCGAAAGCCATCCACTGACAAGAAAAGTCCATTTATAATCACTTATGCCTTTGAAATACTAGTTACTTGCTTTAAATAGTTTTGTAATCTTATAAATGATTTTAAGTTGAATTTTTTTCATTTCTTGCCAAATTAGATCATAGTTGGATGCTTGCCTGGAGAAATGTGAAGGAAAAGCCCTCCATTGGTAAGAAAATTCTATTTATAGCCACTCATGCCTTTGAAATACTAGTTACTCGCTTTAAATAGTTTTATAATCTTATAAATTATTTTAACTTGAATTTTCTTTCATTTTTGGTCCAAAAAGATCATAATTGTATGTGTCCCTTGGGAAACATGAAGTGAAAACCATCCATTGACAAGAAAAGTCCATTTATAGTCAATAATGTCTTCGAAATACTAAGTACTCACTTTTAATAGTTTTATAATCTTATAACTAATTTTAAGTTGAATTTTTATTCATTTTTTGTTAAAACATATCATAATTAGATGTTTTTCTTAAGAACCATGAAGTGAAAGCAATCCATTGGCAAGAAAAGTCTATTTATAGCCACTCGTGCCTTAAAAATACTAGTTTCTCGCTTTATATGGTTTTATAATCGCATAAATAATTTTTAATTGAATTATTTTTATTTTTCATTAAAATAGATCATAATTGGACGTTTTCCTTGAGAAACGTGAAGCGAAAGTAATTCATTGACAAGAAAAGTTCATTTATAGCCACTCAGGCCTTCAAAATACTAGTTACTCGCTTTAAATGATTTTATAAACTTATAAATGATTTTAAGTTGAATTTGTTTTTATTTTCATTAAAATAGATCACAATTGGACCTTTGCCTTGAGAAACGTGAAGTGAAAGGTCATCCATTGACAAGAAAAGTTCATTTATAACGGCTCATGCCTTGGAAAGACTAGTTACTCGCTTTCGATGGTTTTAAAATCTTATAAACGTTTTTAAGTTAAATTGTTTTTCATTTTTAATTAAAAAAGATCATAATTAGATGTTTGCCCTAGGAAACATAAAGTGAAAGCTATCCATTGACAAGAATAGTCCATTTATAGTCACTTATACCTTGAAAATACTAGTTACTCACTTTCAATGGTTTTTAAATCTTATTTACGTTTTTAAGTTGGATTTTTTTTTCATTTTTCATTAAAATAGATCATAATTGGATGTTTACTTTGAGAAACATGAAGCGAAAGCCATACATTGATAAGAAAAGTCCATTTATAGCCACTCATGCCTTGAAAAGCCTAGTTGCTCACTTTCAATGGTTTTAAAATCTTACAAATGTTTTTAAGTTGAATTTTTTTTTTATTTTTCATTAAAATAGATCATAATTGGATGTTGACCTTAAGAAACATTTATAGTCACTCATGTCTTGAAAAGCCTAATTGCTCATTTTAAGTGATTTTATAATTTTAAAAATGAATTTAAATTGATTTTTTTTAAAAAAATAGATCATAATTTGATGTTTGCATTACAAAACATGAAGCAAACGCTATTACTTGTCAAGAAAAGTCTATTTATTATCATTCATACCTTCGAAAGCCTAATTACTCGCTTTAAATGGTTTTATAATCTTCTAAAAGATTTTGAGTTGAATTTTTTCTATTTTTTGTTAAAATAGATCATAATTAGGGGTTTGCCTTGGAAAACGTGAAGCAAAAATCATCCATTGATAAGAAAAGTTTATTTATAGTCACTTATGCCTTCAAAATTCTGGTTAGTTGCTTCAAATGATTTTATAACCTTATAAATTATTTTAAGATGAATTTTTTTAATTAAAACATATCATAATTTGATGTTTGTCTTGAAAAACATAAAGCGAAAGCCATCCATTGACCAAAAAAGTCTATTTATACTCACTCATGTCTTCGAAATACTTGTTACTAAATTTAAATGGTTTGATAATCTTATGAATGATTTTAAGCTGAATTTTTCTTTCATTTCTTGTTAAAACAAATTGTAATTAGATGTTTGCCTCAAGAAGCATGAAGCAAAAGTCATTAATTGACAACAAAAGTCCATTTACAGCCACTCAAGCTTTCGAAATACTAGTTACTCGCTTTAAATGCCTTTATAATCTTATAAATGACTTTGAGTTGAATTTTTTTTCATTATTCATTAAAACAGATGATAATTGGATGTTTGCCTTTGGAAATATGAAGCGAAAGACATACATTTACAAGAAAAGCCCATTTATAACCACTTATGGCTTTAAAATACTAGTTACTTACTTTAAATGGTTTTACAAGCTTATAGATGATTTTAAGTTGAATTGTTTTTATTAAAACAAATTATAATTGGATGTTTGCGTTGAGAAATGTGAAATAAAAGCTACTCATTGATAAAAAAAGTCAATTTATAGCCACTCATGCCTTAGAAAGACTAGTTACTCACTTTTAATGGTTTTACAATATAATAAATGATTTGAAGTTGATTTTTTTTTCATTTTTCATTAAAATAGGTCATAACTGGATGTTTGCCTTTGGAAACATGAAGCGAGAGCCAGCCATTGATAAGAAAAACCCATTTATAGCCACTCATGGCTTCGAAATACTACTTACTCACTTTAAATGGTTTTATAAGCTTATAGATGATTTTAAGTTCAATTTTTTTCTTTTTTTGTTGAAAAAAATTATAATTAGATGTTTGCCCTACGAAAGGTTAAACGAATGCAATCCATTGACAAGAAGAGTCCATATATAGCTACTCATGCCTTACAAAGACTAGTAACTCACTTGCAATGGTATTACAATCTTATAAATGATTTTAAGTTGAATTTTTTCTCATTTTTCATTAAAAGAGATCATAATTGGATGTTTGCCTCTAGAACTATGAATCGAAAGCTATCCATTGAGAGAAAAAGTCTATTTATAGCCACTCATGCCTTCAAAATACTAGTTAATCGCATTCAATGGTTATATAATCTTATAAATGATTTTAAGTTAAATTTTTTTTTGTTTATTGTTAAAACAGATCATAATTGGATGTTTACCTCAGGAAATGTGAAGAAAAAACCATCCATTCATAAGAAAAGTCTATTTATAGCCACCCCCGCCGTTGAAATACTAGTACTCATTTTAAATGGTTTTATAATCTTATAAATGATTTTAAGCTGAATTGTTTTTATTTTTCACTAAAACAGATCATGATTGGATGTCTGCCTTTGGAAACATGAAGCAGAAACCATCCATTGACAAGAAAAGTCTATTTATAGCCACTTATATCTTTAAAATACTAGTTACTCACTTT
>NW_018397271.1:164105-164260 GCF_002168275.2 Theobroma umbraticum | reverse complement strand
TAGAATTATAAGAAGAAGGGCTACAATGTTTATGTTTACCAATTTTCCCAGTTCTGATTAGATCATGGTCAAAATATTTGTGAAAGTCGGACCACTGCAGCAGTACATAAAGACTGAACATGATGACGTATTTGGAGAAAATATTTCAATCCAGA
>NW_018397271.1:163960-164095 GCF_002168275.2 Theobroma umbraticum | reverse complement strand
ATGTGATTCTTAATCCATTGGAAAGTTACGAAACAGAGATAAAACTTTTATGTTTACTAATTTGCTCAGTTCCTAACATATCATGGTGAAACTCACGTTTGAAATTGATAGACTGCCACAGCACTGGGAGAACAA
>NW_018397271.1:154578-163950 GCF_002168275.2 Theobroma umbraticum | reverse complement strand
TTGATGAAAGGAAGCACACATACAAATTTCCAGAGAGCTAAGCGCTTCAGCGCTGGAGAAGTAGCACCGCAGCACTGAGCGACTTTCCAAAAAATAAGGGAAGTTAACGGGATTTCGGAAATTAGGTTATTTGGAGCCTATTTAAGGGGGCTTTTTCAGAGATTTTGAGGAGGAGGCAGCAAGAAACTATTCTGAAGATTTGAAGGTAAGAAAAAAAGCAAGAAAACAAGAGAATTGGAGGGAGAATCAAGATCAGAAAACTCTAACTATTAGTTTTCTCTCTTATCTTTATGTTTTTCTTATTTTCTTTGACTTGGATTCATGGCTATATTTCTTTGGATATTGTCTTTATTAGATATTATGAGCTAATTTATTTTTCTAGGATTGCAATTGAACTCACATGTAATCTAAATTCTTAATCTCTTTCTTGCTTATTTTCAGTGAGATTTGAATTGTTTATTCCAATTTGTTCTTAATACTTTTAATTGCTTGGCCACCATTAAATTGATTTAGGAACCTAAACAAACTTGGGAAAGGGAGTTTAGTGTAGACTAAAATTGGGATAGCATATGATCATATTACCTGATTTGCGTATAGGATAGGGATATACCTATAGGCCATATGTAGCCAGATTAGAGCCTGAACTTAATGAATCTATTTTAATTTCAATTCACATAGGAATATAGCGTTTTGGTTAAAATAGATATTTTTATACGATGAGTTGAGAGACCTTTATAAATAATTTAGGACTCTAAGTTAGCAATTCAAACCATTGAAATAAGTTAAGGAAGAGGGGTAAGATTTAGATGAAGTGTGAGGGATATTGTAATCCTAGGCTTGTTTGATTTGTTGTTTGCCCAATTATCTTGTTACTTTAATTTTTAATTAAATTAGTTTTAGTTGTGTAATTTTTAGTTCAATTAGAATTCAAATTTTAATTATTTGAATAAAACTAAATTGTTCTAATTTTAGTACTTAGTAAAATTTTAAATCAATTTCCGGTGGGATCGATATTCTGCTTGCTAATATACTATCTATTCAATATGTATACTTGCGTAGTGAAATTTTAACTGACAGAAAACATGAAGTGAAAGCCATCCATTGACAAGAAAAGCTCATTTATAGCCAATCATGGTTTTGAAATACTACTTACACGCTTTAAATGGTTTTATAACCTTATAAATGATTTAAAGTTCAATTTTTTTCTTTTTTTAATAAAAAATTTATAATTGGATGTTTGCCTCGAGAAACATGAAACGAAAGCTATCCATTGACAAGAAAAGTCCATTTTATAACCACTGATGCCTTAGAAAGACTAGTTACTTACTTTCAATGGTATTAGAACCTTATAAATGATTTAAGTTGAATTGTTTTTTAGTTTTCATTAAAAGAGATCATAATTGGATGTTTGCCCCCAGAACAGTGAATCGAAAGCCATCCATTGATAAGAAAAGTCAATATATAACCACTCATGCCTTCAAAATACTAGTTAAATGCATTCAACGGTTATATAGTCTTATAAATGATTTTAAGATGAATTTTTTTTTGTTTCTTATTGAAAGAGATCATAATTAGATGTTTACCTTGGGAAACGTGAAGCAAAAACCATCCATTCATAAGAAAAGTCAATTTATAGCCACCCATACCCTTGAAATACTAGTTACTTATTTTAAATGGTTTTATAATCTTATAAATGATTTTAATATGATTTTTTTTTCATTTTTCACTAAAACAGATCATGATTGGATGTTTGCCTTTGGAAACATGAAGCAAAAGCCATCCATTGACAAGAAAAGTCCATTTATAGCCACTCATATCTTTGAAATACTAGTTACTCACTTTAAATAGTTTTATGATCTTATAAATGATTTTAAGTTAAATTTTTTTTCATTTTTCATTAAAACGTATCATAATTGGATGTTTTCCTTTGAAAACATGAAGCGGAAGCCATCCATTGACAAGAAAAGCCCATGTATAGCCACTCATAGCTTCGAAATACTAGTTAGTCACTTGAAATGGTTATACAATCTTATAAATGATTTTGAGTTGAATTTTTTTTGTTTCTTATTAAAACAGATCATAATTAGATGTTTATCTTGGCAAACGTGAAGCGAAAGCCATCCATTCACAAGAGTAGTCTATTTATAGCCACCCATGCCCTTGAAATACTAGTTACTCATTTTAAATGGTCTTATAAACTTATATATGATTTTAAGTTCTTTTTTTTTATTTTGTTAAAACAGATCATAATTAGATGTTTGGTTAAAAAAAAGTGAAGTGAAAGCTATCCATTGACAAGAAAAGCCCATTTATAACCACTTATGCCTTAGAAAGACTAGTTACTCGTTTTAAATGGTTTTATAAACTTATAAATGATTTTAAGTTGATTGTTTTTATTTTGTTAAAATAGATCATAATTAGATGTTTGCTTCAAAAAAAAGTGAAGTGAAAGCCTTCCATTGACAAGAAAAGCCCATTTATAGCCGCTTATGCCTTAGAAAGACTTGTTACTCACTTTCAATGGTTTTATAATCTTATAAATGATTTTAACTTGATTTTTTTAATTTTTGGTTAAAATAGATCATAATTAGATGTTTTCCTTGAAAAACATGAAGTAAAAGTCATCCATTGACAACAAAAGTCTACTTACAGCCACTCATGTCTCCGAAATACTGGTTAGTCACTTTAAATGGTTTTATAAATCTTATAAGTTGAACGTTTTTCATTTTTAGTCAAAACATATCATAATTGGATGTTTGACTCAGAAAACATGAACCGAAAGGCATTAATTGACAAGAAAAGTCCATTTACAATCAATCATAGCTTCAAAAGACTAATTGCTTGTTTTAAATGATTTTATAATTTTATTTATGATTTTAAGCTGAACTATTTTTTCATTTTTGGCTAAAATAGATCATAATTGGATGTTTGTCTCATGACATGTGAAGCAAAAGTCATCCATTAACAAGAAAT
This sequence comes from Theobroma umbraticum, assembly GCF_002168275.2. Classification (NCBI taxonomy): domain Eukaryota; kingdom Viridiplantae; phylum Streptophyta; class Magnoliopsida; order Malvales; family Malvaceae; genus Theobroma; species Theobroma umbraticum. Next base: position 160,977 of record NW_018397271.1, on the reverse strand, counting down.
GTCCATTTATAGTCACTCATACCTTTCGAAAAGTTAGTTACTCGCTTTGAATGATTTACAGTCTTATAAATGATTTTAGTTAAATTTTTTTATTATTGGTTAAACAGATCACAATTGCATGTTTTCCATGAGAAATGTGAAGCGAAAGCCATTTATCGATAAGAAAAGTCCATTTATAGTCACTCATGCCTTCAAAATACAAGTTACTCAAATTAAATAGTTTTATAATCTTATAAATTATTTTAATTGGAATTGTTTTTTATTTTTATTTAAAACAGATCATAATTGGACGTTTGCCTTAGAAAATATAGAGCAAAAGCCATCTATTGATTAGAAAACTCCATTTATAATCGCTTATGCATTTGAAATGCTAGTTATTCACTTTAAATGGTTTTATAATCTTATAAATGATTTTAAGTTAAATTTTTTTCATTTTTAGTTTAAACATATCATAATTGGATGTTTGCCTTAGAAAATGTGAAGCGAAAGCCATCCATTAACAAGAAAATTCTACTTATAATCACTCATGCATTCGAAATACTTGTTATTCGCTCTAAATACTTTTATAATCTTATAAATGATTATAACTTTAATTTTTTTTCACTTCTTGTTAAAACAAATCATAATAGGATGCTTGCCTTAGGAAATGTGAAGCAAAAACCATCCACTAACAAGAAAAGTCCATTTATAGCCACTCATGCCTTAAAAATACTAGTTAGTCACTTTAAATTATTTTATAATCTTATAAATGATTTTGGCTTGAATTTTTTTTATTTGTAGTCAAAACAGATCATAATTGTATGTTTCCCTCAAGAAACGTGAAGTGAAAACCATCTATTGATAAAAAAAGACTATTTATGGTCACTCATGCCTTTGAAATACTAGCTACCTGCTTGTAATAGGTTTACAATCATATAAATGATTTTAAGCTGAATTTTTTTTTATTTTTTGTTAAAATAGAAATTCGATGTTTTCCTCAAAAAACGTAAAGCAAAAGCCATCAATTGATAAGAAAAGTCCATTTACACCCACTCATGCCTCCGAAATATTAGTTACTCACTTTAAATGGTTTTATAATCTTATCAATGATTTTAAGTTGAATTTGTTATCATTTTTCATTAAAACATATCATAATTGGATGTTTGCTGTTGGAAACATGAAGTGAAAGCCATCTATTAATAAGAAAACCTATTTATAGCCACTCATGCCTTCGAAATACTAGTTACTCAATTCAAATGGTTTTATAAACTTATAGATGATTTTAAGTTGAATTTTTTTTCTTTTTGCATTAAAAAAAATTATAATTGGATGTTTGTCATTGGAAACATGAAGCAAAAGCCATCCATTGGTAAGAAAAGTCAATTTATAGCCACTCATGCCTTGGAAAGACTAGTTATTCACTTTCAATGGCTTTACAATCTTATAAATGATTTTAAGTTGATTTTTTTTTTCATTATAATAGATCATAGTTAGATGTTTACCTCTAAAATCATGAAACCAAAGCCATCCATAGAGAAAAAAAGTCTATTTATAGCCACTCATACTTTCGAAATACTCGTTAATTACATTCAATGGTTATACAATCTTACAAATGATTTTAAGTTAAATTGTTTTCATTTGTTATTAAAATAGATCATAATTGGATGTTTGCCTCAGGAAACATGAAGCAAAAGCCATTCATTCACAAGAAAAGTTCATTTATAGCCACCTATGCCCTCGAAATACCAATTACTCGTTTTAAAAGGTGTCATAAACTTATACATGATTTTAAATTGATTTTTTTTATTTTTTATTAAAGTAGATCATAATTGGATGTTGCCTCAAGAAACGTGAAGCGAAAGCCATCCATTTACAAGAAAAGCCTATTTATAGCCGCTCATGCCTTAAAAGGACAAGTTACTCGCTTTTAATGGATTTATAATCTTACAAACAATTTTAAGTTGATTTTTTTTTTCATTTTTAGTTAAAACAGGTCAGAATTGAATGTTTGCCTTCGAAAACTTGAAGCAGAAGCCATCTGTTGACAACAAAAGTCCATTTATTACCATTCATGTCTCCGAAATACTTGTTAGTCACTTTAAATGGTTTTATAGTCTTATAAGTTGATTTTTTTTCATTTTTGTTCAAAACATATCATAATTGGATATTTGACTCGAGAAACATGAACCGAAAGGCATCAGTTGCCAAGAAAAGTCCATTTACAATCATTCAAGCCTTCGAAAGAGTAATTGCTTGTTTTAATTATTTTTATAATCTTATTTATGATTTTAAGCTAAACTATTTTTTCATTTTTAGCTAAAACAGATTATAATTGGATGTTTGTCTCACAAGATGTGAAGTAAAAGCCATCTATTGACAAGAAATATCCATTTATAGTTGCCTATGCCTTCGTAAAGCTAGTTACTCGCTTTAAATGATTTACAGTCTTATAAATGATTTTAAGTTGAATTTTTTTATTCTCTATTAAAACATATTACAATTGGATGTTTTCCCTGATAAATGTGAAGTGGCAGCCATCCATTAATAAGAAAAGTCTATTTATGTCACTCATGCCTTCGAAATGCTAGTTACTCACTTTAAATGGTTTTATAATCTTATAAATGATTTTAAGTTAATTTTTTTTTCATTTTTAGTTAAAACAGATCATAATTGGATGTTTGTCTCGAGAAATGTGTAGCGAAAGCCATCCATTGACAAGAAAAGTCCATTTATAATCACTCATGCATTCGAAATACTAGTTATTCGCTTTAAATGTTTTATAATCTTATAAATGAGTTTAAGTTGAATTGTTTTTCATTTCTTGCCAAAACAAATCATAATTGGATGCTTGCCTTTAAAAACGTAAAGCAAAAGCTATCCATTGACAAGAAAAATCTATTTACAACCTCCCATGCCTTTGAAATACTAGTTAGTCACTTTAAATGGTTTAATAATCTTAAAAATGATTTTGGCCTGAATTTTTTTTATTTTTTATCAAAACAGATCATAATTGCATGTTTTCCTCGATAATCGTGAAGTCAAAGCCATCCATTGACAAGAAAAGTCTATTTATAGCTACTTATACTTTCAAAATACTATTTACTCGCATTCAATGTTTATACAATCTTATAAATGATTTTAAGTTAAATTTTTTTTGTTTCTTGTTAAAACATTCATAATTGGATATTTGCCTCAGGAAACATGAAGTGAAAGCCATCCATTCACAAGAAAAGTCCATTTATAACCATTCATGTCTTAGAAAGATTAGGTGGGGAATCTATTTAGACATAGATATTCCAAGCTCCAATAAACTTAGAATTATTTTTAATCTTATTAAGATAATTCAAGATTATTAACCATAAAATCACTCCACCATAAATTCATAGTTGCACTCTTGGATTAACTATAATTACAAGAAATGATTCGATACTTGATATTAATTATTAGTTATCCAATTACAAACCTGATATTGTGAACCTTTATAACCATCCAATGACAAAAGGTAAAATTATCATTTTATGCTTTATATTAATTTTGTCCCTTAGTCTTAGATTTCATCCAACTAATGATTCAATACTCTAGATCTAATCTTTTGAGTATCAAGATGTGATGAGCAGCTAATTCATTAATCCATTGGGCTCAAATTAATCACCAATCTTCCTAAAATCACTAAAAGTGATGTTATATTATGAACTCCATTATTTAGATATATGTTTCCGGATGTTGACCTCAATTATAATCCCAACATACGTAGTCTAGATCAACGCTTTATGATAGTCATGCTCATAGTATATCAAAGATTATAAGGAGATAAAAAACGAGTCCATTATCCATCAAGATTTTGGTTCTACTATAAACAAATGCATAAGTGTGAAATCAAGATTTAAGTAACAGTTAAGTTTAAATTTGATTCTCATGTGATTCCAGTTCATGTTATAGTGTCATTACTCGAAAGCAACCATTCCAATGATTTGAGACTCATCATTCCATTGAAGTGAATCACATTCGTTTCATTTAAAGTATAATCTGGACATTACAGCCTTATTACAATAAAGTGACTAACTTTATTATATTATTATAAATAATTTTTAGATTAATTAACATACATACCATTATTTACTTGGTCTTTATACAAATGTATTTTAATATTTCAATAGAATCATACTACCTTAATAACTAGATAATGGATGCTTACTTAAAACAAATTCTTTGTTTTATTATTAAAATGTATTTTTATTACAAATAAATTAAATGAAATTAAACATATTATATTTTATCTTTAGTATACCCCTTTAAGCCTATTTTTCCATTTTCTTTGTTCAACCACATAATAATGGAGCCTAGCCTTAAAATAAAATTTTCAATTTTACAACCCTCACTCCTAAGCATCTATATCATTCCTAGAACTACATTGAGTTAGTTGTTGAGAAACATAGAAATAGTTGAAGTTGTTGAAAAATTGAAAAATTCAAAAAAATTAGTAATAAAAATCACCTCAGTACTTATAATACAAAGAAATGAGTTAGAGGGTGTAAAACTGTGATGAAAAAAATAGAATAAAGTGTTGAACAAAAGAAAAGTTCAAAGAGAAGAAAAAGGAGTTACTTGGAGAATGAAAATAAGCTTTATATAGGTCATAGAATTACTATGTTCTTAGGGTAAATTGAGCCAAATTATTATCTTTTATCCTACCTTGACTCCTAGCCATACATTACAAGCTTAATAAAGACCTATTGATCCTTGACTTAGTATTGGTCACATTAGTGAAGAGTGATTAAAAGCAAACTTAGTATTAGTTTGCATTAGTTCTAGTACTAATTTGAAATTTTGCATTGACATAAACTCATCTGAATAAGTATGATGTTCTTCGTAAAAGATTTCACACACACACGGAAATCCATTTAAGAATGAGCTTGCATTTGAATTGAAACATGAATTTGAATGATGTTTATATTTTGCCCTGAGTTGGAGACTTATAGCTATAATTTTGAGGAAATTATGGAGATCATTGATTTGATGCTCTTTGTTTCTAGTTAGTTTGTTTATTTAGGTTGCTTTCATCATTTAAATTATTTTCACTTTTGTTTAGTTTTCTTTTGTGTTTTGCTTGAGAACTAGCAAAATATTAAGTTTGGGGGTGTGAAACTCTATTTTATAGAGTTATTTGGTCTTAATTTCTAATATATTTAGTCTAAGTTTTTGAGATTTAATGTAAATATTAAGAGTTCTTTGTTAAATATATTAACAAATATATGTATGTACACATACATAAATAATGAATAATAGCAGAAGTAAAAATGAATAAGTATAGATATATATTAACTATGATATAACAATAATAGTACCCTTTTGTTTATTGGCAGATAAACATAACAAATCATCATCATCCAATAAGGATCATGACAATAACCTCCAACCATAGCAAATATCAAGCATTTTCCTTCACAAGTTCCCAGCCTTTTTTTTTTCTGGAGTTCTATCTTTTCCTTATGAGTTCTTCCATCCTAAATAGCAGTTTACAATGATATTAATATGATATTTGTTTTCTTAAAATTGCGTTGGGTTGGAGACCCATACGTTTGTTTTTATAAGCAAAATCCTTCTCATTAAAGAGATAACTGCTGCCTCAAAATTAAGGAATTTTCAAAGATAATGGATAATTGTCACGATCTCATTCTATTAATGGCTAGATATCACAATCCCATTAAAACCATATCATTTATCATGGAATCTAAAAGATAGGACCATTATAGAGAATAAGATATTTAAATTTTAAAATTAAAGGTCCAACATTCTCCCACTTGGTCCGAACTTTTATTATACAAATATTTTTATAACATAATAGGCTTATTCCCTATATGCGTAAACAAAAAACAAATGGAATTACATGAATCATGGCAGTAAGTCCTTTATAAATAAGTATTACCTTCCATATATAACAATGCAACCTTTCTTTTTCTAAATAAACTTCATAATATGATATGTTACTATACGAATAAACATTAAATGTTTATTTTGAGTCTTTAAATATTTGTTGTTCTCAAGCATAAATGCGTACAATCGTAAATGAGTAAACAAACAAAAAATAAGAGTTTCATTATGAAGAAAAATGTGCAAGCATATCAACTCAAACAGTAAGTGACATATTGGAAATCAATTTCATTTTCGCCACATGATCCTTGAGCATCTTTGCTGGCATGCCTTTCGTCAAAGGATTTGCAATCATTAACTTAGTATAAATGTGTTCAATAAGCACTTCATTTACTTTAATGTGCTTTCTGATAGCAAGTACTTAATGTCAATGTGTTTACTTCAACTTCCACTCTTATTATTCTTAGCAAAGAACACAACACCAGAATTGTCACAAGACAACTTCAATGGCTTAAAGATTGATTCAACAACTTGAAACTCAAAGATGAA
>NW_018397271.1:140076-154568 GCF_002168275.2 Theobroma umbraticum | reverse complement strand
CAAATACCCTGTGGTGTAGCCTCAAAACAAGAAATAAACTCAACTTCTATGGTAGAAGTAGCAACCAAAGATTGCTTTGCACTTTTCCAAGATATAACTCCTACAGCAAGCATGAAGATATATCTAGATGTTGACTTTTGATAATCCACACAACCAATAAATTTTGAATCCAAATATCCAACAACTTCCAAGATGTCGGATTGTGTATATGTAAGCATGAAATCTTTACTCCCTTAAAGGTACCTCATAGCCCTTTTGAAGCACTTTAATGAATAAGCTTGGATGACTTTGATATCTTCCCAACATTCTAACTACAAATGCAATATTTAGTCTAGTACAGACTTGAGCATACATTAAGCTTCCAATAGCTTATGCATATGGAATATTTTTCATTTGTTCTCTCTCAACTTCACTTTTAGGACATCGGTTCAAATTGAACTTGTCATCCTTCACAATAAGTGTAACATTAGGAGAACAATCTTTCATCCAAAATCTCTCTAAAACCTTATTGATATGGCCTTTTTAAAACAAACCCAAGATACCTTGAAATTTGTCTCCGTGAATCTTGATGCTAATGACATAAGACCCTTTACCCATATCTTTCATGTCAAAATATTGAAAGGGAAATTGTAGAACATTTATCGATAGATAGTTGACAGAATTCAACAGGAAGCATTCTACATCAAATCTATTGATAAATGTTAATCATCTATCAATAAATGAGTCACAGAATTGTATTTTTTGACTTTTTTTGAAGGCTTTTCAAAGGCAGAAAAGTTTCTAAAAGTTATGTAAACTTGTTTTCAAGAAAATGTTATTTGAATTGTGGTTAAATACTCTGTTTCATGAATTTTTTTTAAATGAATTATGAATGGCATGAGATTTCAAGTGCATGTTTTCAAAATACTTTTATCTCCTAGCTTGTCCCTTTCCTGTATCCACTCATAGAGTCTTTGTAACTCACATGTTATTTTCTTTAATTATTTTTGTTTATAGATCCATGATAGCAGATAGAACTTGGTAATAACTAGTGTCAACAGACGTGATTCGTTCTTCTTTCGATAAGTGATTTAGCAGCCATTTGCAAGCTAAAGGTCAAATCATGCTCCGTTGATGATTTGATCTTACCATACGTTTATGTTTACAAACTATGAACATGTTTATGTTAATGTTAATGTTGCCAATGTTTGGGCATTTTACATTGATAATGCTATGAATAAGATTATGATGACGGCTCGAGAGCCTACATGGACACTTGAGGGTGTTGTTGACGTTTAATGTTATTAAGCACTATAACAATGGCACTTGTTGCTATATATGAAATTCTTGAGTTTACATAATTAAGTTGAGAAGTTCCTTAATTGTGTAATGAGTTTTATGAATGCATGCATGATGATATTATATGTTAATGGATGTTATAAGATGCTTCCGCATGCAATGATGAACGTTTAGTGATATTTATGATAAGAGGCTTGCTTAGGCCAAGCAAGCAGGTTATGCTCATCTAGGTCCATGCGCCGGTCATGATCCTTCCAAGAAATAGGATGTGACAAAGTTGGTATCAAAGCTCTAGATTCATAGAGTCTTAGGATTTCTTTCACTATTAGTAGAATGTTTTGAGTCATATGTAGAACTCTTGTTTTTGTTTTGTGTACACAAGCACAAACTAAGAACGGGAGACCTGCATATAATTCCTTGTTTGTTTAACCCTTTTATGTTTAAGAGAGACATGTGTAGTAATGTTGTAAGTCTATATCGTTAAGGTTTATCATATACATATTGACTTTCAATGGTTTTACAATCTTATAAATAATTTTACATTGAATTTTTTTTCATTTTTCATTCAAACAGATTATATTGGATGTTTGCCTTTGGAAACATGAAGTAGAAGCCATCCTTTGACAAGAAAAACCCATTTATAGCCACTGATGGGTTTGAAATACTAGTTACTCACTTTAAATGGTTTTATAAGCTTATAGATGATTTTAGGTTAAGTTTTTTTTAAAAAAACAAATTTTAATTTGATATTTCCCTTAAGAAACATGAAACAAAAGTCATCCATTGACAAGAGAACTCTATTTATAGCCACTCATACCTTAGAAAGACTAGTTGCACACTTTCGATGGTTTTACAATCTTATAAATGATTTTAAGTTGAATTCTTTTTTATTTTTCATTAAAACATATTATAATTCGATGTTTGCCTCTAGAATCGTGAAGTGAAAACTATCCATTGATAAGAAAAGTAAATTTATAGTCACTCATACCTTTAAAATACTATGTACTCGCATTTAATGGTTATACAATCTTAGAAATGATTTTAAGTTGAATTTTTTTTGTTTCTTGTAAAACAGATCATAACTAGATGTTTACCTCGAGAAACATGAAGCGCAAGTCATCCATTAATAAGAAAAGTCCATTTATAGCAACCCATGCCATTGAAATACTAGTTACTCGGTGTAAATAGTTTCATAAACTTATAAATGTTTTTAAGTTGAATTTTTTATATTTTCATTAAAATATATCATAATTGGATGTTTTACTTAGAAAACGTGAAATGAAAAGCATCTATTGACAAGAAAAGCTCATTTATAACCAGTCATGCCTTGGAAAGACTAATTACTCATTTTCAATGGTTTTATAATCTTATAAATGATTTTAAGTTAATTTTTATTTTGGTTAAAACAGATCATAATTGGATATTTGTCTTAGAAAACATGAAGCGAAAGTCATCCATTGACAACAAAAGTCCATTTATAGCCACTCATATCTCTGAAATGCTACTTAGTCACTTTAAAGGTTTTATAATCTTATAAGCTGAATTTTTTTTATTTTTGGTCAAAACATATCATAATTGAATGTTTGACTTAGGAAACATGAACCGAAAGGCATCAATTGACAAGAAAAGTCCATATACAATCAATCATGCCTTCGAAAGACTAATTGCTTGTTTTAAATGGTTTTATAATTTTATTTATGATTTTATGTTGAACCAATTTTTCATTTTTGGCTAAAATAGATCATAATTGGATGTTTGTCTTGTGACATGTGAAGTAAAAGCCATCCATTGACAAGAAATATCCATTTATAGTTACTTATGTATTCAAAGGGCTAGTTACTCGCTTTGAATGATTTATAGTCTTATAAATAATTTTAAATTTAATTTTTTTTATTCTTAGTTAAAACAGTTCACAATTGGATGTTTTCCTTGAAAAACGTGAAGCAAAAGCCATCCATTGATCAAAAAAGTCCATTTATAGTCACTCATATCTTCAAAATAGTAGTTACTCACATTAAATAGTTTTATAATCTTGTAAATGATTTTAATTTGAATTATTTTTCATTTTTAATTCAAACAGATCATAATTGGATGTTTGCCTTGAGAAATGTTGAGCAAAAGCCATCCATTGACAAAAAAAAGTCCATTTATAGCCACTCATGCCTTTGAAATGCAAGTTAGTCACTTTAAATTGTTTTATAATCTTATAAATGATTTTCTTTTAATTTTTTTATTTCTTATCAAAATAGATCAGAATTGCATGTTTTCCTCGAGAAATGTAAAGCGAAAACTATCCATTAACAAAAAAAGTCCATTTACGGTCACTCATGCCTTCGAAATACTAGCAACGCACTTGTAATAGTTTTATAATCTTATAAATAATTTTAAGCTAAATTTTTTTTCATTTTTTTAATACAGATCAGAATTAGATGTTTTCCTCGAGAAACATGAAGCAAAAGCCATCCATTGATAAGAAAAGTCCATTTATAGCCACTCATACCTTCGAAATTCTAGTTACTCACTTTAAATGGTTTTATAATCTTATACATGATTTTAAGTTTAATTTTTTTTCATTTTTCATTAAAAAAAATCATAAGTGGATGTTTGCCTTTGGAAACTTGAAGCAGAAGCCATCGATTGACAAGAAAAGCCTATTTATAGCCACTCATACCTTCGTAATACTAGTTACTCACTATAAATGGTTTTATAATCTTAAAGATTATTTTAAATTGAATTTTTTTTCTTTTTTCACTAAAAAAAATTATAATTGGATGTTTGCCTCATGAAACATAAAACAAAAATCATCCATTTGCAAAAAAAGTCCATTTATAGCCACTCATGACTTGGAAAGACTAATTACTCACTTTCAATGGTTTTACAATCTTATAAATGATTTTAAGTTAATTTTTTTTCATTTTTCATTAAAACATATCATAATTCAATGTTTGGCTCTAGAATCGTGAAGTGAAAGCCATCTATTGACAAGAAAAGTTCATTTATAGCCACTCATACCTTTGAAATACTAGTTGCTCACATTCAAAGGTTATACAATCTTATAAATGATTTTAAGTTGAATTTTTTTCATTTCACATTAAAATAGATCATAATTGGATATTTTCCTTAGAAAACATGAAGTGAAAGCTACCCATTTACAAGAAAGTCCATTTATAGCCACCCATGCCCTCGAAATATTAGTTACTCGTATTAAATGATTTTATAAACTTATAAAAGATTTTAAGTTGATTTTTTTAATTTTTCATTAAAACATATCACAATTGGATGTTTGTCTCAAGAAACGTGAAGTGAAAGCCATCCATTGACAAAAAAAGCCCATTTATAGCCGTTCATTTCTTGGAAAGACTAGTTACTTACTTTCAATGATTTTATAATCTTATAAACGATGTTAAGTTGAATTGGGTTTTTATTTTTGGTTAAAATAGATCGGAATTGGATGTTTGCCTTGGAAAACATAAAGTAAAAGCCATCTATTGACAACAAAAGTCCTTTTACAGCCACTCATGTCTCCAAAATACTAGTTAGTCGCATTAAATGTTTTTATAATCTTATAAGTTGATTTTTTTTCATTTTTGGTCAAAACATATTGTAATTAATTAATAATATTATAATTCAATTCCATTACCAACTTGTTAGGAACTTAATGGGTCACACACAAAGGTTGCAATTTGGATTAAATTGAGAGTGTGATGATTTAAGTTAAACTTAAATCGAATTTTAGGTTTTAACTACTAAGAACCTAATTAAAAGAGTTTAATTAGGTATTGGTTAAATATTATAATTGTTATAATATTAAGGACTTATTAAGCAAATTTTAATAAGTTAAACCTAGATATAAATATCACATTATAGCCACTTTTTTTTGAATAAGGAAGTGGGAAGGAAACAAAATAAAAAGACTCTTTTTCTCTCTTGAGTGCTGCCACTCTTGAGAGGTTTTATATTTATTTTGAGAACTTCTCTTTTGACCATTTGCTAGAAATCAAAGAAGAAAAGAGGACAAATCATTGTCCACTTGATAGCACAAGCCCGTGGCATAAAGCTTTCTCCTTGGGAAGGATCTGTTGCAATCGTGTGTGCATAATTGGAGGCCAAGCGATTGAGTAGCTCAGATTCTTTCACACAAAAGGTGTTCACATTTTGTCACCAAAAGGAATCCATTTGATTATGATATCACTTGAAAAGGTAAAATTTTTCTGATTTTATGTGGTACTTAACTTTACATTAAACAACCAAGGCGATCCAAAGATAGAAGGCATTTTTTATTTTATTATAATTTTTGTTATTCTACTGCGTTGATGCTGTAATCATACTGTTCCTAACATTATAAGATTATAGATGATTTTAAGTTGAATTTTTTTCTTTTTTGATTAAAATAAATTATAATTGGTTGTTTGCCTTGGGAAACATAAAGCAAAAGCCATCCATGAACAAGAAAAGTCCATTTATAGCCACTCATGCCTTGGAAAGACTACTTACTTACTTTCAATGGCTTTACAATCTTATAAATGATTTTAAGTTGAATTTGTTTTTTCATTTTACATTAAAAGATATCATAATTGGATGTTTGCTCTTAGAATCGTGAAGCGAAAGCCAACCACTGACAAGAAAAGTCCATTTATGACCACTCATGCCTTCAAAATATTAGTTACTCATAGTCAATGGTTATACAGTCTTATAAATGAATTTAAGTTAAATTTTTTACATTTCATTAAAACAGATCATAATTGGATGTTTGCCTCAAGAAACATAAAATGAAAACCATCCATTGATAAGAAAAGCCTGTTTATAGCTGCTCATGCCTTGGAAAGACCAGTTACTTGCTTTCAATGGTTTTATAATCTTATAAACGATTTTAAGTTGAATTGTTTTTTTTTATTTTTGGTTAAAATAGATAATAATTCGATGTTTTCCTTGAAAAACATGAAGAGAAATCCATTCATGTCTACGAAATGCTAGTTAGTCACTTTAAGTAGTTTTACAATCTTATTAGTTAATTTTTTTTTATTTTTGGTAAAAACATATCATAATTGGATGTTTGACTCGAGAAACATGAACCTAAAGCCATCAATTGACAAGAAAAGTCTGTTTACAATCATTCATGCCTTCGAAAGACTAATTGCTTGTTTAAAATGGTTTTATAATCTTATTTATGATTTTATGCTAAATGATTTTTTCATTTTTGACTAAAACAGATAATAATTGGATTTTGGTCTCATGACATGTGCAGCAAAAGCCATCCATTGACAAGAAATGTCCATTTATAGTCATCTATGCCTTCGAAAGGCTAGTTACTTGCTTTGAATGATTTACAGTCTTATAAATGATTTTAAGTTGAGTTTTTTTTTGTTCTTGGTTAAAACAGATCACAATTGGATGTTTGCCAAGAGAACGTGAAACGAAAGCCATCCATTGGTAAGAAAAGTCCATTTATAGTCACTCCTGCTTTCGAAATACTAGTTACTCACTTTAAATGGTTTTATAATCTTATAAATGATTTTAAGTTGAATTGTTTTCCATTTTTTGTTAAACAGATCATAATTGGATGTTAGTCTCAGGAAATGTGGAGCAAAAGCCATTCATTGATAAGAAAAGTTCATTTATAATCACTCATGCATTCGAAATACTAATTATTCTCTTTAAATGGTTTTATAATCTTATAAATGATTTTAAGTTGAATTTGTTTTCATTTCTTGTTAAAACAAATCATTCTTGGATGCTTGCCTCTAGAAACATGAATCAAAATCCATCCATTGACAGGAAAAGTCTATTTATAGACACGCATGCCTTCGAAATAATAGTTACTCACATTCAATGGTTATACAATCTTATAAATGATTTTAAGTTGATTTTTTTTATATCTTTTTGCAACAGAACATAATTGGATGTTTACCTCAAGAAATATGAAGTGAAAGCTATCTATTCATATAAAAAGTCTATTTATAGCCACTCATGCCCTCAAAATACTAGTTATTCATTTTAAATGGTTTTATAAACTTATAAATAATTTTAAGTTGATTTTTTTACTTTTCATTAAAATAGATTATAATTGGATGTTTGCCTTGAGAAATGTGAAACGAAAGCCATCCATTGACAAGAAATGTTCATTTATAGTGCCTCATACCTTGGAAAGACCAGTTACTCGCTTTTAATGGTTTTATAATCTTATAAATGATTTTAAGTTTAATTTGTTTTTCATTTTTAGTTAAAATAGATCATAATTGGATGTTTGCCTTGGAAAACATGAAGCGAAAGCCATCCATTGACAACAAAAGTCTAGTTATAACTACTCATGTCTTCGAAATACTAGGTAGTTGCTTTAAGTGGTTTTATAATCTTATAAGTTGAATTTTTTTTTTTTGGTCAAAATATACCATACTTGGATGTTTGACTAGGAAACATGAACCAAAAGGCATCAGTTGACAAGAAAAATCCATTTACAATCATTCATGCCTTCAAAAGACTAATTGCTTGTTTTAAATGGTTTTATAATCTTATTTATGATTTTAAGCTAAACCATTTTTTCATTTTTGGCTAAAATAGATCATAATTGGATGTTTGTCTCATGACATGTGGAGCAAAAGCCATCCATTGACAAGAAATATCTATTTATAGTCGCTTATGCTTCGAAAGACTTGTTACTCATTTTGAATAATTTACAGTCTTATAAATGATTTTAAGTTGAATTTTTTTATTTTTGGTTAAAACATATCACAATTGGATGTTTTCCATGAGAAACGTGAAGTGAAAATCATCCGTGGATAAGAAAAGTTCATTTATAGTCACTCATGCCTTCAAAATACTAGTTACTCAATTTCAATAGTTTTATAATCTTATAAATAATTTTAAATTAAATTTTATTTAGTTTTCATTAAAATATTTCATAATTGGATGTTTGCCTCGTGAAACGTTAAGTGAGAGTATCCATTGACAAGATATGTCCATTTATAGTCATTGATGCCTTTGAAATACTAGTTACTCGCTTTAAATGGTTTTATGAACTTGTAAATGATTTTAAGTTGAATTTTCTTTCATTTTTGGTTAAAATAGATCATCATTAGGTCTTTGCTTCTAGAAACGTGAAGCAAAAGCCATACATTGACAAGAAAAGTTCATTTGTAGTCATTCATGCCTTCAAAATACTAGTTAGTAGCTTTAAATAGTTTTATAATCTTATAAATGATTTTAAGTTGAATTTTTTTCCATTTATGGTTAAAATAGATCATAGTTGGATGTTTACCTTTAGAAATGTGAAGCGAAAGATATCCATTGACAAGAAAAGTTCATTTATAGTCACTCTTGCCTTCAAAGTACTAGTTACTCACTTTAAATAGTTTTATAATCTCATAAGTGATTTTTAGCTGATTTTTTTCCATTTTTAGTTAAAACAGATCATGATTGGATGTTTTCCTTGAGAAATGTGAAACGAAAGCTATCCATTAACAAGAAAAGTCCATTTAGAACCACTCATGCCTTCGAAAGACAAGCTACTCATTTTCAATGGTTTTATAATCTTGTAAATGATTTTATGTGGAATTTTTTTTTCAGTTTTTGCTAAAATAGATCGTAATTGGATGTTTCCCTCAAGAAAAGTGAAGTGAAAGCTATCCATTGATAAGAAAAGTCTATTAATAGACACTCATGCCTTTGAAATACTAGTTACTCGCTTTAAATGGTTTTATAAACTTGTAAATGATTTTAAGTTGATTTATTTTTATTTTTGGTTAAAATAGATCATCATTGGATCTTTGCCTCTAGAAACGTGAAATAAAAGCCATCCATTAACAGGAAAAGTTCATTTATAGTCATTCATACCTTCAAAATACTAGTTGGTCGCTTTAAATAGTTTTATAATCTTAAAAATGATTTTGAGATGATTTTTGTTTTCATTTATAATTAAAACATATCATAATTACATGTTTGCCTCGGGAATGTGATCCGAAAGCTATCCATTGATAAGAAAAGTCCATTTATAGTAACTCATGCCTTCGAAATACTAGTTACTCACTTTAAATGGTTTTATAATCTTATAAATTATTTTAAGCTGAATTTTTATTCATTTGTTACTAAAATAGATCATGATTGGATGTTTGCCTTGAGAAACATAAAGTGAAAGTCATCCGTTGACAAGAAAATTTTATTTATAGCCACTAATCCCTTCGAAATACTAGTTACTCACATTAAATGGTTTTATAATCTTATAAATGATTTTAAGTTAAAATTTAATTTTTCATTAAAACATAATTGGATGTTTGCCTTGAGAAACATAAAGCGAAAGCCATCCATTGAGAAGAAAAGTCTATTTAGAGCCACTTATGTCTTTGAAAGACTAACTACACGCTTTTAACGGTTTTATAATCTTATAAATGATTTTAAGTTGAATCGTTTTCATTTTTTGTTAAAATAGATCATAATTGGATGTTTGCCTCTAGAATAATAAAAAGAAAAAGCTATCCATTGATAAGAAAAGTTTACTTATAGTCACTCATGTCTTCAAAAGGCTAGTTATTTGCTTTGAATGCTTTATAGTTTTACAAATGATTTTAAGTTGATTTTTTTTATTTTTAGTTAAAACAGATTATAATTGGATGTTTGCCTTGAGAAACGTGAAATGAAAGTAATCCATTTGTAAGAAAAGTCAATTTATAGTCACTCACACCTTCAAAAGCCTAGTTGCTCACTTTAAGTGATTTTATAACTTTTAAAATGATTTTAAATTGATTTTTTTTTGTTACAATATATCATAATTTGATATTTACATTGGAAAACATGAAGTGAAAGTCATCAATTGATAAGAAAAGTCCATTTATAGTCATTCATGCCTTTGAAAGCCTAATTAGTTGCTTTAAATAGTTTTATAATCTTAGAAACAATTTTAAGTTGAGTTTTTCTCATTTTTGTAAAAATAGATCATAATTGGATGTTTGCCTCATGAAACATGAAGCGAAAATCATCCATTGATAAGAAAAGTCCATTTAAAGTCATTCATACCTCTGAAATACTAGTTAGTCTCTTCAAATGATTTTGACTTCAATTTTTGTTCATTTTTGGCTAAAACAAAGCATAATTGGATGTTTGCCTTGAGAAATATGAAGCGAAAGCCATCCACTGACAAGAAAAGTCCATTTATAATCACTCATGCCTTCTAAATATAAGTTACTCACTTTAAATGGTTTTGTAATCTTACAAATGATTTTAAGTTAAATTTTTTTTTATTTCTTATTAAAATAGGTTATAATTTGATGCTTGCCTCAAGAAATGTGAGGCAAAAGCCTTCCATTGACAAGAAAAATCTATTTATAGCCACTTATACTTTTAAAATACTAGTTACTCTCCTTAAATAGTTTTATAATCTTATAAATGATTTTGACTCAAATTTTTTTTTTGATTTTTGGTCAACACAAAACATAATTGTATGTTTCCCTCGAAAACATGAAGTGAAAATCATCCATTGAGAAAAAAAGTTCATTTATAGTCACTTATGTCTTTGGAATACTTGCTACTTGCTTTTAATGGTTTTATAATTTTGTAAATGATTTCAAGCTAAATTTTTCATTTTTTATTAAAACAGATCATAATTAGATGTTTTCCTTGAGAAACATGAAATGCAAGCCATCCATTGACAAGAAAAGTCTATTTATAGCCACTAATGCTTTCGAAATAATAGTTGCTCGCTTTAAACGGTTTTATAACCTTATTAATGATTTTAAGTTAATTTTTTTTGTTTTATGTTAAAACGGATCATAAATGGACATTTGCCTTAGAAAATGTGAAGTGAAGTGATCCATTGACAAGAAAATTTCATTTATAGCCACTCATGCCTTTGAAAGACTAGTTGCACGCTTTTAATGGTTTTAAAGGCTTATAAATATTTTTAAGATGAATTTTTTTATTTTTTATTAAAATATATCATAATTGGAAGTTTGTCTCAGAAAACGTGAAGCAAAAGCCATCCATTGATAAGAATAGTCCATTTATAGTCACTCATACCTTGAAAAGCCTAGTTACTTACTTTAAGCGATTTTATAACTTTAAAAATGAATTTAAACTGATTTTTTTTCATTTTTGTTAAAACAGATGATAATTTGATGTTTGCATTTGACAACATGAAGCACAATCCATCACTTTGGGAAGAACAGTCTATTTACTGTCATTCATACCTTCAAAAACCTAATTACTCGCTTTAAATGGTTTTATAATCTTATAAATGATTTTGAGTTGAATATTTTTATTTTTACTTAAAATAGATCATAATTAGACGTTTGTCTCAGGAAATGTGAAGCGAAAATTATCCATTGATAAGGAAAGTCCATTCATAGTCACTTACACCTTTGAAATACTAGTTACTCTCTTTCAATGGTTTTATAATCTTATAAATGATTTTATGTTGATTTGTTTTTCATTTTTCATTAAAATAGATCATAATTGGATATTTGTCTCGAGAAATGTGAAGCAAAAGTCATGCATTGATAAGAAAAGTCTATTTATAACCACTCATGCCTTTAAAATAATAGTTACTTACTTTAAATGGTTTTATAAACTTGTAAATGATTTTAAGTTGAATTTTTTTTCATTGTTGGTTAAAATAGATCATAAGTGGATGTTTGCCTCTATAAACGTGAAGCAAAAATCATACATTGACATGAAAAGTTCATTTATAGTCATTCATACCTTCAAATACTAATTAGTCAGTTTTAATATTTTTATACTCTTATACATGATTTTGAGTTGAATTTTTGTTCATTTGTAGTTAAAACAGATCATAACTAGATGTTTTCCTTGAGAAATATGAAGCAAAACCATCCATTGACAAGAAAAGTCCATTCATAATCGCCCATGCCTTCGAAATACTAGTTACTTGCTTTAAATGGTTTTGTAATCTTATAAATGATTTTAAGTTGAATTTTTTTCATTTCTTGTCACAGCAGATCATAATTTGATGCTTGCCTTAAGAGGTGCAAAGCGAAAGCCCTCCATTCATAAAAAAAAATCTATTTATAGCTACTCATGCCTTTGAAATACTAGTTACTTACTTTAAATAGTTTTATAATCTTATAAATGATTTTGACTTGAATTTTTTTTTTCTTGTTTGGTCTAAACAGATCATAATTCTATATTTTTCTTGAGAAACGTGAAGTAAAAACCATCCATTGACAAGAAAAGTCTATTTATAGTTACTCATATCTTTGAAATACTAGCTACTCACTTTTAATGGTTTTATAATCTTATAAATTATTTTAAACTAAATTCTATTCATTTTTTGTTAAAATAGATCATAATTAGATGTTTTCCTTAAGGAACATAAAGCTAAAGCTATCCATTGACAAGAAAAGTCTATTTATAACCACTCATGCCTTTGAAATACTCGTTACTCGTTTTAAATGGATTTATAATCTTCTAAATGATTTTAAGTTGAATTTTTTTCATTTTTTGTTAAAAGATATTGTAATTGGACATTTGCCTTAAGATACGTGAAGTGAAAGCCATCTATTGACAAGAAAAGTCCATTTATAGCCACTTATGCCCTAGAGAAACTAGTTACTCGCTTTTAATGGTTTTAAAATCTTATTAACGTTTTTAAGTTGAATTTTTTTTATTTTTTATTAAAATATATCATAATTGGATGTTTGCCTTGGAAAATATGATGTTAAAGCCATCTATTGATAGGAATAGTCCATTTATAGTCACTCACGCCTTGAAAAGACTAGTTACTCGTTTTCAATGGTTTCAAAATCTTATATACGCTTTTAACTAGAATTGTTTTTCATTTTTCATTAAAATATATCATAATTGGATATTTGCTTAGAAAAATGTGAAGCGAAAGCCATCCACTGACAAAAAAAGTCTATTTATAGTCACTCATGCCTTGGAAGGCATAATTACTCACTTTCAATGGTTTTAAAATCTTATAAATGGTTTTAAGTTGAATTTTTTTTCATTTTTCATGAAAACAGATTACAATTGGATGTTTGCCTCAAAAAACTTGAAGTGAAAGCCATCCATTGATAAAAATAGTCCATTTATAGTCTCTCATGCCTTGAAAAGCCTAATTACTCGCTTTAAGTGATTTTATAATTTTAAAAATAAATTTAAATTGATTTTTTTTCATTTTTTGTTACAACAGATCATAATTTGATGTTTGCTTTAGAAAACATGAAGCGAAAGCTGTGTGTGAGAAGACAAGTCTATTTATTCTCGTTCACACCTTCAAAAGTTTAATTTTTTTCATCTCTTGTTACAACAGATCATAATTTGACGCTTGCCTTGAGAAGTGCAAAGCAAAAGCCCTCCATTAATAAGAAAATCCATTTATAGCCACTCATGCCTTTGAAATACTAGTTACTCGCTTTAAATAGTTTTATCATCTTATAAATGATTTTCACTTGATTGTTTTTCATTTTTGGTCAAAACATATCGTAATTGCATGCTTTCCTCAGGAAACATGAAGCGAAAATCATCCATTGACAAGAAAAGTCCATTTATGGTCACTCATGGCTTTGAAATACTAGCTACCCATTTGCAATGGTTTTATAATCTTATAAATAACTTTAAGTTGAATTTTTTTTTATTTTTTGTTAAAAAAGATAATAATTGGATGTTTTCCACGGGAAACATAAAGCAAAAGCCATTCATTGACAAGCAAAGTCCATTTATAGCCACTCATGCCTTCAAAATGCTAGTTACTCATTTTAAATAGTTTTATAATCTTATAAATGATTATAAGTTGAATTTTTTATATTTTTCATTACAATAGATCCTGATTGGACGTTTGCCTTGAGAAACGTGAAGTGAAAGCCATCCATTGGCAAGAAAAGTTAAATTATAGCCACTCATGCCCTTGAAATACTAGTTAGTCACTTTAAACAGTTTTATAATCTTATAAATGGTTTTAACCTAAAATTTTTTTCATTTTTCATCAAAACAGACCATAATTGGATGCTTACCTCAAAACACATGAAGCGAAAGCCATACATTGGCAAGAAAAGTCTATTTATAGCCCCTCATGACTTTGAATGACTAGTAACTCACTTGAAATGGTTTTATAATCTTATAACTGATTTTGAGTGGAATTGTTTTTCATTTTTGGTTTAAGCATATCATAATTGGATGTTTGTCTTGGGAAATATGAAGCGAAAGCCATCCATTGACAAGAAAAGTCTATTGGCTACATTAGTTTTTTATGATAATAAAACATTCCC
>NW_018397271.1:139418-139675 GCF_002168275.2 Theobroma umbraticum | reverse complement strand
CAAAGTAACGAGCAAAACTGCTCCCAAACTATTTCCAATGATCAGAATCTATCTAGCTGCCATCAGAGTTGATTTTTCAAGTATAAAAAGCCTTCTCAACAGCCAAGAATTAGATTTAAAAGGCTTCTAAGATCAAAAAGAGCTCAAAAACCTCAAGAACACTCTACATACTTTCTGCACTTCACTCTAATTTTTGTAACAGGGTTAAGAACTTCATCTTGTACCATCAGATCAGGTTAGTGATCATAGGTACCTCT
>NW_018397271.1:139113-139318 GCF_002168275.2 Theobroma umbraticum | reverse complement strand
AAAATCTATAGTTGCTAAGGGACAATCTACAAACAGACCACCTTTGTTTGATGAATCAAACTACCCTTATTGGAGCACTAGAATGTCAATCTCTATAAGAGCAATAAATTATGAAATGTGTGATGTCATAACTGATGGACCCTTCATTCCTTCAACCAAAAATGTAATGACAAATGAAATGATCCATAAGCCAAGGTCTAAATGG
>NW_018397271.1:138896-139030 GCF_002168275.2 Theobroma umbraticum | reverse complement strand
AACTCCCACTGAGTTCAACAAAGTGTCAAGCTGTACCACAGCTAAACAAGTGTGAGAAAAACTTAGGATTATCCATGAAAAGACTTCTCAAGTTAAGGAGTCCAAAATAGCTCTCCTAACACACAACTATGAAA
>NW_018397271.1:138279-138524 GCF_002168275.2 Theobroma umbraticum | reverse complement strand
TGAAGAATTGGCTATGGTGGCAAGAAGATTTAGAAAACTTATGGGACAAAGAGGCAGAAGATTGGCTAAGAGAGGGTACAAAAGAGATCAAGGTTCTTCATGGAGAACAAAAAATAAAAATGAGTCTAACAAAAAAGAGGAGCTTATATGCTTTGAATGCAAGAAGCCTGGACACTTCAGGTCTAAATGCCCCTTGTTGAAGGAAGAAACTTCCAAGAAAAACAAAAAATCAAAGAAGGAAATGG
>NW_018397271.1:137524-138269 GCF_002168275.2 Theobroma umbraticum | reverse complement strand
CTGGTCAGACAGTGATGTTTCAAATTCAGATACTGAAGAAGAGAAAGTGGAAGAAAGAGCAAATCTATATCTGATGGCAAGAGATGATGAACTTGAGGTATGTTCTGACATTTCTATGGATGAACTTCAAGATGAATATGACTTTCTTTGTGATGAGTTTGAAAAACTTGCATCAAAATACAAGGCTTTGAAAAGAAATACCTCATCTCTTGAGAATGATTTAGAAAAGATAAATCATGATTTCTACTCTGTTCTAAAACAACGAAATTTACTTCAAACTGAACTTGAACACTCAAAAACAGATTATAAAATTTTGAGATTGGAATTAGAAGATAGGACTGAAGCTTTGCAAAAAGCCATTGATGAAAATACTGCACTAAAGAATGCAAGAAATGAAACACCACAAAGAAACACATATTTCAAGAAAAACCCTACTAATGTTTCTTCTAGGTGTTATATTATAAACTTGGTCACCTATCCTATAATTGTTATAGAAATAGAAGCATGTAGAAAATAGAAAGGATTTAGGTTCCAAAAGAATCCTATGTAGCAGCTAACCTTCAAGGACCCATCAAGGTATGGGTACCGATTAAGAAAAATTGAAAATCTGTCTTGTAGGTTGAGCCTAATCAAAAAGATTCATGCTCAAAAGCTCAACTAAAGGAGAAGCAACCGTGGTACATGGACAGTAGCTGCTCAAGACACATGACTGGAAATGAAATGCTATTTGCTCAGCTGGATAAGA
>NW_018397271.1:136513-137320 GCF_002168275.2 Theobroma umbraticum | reverse complement strand
TTCATATAAATGTGAAGTGATAAATATTAGTACTAATAGAGTTTCATTCGTAGGAATTAGAATTAAGAATATGTATGTTATATTTTTAGAAGATTTTGAGGCCAATTGTGAAATATGTCTTATGGCAAATGATGAAAGTAATAGTTGGCTATGGCATAGAAGACTTAGACATGTGAGCATACATACTATCTCAAAATTGATGAGAAAAAATTTAGTTACAGGACTACCTAAACTTAGATATGAAAATGATTAGATTTGTGATGCATGTCTACTAGGTAAACAAGTCAGAACATCTTTCAAAACCAAAAAGATTATTTTCGCTTCTAGACCTCTTGAGTTGCTACATATCGATTTATTTGGTCAAATAAATACAACTAGCCTAGGAGGCAAATCATATGGCTTTGTGATAGTTGATGACTACTCCAGGTACACTTGAGTCTACTTCCTTGCTCATAAAAATGATGCACTGCTTGCTTTTGTGAATCATTGTAAGAAAGTTTAAAATGAAAAAGGACTTGTCATTGTTAGTATTAGAAGTGATCATGGAGGAAAATTTGAAAGAGATGATTTTTAAAACTTTTTCAATGAAAAAGGGAAAAATCACAACTTTTCTGCACCTAGAACACCCCAACAAAATGGAGTTATAGAAAGGAAAAACAGAACCTTAAAAAAATGGCTAGAACCATGCTTTGTAAAAACAATCTACCTAAATATTTTTAGGTAGAAGCTGTCAATACAGCAGCATATATTCTCAATAAAGTATCAATAAGGGCCATGATATCAAAAACACCATATGAATTGTATAAA
>NW_018397271.1:136142-136346 GCF_002168275.2 Theobroma umbraticum | reverse complement strand
GCAGAGGACTTAAAAAGACAAATGGAAGAAATGAGCTTAGAAAATAAGAAAAATTGTGAAAATGATCCACATGGAAGAGAAGTAGAACCTCCACCCTTAGAAACACTACAAAGAATTGAAAATCAACACATTAATCTTTCAAAGAACTGAAAATACTTGAAAGATCATCCATAAGAACATATTTTAGTTGTTCTTTCACAAGGT
>NW_018397271.1:135751-135934 GCF_002168275.2 Theobroma umbraticum | reverse complement strand
TCAAATCGAGCCTAAGAGCTTTGAAGAGGCAGAAAAAGAAGAAAGCTGGATATTTTCTATACAAGAAGAGCTTGATCAATTTAAAAGAAACCAAGTGTGGACATTAGTTTTTAGACCAATAAATCACCCAATTGTTGGCAAAAATTAGGTGTTTAGAAATAAGGTAGATGAGCAAGGTAATGT
>NW_018397271.1:135629-135741 GCF_002168275.2 Theobroma umbraticum | reverse complement strand
AAAGCAAGGTTAGTGGCACAAAGATATAACCAAGAAGAAGGTATTGACTATGATGAAACATTTGCTTCTGTTGCTAGAATAGAAGCCATAAGATTATTACTTGCATTTGCAT
>NW_018397271.1:135457-135619 GCF_002168275.2 Theobroma umbraticum | reverse complement strand
CTTCAAACTATTTCAAATGGATGTGAAAAGTGCTTTTTTAAACGGTCTTATTCAAGAAGAAGTTTATGTTGAACAACCTCCTGGATTTGAGGACTTTCAAAACCTAGATTATGTTTTCAAACTATATAAGGCATTATATGGATTAAAACAAGCTCCAAGAGC
>NW_018397271.1:135198-135314 GCF_002168275.2 Theobroma umbraticum | reverse complement strand
TATAGTTCAAATTTATGTGGATGATATTATATTTGGTGCTACTAATAAGGATTTATGTAAGAACTTTGCTGAAAAAATGCAATGTGAATTTGAAATGAGCATGATGGGTGAACTAA
>NW_018397271.1:135043-135188 GCF_002168275.2 Theobroma umbraticum | reverse complement strand
TGGCCTTCAAATCAAACAATGCAAAAAGAGGATCTTCATTAGTCAAGAAAGATATATTCAAGACATACTAAAGAAATTTGATATGCTGAAACTGAAATCAATCAGCACACCAATGAGCCCCTCCATCAAACTTGATGCAGATGAG
>NW_018397271.1:116609-134565 GCF_002168275.2 Theobroma umbraticum | reverse complement strand
AAAAGCACTAGAGGCACATGTCAGTTTTGAGGAGATATGTTTGTGTCATGGTCAAGTAAGAAACAAAACTCAGTTGCTCTCTCCACAATTGAAGTTGAATATATATCTTTAGGCAGTTGTTGTGCTCAGATTTTATGGATCAAACAACAATTAGAAGACTTTGGATTGACTATGTATAATGTACCAATATTTTGTGACAACAAAAGTGCAATTAATATCTCAAAAAATCCAATTTAGCACTCAAGAATGAAGCACATTGAGATTAGACACCATTTTGTTAGAGACCATGTGCTTAAGGGAGACATTAAGATTGAATTTGTCAGCACCTTGCATCAATTAGCTAATCTATTTACCAAACCCATAAATGAGAAAAGATTTGATGAAATTAGGAGAAATCTAGGAATGGCTAGTGTTCAAGAGCTATGAGAAAAAAAATTTTACATCACTTTGGGAAGACAGTATACACTTAGTTGATTAAGAGCTTCACTTAGTCAACTAAGAGCATTCTGTCTCTAGTAGTAAAAGACATAGACAGTAAAGGGAAAGAATTAATCTAACAACAAGGCCTAAGTAAAATAATAAAGAAATAAAAGGAGAAAAATAGGTAAAGAGAAGGCAAAGGAAAATTGAACCAAAAATGAAAAAAGAAGGAAACTCTAAATTTTTGAAATAAATAAATTTTCTACATTTAAAAGGGTCTGACATTTTCTATGGGAAAAATCTCTTCTTTAACTCACTCTCTTCTCACTTTCTCTCTTCAGAAACGGATCCCCCTAAAAATGAAAAACCCATTTCTCCCAAATCTCTCAAACCATAAAATCTGAAACTTCCAAAATCAATGGCAAAATCTTCCATGCCCAAGGAAACTCTGGAAAAGAAGAAAGGGAAATGACCCATGGGAGAAAGCTCATAGTTTGAAACTCAGAAAAAGAAAAAAGAAGATGAATCGGCTGTAGTGACTGTGATGAAACAGAAAATAAAGAAGAAGAAAGATAAAGGAAAATCTACAACAAAAGGTAACTCTTCTTCTCAAAAGTTCAGAAATAAAGCTCATGAAGATAGGTTTAGAAAAATAAAAAATGCACCCATCTCTTACGAAAAATTCATTAACTGGGACAGTTTCAATGAAGTTCTAGAAATTAAGGAAGGATCATTAGAACACTTTGAAGAAATGAAATTAAAGGGATTTAGCGTCTTGAAGAAAAGAACTTATAATGCCAGTTTAGTGAAAGAATTCTATGCTAGAATAGGATAGGGTAAAGATGAATTAGATGACCTTGAGGAGTTTGTGGATAACTGTCTCAATGTCTACTTGAATGGGAAGGAATTTGTGATTTCTACTACTGATTTAAGGGAATTATTAAGTATAGAATGCGATGAGGGAAATTTTGAAATTCCCGAAGATTATGATCCTTCACTCTTATGGGAGATGATCATTGGAAAAACTAAAAGATTATCTTCTAAAAGCTATGCGAGTTTCATCAAAAGCCCTCAAACACAAATACTGTATTACTTCATAGCTTCAACAGTCCATGGGAGAGGAGGTAGCTTTAGCTATGTAAGTCTGCAAGACCTATGGATGATGCAATTTGCTTTTAATGCATTTGCTTTTAATTTAGGGAGGTTTATGATTGAAAGAATGAGAGGGACATGTAGAGTTGATAAAATCCATCTACCTTATGGAAATCTGATTAGCTCCTTGGTCAAGAGAAAGGGAATTTAGAGCTCCAAATACGAGATAGATCAAGTAAAAAGCAGGGACCAAGCCATCTATGTAGGACGTTTGTCCAAGATGGGGTACAAGCCATATGGAGAGACCTTTTTCAAGACCCCCAAGGGCACTCAGAAGGGTGAGCAAGCCACTCCCACTGAAGCAAGACCAGCACCCTCTCAAATCTCAAATGAAATGATTCTGAACTTGCTCATGAGGATAGATAGAAAGCTAATTGACCAGGGCACTAGAATAAAGAAAATTGAAGAAAAGCTTCAAGAGCTGAGAACTCCGATGAATGACAAAAGGGAATCTTCTTCAGTCTCTGCAACTGAACATGCTCCTATAGCACCAAGTCCACATCCAGCAGGGCAAGTGAATAAGAGTCCCAATTTTTAAACTGAGGAGAACGAGCCAGAACCTGGTCAAGCAAAGAAAATGCACACTGTGGAATCTGAACTTGAAAAGAAAGATAGTATAAACACAGAGGTGATTGGATCTCAACTACATGAGGAAACACAAGAAGTAGAGTCTTCCCCACCAAATTCTGAAGAAGTTTTCATCATGGATGTCTTCCAACAGATGGTGAGGGAAGAACAGGCTAAAAAGGAAGTAGCTAAAGCCACAACACAAAAACCAACACTTTCAACAAGATCTCTTGAATCTGTTCAAAAAGGTAATCAAATTGAGAAATAGAAAGAGGAAGCCGCTATACCTGTACAAACTGCAGCTGCATCTACTGGCAGGGGGAGAAAAACCATGGCTACCAAGACTAAGTTTCCCAAAAGAAGAATGTCATCTAGGATAGCCGAAAAAGCTAAACCTCCTCTAGTCAAGTCTACTATCCAGGATCCTCTCATAATCTCAGACACATCCTCTTTTGACTCTTCATCCGAAGAATCCTCTCCTTTAACATCCCCTGAACCTCTCAACATCTTCTATAGAACCAATGAATCTACCCCTTTTGACTCCTCTTAAGCTTGTTTCTATTTTGCTGATGACAAAAAATGAGAGAAATTTAGGTTAGGGTAGAAGTTCTTAGAAATTTAGGGGCATTTTAGAAAAGCTGATTTTGATGATGCTAAACTATATATGACAACATTTTAATTACTGATGGATATTTTGTTACTGATATATGAATGTTGAAATTATTTTATATACCTTTGTGCTTAATGCAAATGTCATTGATTATTGATATTGGTATGAATATGGATTGGTAGTAATATACTGGTGATAAATTGTTACAATGAGAATGGTATTCGGTCACCCATCATCAGATCTGGAAGCTTGAATAAAGTTACTGTGTTAAAACATATGAATTTGTATTTGTTATTCCTTCCAAGATACAGATAAAAAAAATATGCTGACTTGTTTAGTTGGATGGTAAAATAACTTGAAAAGACCATGCATATACTAAGGGGGAGCACACACTCAGGGGGAGAAATCCAAATCTGGTGCAAAACAAAAATAACAAATAGACATTGTGTATTTAATCAAGTAATGTTTTTTCATCATCAAAAAAGGGGGAGACTGTTGGCTCCATTAGTTTTTGATGATAATAAAACATTCCCATTTATCTATGTCTAACCTTTCTACTTGAGTGTGTAGTACAAATATATTTAATAATTAGTTGATCATTCAAAAGACAATATCAAAACTAATAAGGAGCTATAAGTGAGCAATGAAATGAGAAGCCTCTAAGTTGAATAATCAAGGGAGTGGGTTGGATAAAACTCAAAAGAGAAGCTACCGGGTTCAAGCAAATCGTGAAACAGAGAGCACTTAGTCGACCAAGAGATAGAGTTAGTTGACTAAGAGCTTACTGCCAGAAACTGGGATCAGAGACAGAAACGACCCAATCGACTAAGAAGTTATGTTAATTGACTAAGAAGCTACTGCCAGAAATGCTCAAAGACAAAGCCTATTGCAAGAAACTGAGTTCAGAGATAGAGACAACTTAGTCGACTAAGTGATAACGATTAGTTGACTAAGAGCATTCCGTCTGGCAGTGTGAACTGAACGTTAAAAGACAAAGAAATGGGCAAAACTGCTCCCAAATTATTTCCAACGATCAGAATTTGTCTAGTTGCCATCAGAGTTCATTTTTCAAGTACAAAAAGCCCTCCCAACAGCCAAGAATTAGATTTAAAAGGCTTCCAAGATCAAAAAGAGCTCAAAAACCTCAAGAACAATCTGCATACTTTCTACACTTTTCTCTAATCTTTGTAACAGAGTTAAGAACTTCATCTTGTACCATCAAATCAGGTTAGTGATCATAGACACCTATTTATTTCTCTTCTCCTTAATTGCTTAGAGTGTGCGAGACACTCTAAAGGGATTAATAAAGCTTGGGTTAGCTTGATTAAGTGCATAGGTTCTAACTAAGTGTAGAAAAGTTAGTTTTTGGGTTTTGGTTGATCCTGAGAAAAACCATTGTTGAAGGTTGTGGCTGAGCCTTTGAAAAACCATTGTAAAAGCTTGGTGAAAGCTTGGGAATTTCACTATTTATAGTGATTTGGTTTGAAAGTCCTTGGTTGAACAATCAAGGTAGTGTATGTAGGTCTTTGACTGAACCACTATAAATCTTTGCGTATTGTCTTCCCTGTTTTATTTTTCACTTCATTCTTTGTTAGATTATTCCATATCTTGCATTCAACTTCCCATCTTTGAACTTTAACTTGCCCTCAATTAGAGGTCAAATTTAGTAAGAGCCAAAAAGTTTTATTCACTACCCCTCTAGCACATTTATTTGGGATCAACAAAGTCCATATATAGTCACTCATGCCTTCGAAATGATAGTTACTCACTTGAAATGGTTTTAAGATCTTATAAATGATTTTAAGTTGAAGTTTTTTATTTTTCTTTAAAACAGATCATGATTGGATGTTTGCTTTGAGAAACATGAAGCAAAAGCCATCCATTGAGAAAAAAAATCCTTTTATAGCCACTCATGCCTTGGAAAAGACTAGTTACTCGCTTTCAATGGTTTTAATTTTATAAATGATTTTATGTTGGTTTTTTTTTCAATTTTCATTAAAATAGATCATAATTGGATGTTTACGTCGAGAAACGAGAAGCGAAACCCATCCATTGACAAGATATGCCCATTTATACTCACTCGTGCCTTTGAAA
Source organism: Theobroma umbraticum (assembly GCF_002168275.2). Taxonomy (NCBI): domain Eukaryota; kingdom Viridiplantae; phylum Streptophyta; class Magnoliopsida; order Malvales; family Malvaceae; genus Theobroma; species Theobroma umbraticum. Next base: position 129,722 of record NW_018397271.1, on the reverse strand, counting down.
TACCAGTTACTCGCTTTGAAATGGTGTTATAAAAGTTGAATTTTCTTTTATTTTTGGTTAAAATAGATCATCATTGGATCTTTGCTTCTAGAAATGTAAAGCAAAAGCATCGATTGACAAGAAAAGTTCATTTGTAGTCATTTGTATCTTCAAAATACTTGTTACTTGCTTTAGATGGTTTTATAATCTTAAAAGTGATTTCGAGTTGAATTTTTTTTCATTTTTAGTTAAGGCAGTTCATAGTTGGATGTTTTCCTTGAGAAATATGAAGCAAAAGCCATCCATTGACAAGAAAAGTCCATTTATAGTCACTCATACCTTCGAAATACTAGTTACTCACTTTAAATAGTTTTATAATCTGATAAATGATTTTTGGTTGACTTTTTTCCATTTTGGTTAAAACAGAACATGATTGGATGTTTGCATTAAGAAAGGTGAAGTGAAACCCATCCATTGACAAGGAAATTTTATTTATAACCACTCATACCTTCGAAAGATTAGTTACTTACTTTGAATGGCTTTATAATCATGTAAATGATTTTATGTTGAATTGTTTTTCATTTTTAATTAAACTAGATCGTAATTGGATGTTTTTCTCAAAAAACATGAAATGAAAGCCATGCATTGACAAGAAAAGTCCATTTACAGCAATTCATGCCTTTGAAATACTGGTTACTAGCTTTAAATTGTTTTATAAACTTGTAATTGATTTTAAGTTGAATTTTTTTTTATTTTTTGTTAAAACATATCATAATTGGATCTTTGCCTCTAGAAACATGAAGCGAAAGCCATCCATTAACAAGAAAAGTTCATATATAGTTATTGTTACCTTCAAACTACTAGTTAGTTCCTTTAAATGATTTTATAATCTTAAAAATGATTTTAAGTTGATTTTTTTCTTATTTGTGGTTAAAACAGATCATAATTGGATGTTTGCCTTAGGAAATATGATGCGAAAGCCATCCATTGGTAAGAAAAGTCCATTTATTGTCACTCATACTTTCGAAATACTAGTTACTCACTTTAATTCGTTTTATAATCTTATAAATGATTTTACGTTGAATTTTTATTCATTTCTTGTTAAAATAGATCACGATTGGATGTTTGCCTTGGAAAACATGAAGCGAAAGCTATCTATTGAAAAGAAAAGTCTATTTATAGCCACTCATGCCTTGGAAAGGCTGATTACTCATTTTTAATTGTTTTACAATCTTATAAATGATTTTAAGTTGAATTTTTTTCTTTTTTTGTTAAAACATAATTGCATGGTTGCCTCGAGAAACGTGAAGCGAAAGCCATCCATTAATAAGAAAAGTCCATTTATAGCCACTCATGCCTTTGAAAGACTAGTTACTCGCTTTAAATGGTTTTATAAACTTGTAGATGATTTTAAGTTGAATTTCTCTTTTTCTTATTAAAACATATCATAATTGGATCTTTGCCTCTAGAAACGTGAAACGAAAGTCATCCATTGACAAGAAAAGTTCGTTTATAGTCATTCCTACCTTCAAAATACTAGTTAGTCGCTTTAAATAGTTTTATAACCTCAAAAACGATTTTGAGTTGAATTTTTTTATATTTTTGGTTAAAACAGATCATAATTGGATGTTTGCCTTAGGAATTTTGATGCAACAGCCATCCATTGACAAGAAAAGTCCACTTATAGTCACTCATGCCCTCATAATACTAGTTACTCACTTTAATCATTTTATAAGCTTATAAATGTTTTTAAGTTAAATTTTTATTCATTTCTGGTTAAAATAGACCATGATTGGATGTTTATCTTAGGAAACGTCAAGAGAAAGCTATCCATTGACAAGAAAAGTCCATTTATAGCCACTTATCCCTTCGAAATACTAATTACTCACTTTAAATGGTTTTATAATCTTGAAAATGATTTATGTTGAAATTTTTTCATTTTTTGTTAAAAGATAATTGGATGCTTGCCTTGAAAAACATAAAGCAAAACTCATTCATTGACAAAAAAAGTCTATTTATAGCCACTCACACCTATGAAAGACTAGTTACTCACTTTCAACGGTTTTATAATCTTATAAATGATTTTAAGTTAAATTTTTTTTTATTTTTCATTAAAACAGATCATAATTGGATGTTTGCCTCTAGAATCATGAAATGAAAGCCATCCATTAACAAGAAAAATCCACTTATGGTAACTCATACCTTCGAAAGGCTAGATACTCGCTTTGAATGATTTATAGTTTTACAAATGATTTTAAGTTCACTTTTTTATTCTTTTTTCATTAAAACAGATCATAATTGGATATTTGCCTTGAGAAAAGTGAAGCGAAAGTCATTCATTTATAAAAAAAGTCTATTTATAGTCACTCACACCTTCGTAAGCCTAATTACTCGCTTTAAGTGATTTTATAACTTTTAAAATGATTTTAAATTGATTTTTTTTATTTTTTATTTAAACAGATCATAATTTGATGTTTACACTGGAAAACGTGAAGTGAAAGCCAGCAATTGACAAGAAAAGCTCATTTATAATCATTCATGCCTTTGAAAACTTAATCCCTCACTTTAAATTATTTTATAATCATGATTGGATGTTTACCTTGTGAAACATGAAGTGAAAATCATCCATTGATAAGAAAAGTCCATTTATAGTCACTCATGCCTTTGAAATACTAGTTAGTCCCTTCAAATGGTTTTATAATCTTATAAATAATTTTGAGTTGAATTTTTGTTCATTTTTTATTAAAACATATCATAGTTAGATGTTTGCCTTAGGAAATGTGAAGCAAAAGCCATCCATTGGTAAGAAAAGTCCATTTATAATCACTCATGCCTTCGAAATGCGAGTTACTTTAAATGGTTTTGTAATCTTACAAATGATTTTAAGTTGAATTCTTTTTATTTCTTGTTAAAACAGGTCATAATCTGATGCTTACCTCGAGAAACGTGAGGCAAAAGCTTTCCATTGAGAAGAAAAGTCCATTGATAGGCACTAATGCCTTTGAAATATTAGTCATTTTAAATGGTTTTATAATCTTATAACTGATTTTGACTTGAATTTTTTTTTTCATTTTTTGTCAAAACAGGGCATAATTGTATGTTTCCCTCAAGAAAATGTGAAGCAAAAGTTTATTTATAGTAACTTATGTCTTCGAAATACTAGCTACTCGCTTTTAGTGGTTTTATAATCTTATAAATGATTTTAAGCTGAATTTTTATTCATTTTTTGTTAAAATAGATCATAATTAGATATTTTTCTTGGTAAACATGAAGCAAAAGCCATCCATTGACAAGAAAAACCACTTATGCCTTTGAAATGCCAGTTACTCGCTTTAAATGGTTTTATAATCTTATAAAAGATTTTAAGTTGAATTTTTTTATTTTATGTTAAAACAGATCATAACTTGATGTTGGCCTTGAGAAATATGAAGGGAAAGCCATCCATTGACAAAAAAAATCCATTTAGAGTCCTCATGCCTTTGAAATACTAGGTACTCACTTTAAATGGTTTTATATTCTTATAAATGATTTTACGTTAAATTTTTTTATTTTTCCTTAAAATAGATCATGATTGGATGTTTGCCTCAGAAAACGTGAAGCAAAAGCCATCCATTATTAAGAAAAGTCATTTATAGCCACTCATGCCTTGGAAAGACTAGTTATTCGCTTTCAATAGTTTTTATCTTATAAATGATTTTATGTTGAATTCTTTTTTAGTTTTTGTTAAAATATATCATAATTGGATATTTGCCTTAAGAAACGTGAAGCGAAAGCTATCTATTGATAAAAAAAGTCTATTGATAAAAAAAGTCTATTTATAGTCACTCATACGTTCAAAGTACTTATTACTCACTTTAAATAGTTTTATAATCTTAGAAGTGATTTTTAGTTGATTTTTTTTTCACTTTTGGTTAAAACAAATCATGATATAATGTTTGCCCTAAGAAACAAGAATCGAAAGCCATTTATTGACAAGTCTATTTATAAACACTCATGCCTTCAAAAGACTAGTTACTCACTTTCAATGGATTTGTAATCTTGTAAATGATTTTATCTTAAATTTTATTTTCAGTTTTCATTAAAATGGATGGTAATTGGATGTTCCCTTGAGAAACATGAAGTGAAAGCCATCCATTGATAAAAAAAGTTCATTTATAGCCACTCATGCCTTTGAGATACTAGTTACTCCCTTTAAATTATTTTAAAAACTTCTAAATGATTTTAAGTTAAATTTTTTTTCATTTTTGGTTAAAACAAATCTTAATTGGATCTTTGCCTCTTGAAATGTGAAGTGAAAGCAATCCATCGACAAAAAAAGTTCATTTATAGTCATTCTGACCTTCAAAACAGTTAGTCACTTTAAATGGTTTTATAATCTTAAAAATGATTTTGAGTTGAATTTTTTTTCATTTTTCATTTAAACAGATCATAATTGGATGTTTGCCTTGGAAAATGTGATGTGAAAGTGATCTATGGACAAGAAAAGTCCATCTATAGTCATTCATGCCCTTGAAATACTAGTTACTCACTTTAAATGGTTTTATAATCTTATAAATGATTTTAAGTTAAATTTTTATTCATTTCTTGTTAAAATAGATCATGATTGGATGTTTTCCTCTAGAAACATGAAGTGAAAGTGATCCATTGATAAGAAAAGTCCATTTATAGCCACTCATCCTTTCGAAATACTAGTTACTCACTTTAAGCGACTTTATAATTTTATAAATGACTTTGACCTGAATTTGTTTTAATTTTTCATTAAAACAAATCATAATTGGATGTTTGCCTTAGGAAATGTGAAGTGAAAGCCATCCATTGGTAAAGAAAGTTCATTTATATCCCTTCATACCTTGGAAAGACTAGTTACTCTTTTTAAATGGTTTTATAATCTTATATATGATTTTGAGTGGAATTTTATTTTATTTTTAGTTAAAACAAATCATAATTGGATGTTTACCTTGCGAAATGTGAAGTGAAAGCCATCTATTAACAAGAAAAATCCATTTATAGTCACTCATGCCTTTGAAATACTAGTTACTCACTTTAAATGGTTTTATAATCGTATAAATGATTTAAGTTGAATTTTTTTCATTTCTTGTTAAAACAAATCATAGTTGCATGCTTGCCTCTGAAAACGCAAAGCAAAAGCTATCAATTGACAAGAAAAGTCTATTTATAGCCACTTATGCCTTTAAAATGCTAGGTAATCAATTTAAATGATTTTATAATCTTATAAATGATTTTGACTTGAATTTTTTTATTTTTTGTCAAACTAGATCATAATTATATCTTTCCCTTGGAAAACGTGAAGTAAAAACTATCCACTGACACGCAAAGTTCATTAATGGTCACTCATCCCTTCGAAATACTAGCTATCCACTTGTAATGGTTTTATAATCTTATAACTGATTTTAAGCTGAATTTTTTATAGCCATCCATTGACAAGAAAAGTCCATTTATAGCCACTTATGCCTTCGAAATACTAGTTACTCACTTTAAATAATTTTATAATCTTATAAATGATTATAAGCTGAATTTTTTATATTTTTTATTAAAACAGATCATAGTTAAACGTTTGCGTCAAGAAACGTAAAGCAAAAGCCATCCATTGACAAGAAAAGTCCAATTATAGCCACCCATCCATTTGAAATAATAGTTAGTCACTTTAAACAGTTTTACAATCTTATAAATGATTTTGACCTGAATTATTTTTTATTTTTTATTAAAACATATCATAATTAGATATTTACCTTGAGAAACTTAAAGCGAAAGCCATCCATTGGTAAGAAAAGTCTACTTATAGCCCCTCATGACTTGGAAAAACTAGTTACTTACTTTAAATGGTTTTATAATCTTATAAATAATTTTGAGTGAATTTTTTTTTCATTTTTGGTTAAAGCATATCATAATTGGATGTTTGCTTCATGAAAGGTGAAGCCAAAGCTATCCATTAATAAGAAAGTGCATTTATAGTCACTCGTGCCTTCAAAATACTAGTTACTCACTTTAAATGGTTTTATAATCGTATAAATGATTTTAAGTTGAATTTTTTTTATTTTTCTCTAAAACAAATCATGATTGGATGTTTGCCTTGAGAAATACGAAGCGAAAGCCATCCATTGACAAGAAAAGTCCATTTATAGACACTCACACCTTGGAAAGACTAGTTACTCGCTTTTAATGGTTTTAATCTTATAAATGATTTTATGTTGGATTTTTTTTTCAGTTTTTGTTAAAATAGATCATAATATGGATGTTTACCTTGAGAAACAACAAGCGAAACCCATCCATTGGCAAGGTATGCCCATTTATAGCTATTCATGCCTTCGATAAACTAGTTACTCATTTTAAATAGTTTTATAAACTTGTAAATGATTTTAAGTTGAATTTTCTTTCATTTTTTGTTAAAACAGATCTTCATTCGATCTTTGCTTCTAGAAACGTGAAGAGAAAGCCATCCACTAACAAAAAAAGTTCATTTATAGTCATTCATGCCTTCAAAATACTAGTTAGTAGCTTTAAATGGTTTTATAATCTTATAAATGATTTTGAGTTGAGCTTTTTCCAATTTTTGATTAAGACAGACCATAGTTGGATGTTTGCCTTGGGAAATGTGAAGCAAAAGTCATCCATTGACATGAAATGTCCATTTACGGTCACTCATACATTCGAAATACTAGTTACTCACTTTAAATGGTTTTATAATCTTATAAACGATTTTTGGTTAATATTTTTCTATTTTTGGTTAAAACAGATCATGATTGGATGTTTGCCTTGAGAAACATGAAGCGAAAGCTATCCATTAATAAGAAAAGTCTATTTATAACCGTTCATGCGTTCGAAAGACTAATTACTCGCTTTCAATGGTTTTATAATTTTGTAAATGATTTTATGTTGATTTTTTTTCATTTTTCATTAAAATAGATAGTAATTGGATGTTTGCCTTAGGAAATATGAAGCAAAAGCTATCCATTAACAAGAAAATTCCGCTTATAGTTACTCATGCCTTGTAAAGACTAGTTACTCGCTTTTAATGATTTATAGTTTTACAAATGATTTTATGTTGAATTGTTTCAATTTTCATTAAAACATATCATAATTGGATGTTTTCCTTGAGAAACGTGAAGTGAAAGTCATCCATTTTTAAGAAAAGTTTATTTATAGTCACTCACACCTTCGTAAACCTAGTTACTCGTTGTAAGTGATTTTATAATTTTTAAAATAATTTTAAATTGATATTTTTTCATTTTTTGTTGAAACAGATCATAATCTAATGTTTACATTGGAAAACCTGAAGTGTAAGCTATCAATTGACAAGAAAAGTCCATTTATAGTAATTCATGCCTTTGAAAGCCTAACTACTCGCTTTAAATGGTTTTATAATCTTGTAAACGATTTTATGTTGAGTGCTTTTTATTTTTTGTTAAAATAGATCATACTTGGATGTTTACTTTGTAAAACGTGAAGTGAAAATAATCTATTGATAAAGAAGTCCATTTACTAGTTAGTCACTCATACCTTTGAAATACTAGTTAGTCGCTTAAAATGGTTTTATAATCTCATAAATGATTTTAAGTTGAATTTTTGTTCATTTTTTATTAAAACAGATCATAATTGGATGTTTGCCTCAAGAAATGTGAAGCGAAAGCCATCCACTAATAAGAAAAGTTCATTTATAATCACTCATACCTTTGAAAAGTTAGTTACTTTAAATGGTTTTGTAATCTTAGAAATGATTTTAAGTTGAATTTTTTTTATTTTTTGTTAAAATAGATCATAATGGGACGTTTGCCTCAAGAAACATGAAGTGAAAGCCATCGATTGATAAGAAAAATCGATTGATAGCCACTCATGCCTTGGAAAGACTAGTTACTAGCTTTTAATGGTTTTATAAATATTTTTAAGTTGAATTTTTTTTCATTTTTCTTTAAAAATATATCATAATATGATGTTTGCCTTCGAAAACATAAAGCAAAAGCCATCCATTGACAAAAATAGTCCATTTATAGTCACTCATGCCTTGAAAAGCCTAGTTACTCGTTTTAAGCGATTATATAACTTTAAAAATGAATTTAAATTGATTTTTTCTCATTTTTGTTAAAACAGATCATAATTTGATGTTTACATTGGAAAACATGAAGTGAAATTCATCCCTTGACAAGAAAAGTATATTTATTGTCATTCATCCCTTCAAAAGCCTTATTACTCACTTTAAATAGTTTTATAGTCTTATAAATGATTTTGAGTTTTATTTTTTTGATTTTTACTTAAAATAGATCATAATTATAGGTTTACCTCAAGAAACGTGAAGCAAAAATCATACATTGATAAGAAAAGTTCATTTATAGTTACTCATGCCTTCGAAATACTAGTTAGTCGTTTCAAATGGTTTTATAATCATATAAATTATTTTAAGATGAATCTTTTTTCATCTTTGGTTAAAACAGATCGTACTTGGATGTTTGTCTTGGGAAATGTGAATCGAAAGCCATCAATTGACAGGAAAAGTCCATTTAAGCCACTCATGCCTTTGAAATACTAGTTACTCGCATTCAGTAATTTTACAATCTTATAAATGATTTTAAGTTGAATTTTTTTGTTTCTTGTTAAAACATATCATAATTGGATGCTTGACTCAAGAAACGTAAAGTGAAAGCCATTCATGCACAAGAAAAGTTCATTTATAGCCACTTATACCCTCGAAATACTAGGCACTCGTTTTAAATGGTTTTATAAAATCATAGCTGATTTTCAATTGATTTTTTTTATTTTTTATTAAAACATATCATAATTGGATGTTTGCCTCAGGAAACGTGAAGCGAAAGCCATCCATTAACAAGAAAAATTCATTTATAGCCACTTATGCCTTGGAAAGACTAGTTACTCGCTTTCAATGATTTTATAATCTTATAAATGTTTTTTTTTTAGTTTTTAATATAATAGATCATAATTGGATGTTTGCCTCTGAAAGCATGAAGCGAAAACCATCCATTGACAAGAATAACCCATTTATAATCACTCATACTTTGAAAAGCCTAGTTACCCGCTTTAAGCCATTTTATAACTTTAAAAATGAATTTAAATTACTTTTTTTTTCATTTTTGTTAAAACATATCATAATTTGATGTTTGCATTGAAAAACATGAAGTGAAATCGATCACTTGATAAGAAAGGTCTATTCATTATCATTCATACCTTCGAAAACTTAATTACTCGCTTTAAATAGTTTTATAATCTTGTAAATAATTTTGAGTTTATTATTTTTCATTTTTACTTAAAATATGTCAGAATTAGAAGTTTGCCTTGAGAAACGTAAAGCAAAAATCATCCATTAATAAGAAAAGTCCATTTATAGTCACTCATGCCTTCGAAATACTAGTTAGTCACTTGAAATGGTTTTATAATCTTATAAATTATTTTACGATGATTTGTTTTCATTTTTGGTTAAAATAGATCATAATTGGATGTTTATCTTGAGAAACATGAAGTGAAAGCCATCTATTGACAAGAAAGGTCCATTTATAATCATTCATGCCTTTGAAATACTAGTTACTCACTTGAAATAGTTTTATAATCTTATAAATGATTTTAAGTTAAATTTTTCTTTCATTTCTTATTCAAATAGAACATAATTGGATGTTTGCCTCGAGAAATTTGAAGTGAAAGCCATCTATTGACAAGAAAAGTCCATTTATAGCCACTCATACTTTCGAAATACTAATTACTCGCTTTAAATGGTTTTATAATCTTATAACTGATTTTAAGTTGATTTTTTTTTATTTTTCATTAAAACAGATCATAATTGCATGTTTCCTTTTAGAAGCATGAAGCGAAAGCCATCCATTGAAAAAAAAAAACCTATTTGTAGCCCTTCATACCTATGAAATACTAGTTACTCACTTTAAATGGTTTTATAACCTTATAAAACATTTTAAGTTGAACTTTTTTCTTTTTTCATTAAAACAAATTATAATTGGATGTTTGCCTTGAGAAACATGAAGTGAAAGCCATCCATTGGTAGGAAAAGTCTATTTATAGCCTCCCATGCCTTAGAAAGACTAGTTACTCGCTTTAAATGGTTTTATAACCTTAAAAATGATTTTGAGTTGAATGTTTTTCATTGGTACTTAAAATAGATGATAATTAGAGGTTAGACTTGAGAAACGAAAAGCAAAAATCATACATTGATAAGAAAAGTCCATTTCTAGTCACTCATGCCTTCAAAATATAGTTAGTCGCTTTAAATGGTTTTATAATCTTATAAATTATTTTAAGATGAATTTTTTTTATTTTTAGTTAAAACATATCATAATTTGATGTTTGTGTCAAGAAACGTGGAGCGAAAGCAATCCATTGACAAGAAAAGTTCATTTATAGTCACTCATGCCTCCGAAATACTAGTTACTCACTTTAAATGGTTTTATAATTGTATAAATGATTTTAAGCTGAATTTTCTTTCATTTCTTATTCAAACAGATTATAATTGGATGTTTACCTGGGGAAACATGAAGTGAAAGCAATCCATTGGCAAGAAAAGTTTGTTACAATCACTCATGCCTTCAAAATGTTAGTTATTCGCTTTAAATGGTTTTGTAATCTTACAAATGATTTGAAGTTAAATTTTTTTAATTTTCATTAAAACATATCATAATTGTATGTTTGCCTTTGAAAACATGAAGCAAAAGCCATCCATTGACAAGAAAAGCTTATTTATAGTCACTCATGCCTTAGAAAGCGTTGTTACTCGCTTTAACTAGTTTTATAATCTCATAATTGATTTTAAGTTGAATTTTTTTACATTTTTGATTGAAAGTACATTATAACTGAATGTTTGCCTTAGGAAACATGAAGCAAAAGCCACCCATTGACAACACAAGTCCATATATTGTCACTCGAGCCTTCAAGAGCCTTGTTACTCACTTTAAACAGTTTTATAATCTCATACTTGATTTTAAGTTGAATTATTTTACATTTTTGGTTAACACAAATAATATTTGAATGTCAACCTCAAGAAACGTGAAGAAAAAACTATTCATTGGGAAGCAAAGTCCATCTATAGTAACCAATGCCTTTGAAAGCCTTATTACTTGCTTTAAATAGTTTTATAATCTCATAATCGATTTTAAGTTAAATTTTTTATATTTTTATTAAAAGATATTATAATTAAATGTTTGTTTTGGGAAATATGAAGCAAAAGCCATCCATTGGCAAGAAAAGTCCATTTAAGTCACTCAAGCTTTTGAAAGCCTTATTACTCAATTTAAATGGTTTTATAATCTCATAATTGATTTTAAGTTTATTTTTTTTACATTTTTAGTTAAATAGATTATATTTGATTGTCTACTTTAGGAAACGTGAAGAAATAGCCATTCATTGACAAGAAAAGTCCATCTATAGTCATCCATGCCTTCAAAAGCCTTATTACTCGCTTCAAATGGTGTTATAATCTCATAATTAATTTTAAGTTGAATGTTTTTATATTGTTGGTTAAAATAGTTTATAATTGAATGTTTTCCTTAAGAAACATGAAGCAAAAACCATTTATTGGAAAGAAAAGTCCATTTATAGTCACTCATGCTTTCATAAGCATTATTACTCACTTTAAATAGTTTTATAATCTAATAACTGATTTTAAGTTTATTTTTTTTATATTTTTGGTTAAAATATATTATAACTGAATGTTTACCTTGAGAAATGTGAATCAAAACCCATCGATTGGTAAGAAAAGTCCATTTATAGTCACTTAAGCCTTTAAGAGCCTTATTAGTCGCTTTAAATGGTTTTAGAATCTCATAATTGATTTTGAGTTGAATTTTTTCATTTTTTTTATTCAAACATATTATAGTCAAATGTTTGTCATGAGAGATAAGAAGAAAAAGTCATTCATGGGTAAGAAAAGTCCATTTATAGTCACCCATACTTTCAAAAGCCTTATTACTCGCTTAAAATGGTTTTATAATCTCATAATTGATTTAAGTTAAATTCTTTTATACTATTGGTTAAAATAGATTGTAATTGAATGTCTGTCTCAAAAAATGTGAAGCAAAAGCCATCCATTAATAAGAAAAATCCATTTACAGTCACTCATGCTTTCAAAAGCATTATTACTCGCTTTCAAAAGCATTATTACTCGCTTTAAATGGATTTAGAATCTCATAATTGATTCTAAGTTAAATTTTTTTATATTTTTAGTTAAAGTATATTATAATTGAATGTCTGCCTCAATAAACATGAAGCAAAAGCTATCCATTGGTAAGAAAAGTCCATTTATAGTCACTCAAGCTTTCAAAAGCCTTATTACTTGCTTTAAATATTTTTATAATCTCATAATTGATTTTGAATTGATTTTTTTAACATTTTTGTTTAAAACATATTATATTTGAATGTCTGCCCTGGAAAATGTGAAGAAATAGCTATTCATTGGCAAGAAAAGATAATTTATAGTCACCCATGCCTTCGAAAGTCTTATTAGTCACTTTAAATGGTGTTATAGTCTCATAATTGATTTGAAATTAAATTTTTTTATATTGTTAGTTAAAATAGATTATAATTACATGTTTGCCTCAAGAAACTTGAAGCAAAAGACATCCATTAGAAGGAAAAGTCTATTTATAGTCACTCATACCTTCCTAAGTATTATTACTCACTTTAAATAGTTTTATAATCCCATAATTGATTTTAAGTTGAATTTTTTTTTTACATTTTTAGTTAAAATATATTATAACTGAATGTTTGCCTTAGAAACGTCAACCAAAACCCATCCATTGGCAAGAAAAGTCAATTTATAGTCACTTAAGCCTTCAAGAGCCTTATTGGTCGCTTTAAATGAATTTAGAATCTCATAATTGATTTTAAGTTGAATTTTTTCACATTTTTAGTTAAAACAGATTATAATTGAATGTTTGTCATAGGAGATGCGAAGAAATAACCATTCGTAGGCAAGAAAAGACTATTTATAGTCACCCATACCTTCGAAAGCCTTTTTACTCGCTTGAAATGGTTTTATAATCTCATAATTGATTTAAGTTGAATTCTTTTATATTATTAGTTAAAACAGATTATAATTGAATGCCTGCCTCTAGAAACGTGAAGCAAAAATCATCCATTGAAAAGAAAAGTCCATTTATAGTCACT